>NC_091262.1:83332500-83632500 GCF_042477335.2 Ovis canadensis
CCCTGGGCAGTGGGAGGGCCCACAGGGTCTGGGCACCGACTCCGCCACTGGTGTTAGAGGCTGCAGCCAGGCCCAGTTCCTGGTGGCCACAGAGCATCACTGGCCTGGAGGGAGGTTGCCTCTGAGGGGCTGGTGCTGGCGGAGGCCTGGGTGTCCCCTGGCCTCGGCGACGGTGATGGGCAGACCGGAGGGCCTTTCAGCCCTGGCCGCCTGGCCAGCAACTTGGGCCGTGGCCGCAGAGGTCGTGTAGCCGAGGGGAGGGAGTGGTGTGGAGGCCACGGCTGCCTGGTGGAAGGGCCGCGGTGCAGCTCCACATGGGCCTCTGGCCCCGGGGACTGAGCGGCTGCTCTGAAACTGTGAAGAATGGGAGGGCGCCTTGTGCCCTGCACTTGCCACACAGTAGCTGAGGGTGCCTCTCCTTCCAGAAGGTTCCCAGTGACACGTGAAAGGTTGGAGGAGTGGGAGCCCTCCGTGAACCCCGATGGGATGCGGCCGCCGCCCCACATCCCCGTCTCTGCCTGGACCTGGGTCCCTTCCCCATTCGGCTGCCCGGGGGACAGGGGTCCAGCTGCTCACGCCTGCACCTGGGGGCCATCAGAGTAAACCAGCCCCCCAGCCTCTCCAGCCCTGCTGCCCCTCCTCACTGCTCCCCCACCCCATTCATTATCCCCCCGGCTGCTCACGGGTCAGACACTCTCTCAGAACCCAGCTCCTGCACGGCCCCTCCCGGGCCCCCACCTGGAAATGGCCCCAAGAGCCCCATCTGTTGGCCTCGCAGCATCCATCACCACCCTCAGGCCGGGCTGGCTGATGAGGACCTATGAGAGCCCGCCCAGGGGGCAGCGGCCTCCAGCCCCGGCTGTCAGCCCCTTGAGGGGGCCCTGTACCAGCCCGAGTCTTAGCCCAGGGGCTCAGGCCCCAGTGCCCCAGGGTCCCCAGCACTTCCCACCCCCCTAGATGGTGTCAGCCCCTCAAGGGGGCCCCGCATCAGCCCGGGTCTCAGCCTAGGGGCTCAGGCCCCAGTGCCCCAGGGTCCCCGGGCCTTCCCCCAGATGGTGTCCCCCCTGCCAGGCTGATGCTCGGGGCCCAGACAGGCCTGTGGGCTTCTCCCTGAGGCCTGGAGGTCAGCGCCCAGGGCGGAGGGCCAAGGATCCCAGAGACCTCGGGGGTTTAATCCCAGGGGAGCAGGAGGGTCCCTGAGCCGCACTGCCCACGTGCGCTCAGAGCCCCCTCTGACCCAGGGCTCATCGGCTGCTCCCAGGCACTGTCTGACCTCTGCCCCCACCCTACCCTGGGCTCCCGCACTGGCTCACCCAGGTTGACCTTTGCCGAATCCTGGCTGACCTTGGGCTCTCTAAGGCAGGACCCTGGTGGACCCTGGTTGACCTTGGCTGATCCTGGCTGACCCTGCACCGTGTATGTGTGTGCGGGGCCTTTCCTGGGCAGAGGGCACGTGCCCACCTCCCAGAAGAGACCCCTGAGGCAGGACAGGGGCACATGGCTAGTGAGCGGTGCCAGTGGACGCAGACACCTGGCAGGCCCTCAGCCCCGAAGGACATGACCGGGCCTGAGTGAGCCTGAGCGGGGCTCCAGGCGCCCCAAGGGCCTGGGGTGAGGAGCGTGTGGGTGAGTGTGAGTGAGTGTGTGAGGGGCTTGCACAGAGGTCTGTGCCCACCTCAAGGCCCTTTCTGTCTCTTCCTCTCTTGGCGTCTCTGTTTCTCTTTGGTTGGTCTACGCACCTGTCTGCCTCTGTCCCTGTCTCCTCCGTCTCTCCTGCCTCTCCCGCCTCTGTCCCTCTGTCCCCGTCTCTCACACCTCTCCCGCCTGTCTCTTGCAGCCCCGCCGCTCTCGCTGACCCCGGCGCTGTGGCCCCCCCCCCCCCATGCCTCTGAGCCCATGTGCGAGAGGGAGGGGGGGGTCCTGCTGTGAGAGAGGGGGGGCCCTGCCGTGAGGGGGGGCCCTGCCGTGAGAGGGGGGGGCCCTGTGTGAGAGAGGGGGGGTCCTGCCGTGAGAGAGGGGGGCCCTGCCGTGAGAGGGGGGGCCCTGCCGTGAGAGAGGGGGGCCCTGTGTGAGAGAGGGGGGGTCCTGCCGTGAGAGAGGGGGGCCCTGCCGTGAGGGGGGGGCCCTGTGTGAGAGAGGGGGGGCCCTGCCGTGCGCCCTGTGGGCTGCTCCTTTCTTGGTCTGTGGTCTGGGGGAAGCTGCGGGGGTCCCAGGGCTGAGCCCACCGTCCACCCCTGGCTGTAGGGCCCACAGAGGGCAGAGGAGGGATGGGGTGCGTGTGATTTGGGACAGGCAGAGTCACTGCTGGGCCCCAGGGCTGGGCCCCGTACCTGGGCCTGGCTCTGCCGTGGGCTCAGCCAGCATGGGACCCACACCCTGAAGGGTCCTGAGTGCAAGAGCACTCTGACCTGGCCCAACCCAGGTGGATGCCAGAATAATCTATGCAGATCCTGGTGGAACCCTGCCTGACCCTGGCCTGGCACTGTCCGACTGGTGGCTGACCCTGACTGACCTTGAGTTGACCCTAGCTGACTCTGACTGACCTAGAGCTAACTGACCTGACCCACTGACACTTTGCCTAATCTTGGCTGACCCTGGGCTTTCTAAGACCTGACCCTGATTGATCCTGGCTGATCCCAACTGACCCTAGACTGACCTTGGTTATCCTGGCTGATTCTAGGCTGATATTGGCTATTAGCCAGTGATGGCTGATAGCCAGGATATCCCCTGTTATCAGATAACAGGCTATCCCCCAGCTGACCTTGGGAGGACCCTGGCTGATCCTAGGCCCATGGGGGCTGGTGGGGGAGGGGACAGGGCCCTCTCCAGGCCTTGGGGAACTCACTGCCCCCCCACCCCCAGGACTCCCCTGGGCTTTGGCCCCGGGCCCAGGCCCCAGGCCCACCTGGCCAAGTCTCGGTTTAGGGGCCCGATTCTCAGAAGAGTAGCCTGGCTGGGACACCTGGGTTGGGCTGTGCTCGCAATGACTCAGTAGCCACCTAGAGCTATTTTGAATGTTTCAGCAGGTGATGAGAGGCAGGAGGCTTGAGAAGAAAGAGGAAAACAAGAGGACACAAACACCACTGCCTCCCCCATCCTCCCCCACCCCTGCACCCAAGCCCTCCCCCTCTGGTAACTCTGCCTGGCGACCCTTGTGGACGGGGTTCTGGTTCCTGTACCCTGGGCCCTGGGCCAATTTTCTTTCCATCAAGGTGACCTAGCATCTACAAACACCTTTGGACCCTGGAAGAGGTGAAGTCAGTGATGGGGCATCACCTCATTTCCATTCTGTGTTCAGACCAAGAGGATCTCCAGGAGACTCAGGGTCCCTGGGAGGTTCTTCTTCCTCCATGTGAGTCACTTTTTATAAAGTTTAAGATCCAGGACCCACCGGGTGAGACTAGGGCTCAGGATCTAAGATCAAGTGATGAAGCCAAAGAACAGAGGCTTCCTGATGAATGGACAGAATATGAGGGCTAGAACCCGCTGATGGGGGCCAGGGCCAAGTGAGGGTCAGGGCCCAGCGGTGAGGGCCAGGACTCAGTGACCGGGACCAGGACTCAGTGACCAGGACCAGGCTCAGTGATCAGGACCAGAGCTTAGTGATCAGGACCAGGACTCAGTGACCAGGACCAGGACTCAGTGACCAGGACCAGGCTCAGTGATCAGGACCAGGACTCAGTGACCAGGACCAGGCTCAGTGACCAGGACCAGAGCTCAGTGATCAAGACCAGGACTCAGTGATCAGAACCAGGAGTCAGTGACCAGGACCAGGACCCAGTGACCAGGACCAGGGCTCAGTGACCAGGACCAGGCCCAGTGATCAGGACCAGGAGTCAGTGATCAGGTCCAGGACCCAGTGATCAGGACCAGAACTTAGTGATCAGGACCAGGCTCAGTGACCAGGACCAGAATTCAGTGACCAGGACCAGAGCTCAGTGATCAGGACCAGGCCCAGTGATCAGGACCAGGACCCAGCGATCAGGACCAGGACCCAGTGACCAGGACCAGGGCTCAGTGACCAGGACCAGGGCTCAGTGACCAGGACCAGAGCTTAGTGATCAGGACCAGAACCCAGTGACCAGGACCAGGGCTCAGTGATCAGGACCAGAGCTTAGTGATCAGGACCAGAACCCAGTGATCAGGACCAGGACCCAGTGATCAGGACCAGAATTCAGTGACCAGGACCAGGCTCAGTGATCAGGACCAGAGCTTAGTGATCAGGACCAGGACCCAGAGATCAGGACCAGGACCCAGTGATCAGGACCAGAATTCAGTGATCAGGACCAGGACTCAGTGACCAGGACCAGGACTCAGTGACCAGGACCAGGCTCAGTGATCAGGACCAGAGCTTAGTGATCAGGACCAGGACCCAGTGATCAGGACCAGAGCTCAGTGATCAGGACCAGGACCCAGTGATCAGGACCAGAGCTCAGTGATCAGGACCAGGACCCAGTGATCAGGACCAGGACCCAGTGACCAGGACCAGGGCTCAGTGATCAGGACCAGGCCCAGTGATCAGGACCAGGACTCAGTGACCAGGACCAGGTTCAGTGACCAGGACCAGAATTCAGTGATCAGGACCAGGGCCCAGTGACCAGGACCAGAATTCAGTGATCAGGACCAGGACTCAGTGACCAGGACCAGGACCCAGTGACCAGGACCAGGAGTCAGTGACCAGGACCAGGGCCCAGTGATCAGGACCAGGGCTCAGTGATCAGGGCCAAGAACTTGAGTTCAATTATTATAGAGGTCTTACATTATACTCTGTTTGATGAAGCACAGCTCTAGTCTTTGCCTAATATTTTTGGGGCAGAATCAGCTCATGATCCATCCATGCATCTGAGACCCTCCTTCATCCATGAGACAGGCATTTGTGTCTCCAGAGCCTCTGCCCCCCTTCTTCCCCTCCCTTCATTCAGAGTCTGAAAACGTCTGCCTTTGGGATAATTTATTGCACCAGAAAGGAAGGCCTTTGTGGGTGGGGCTGTGGCTTCTGACCGGGACTGATGCCTTTTATCCAGCTGGGCTCTCTGGAGGCTCCTCAAGTTTCCTTCCTGCCAACACGAGAGGGGTCAGGGCCTGGTGGCCTCCCGAGGTGGGCAGGGTCCTTGCCAATGCCCTGTCCCCAGCATGGCCTGCCTGCTGTACACTGGCTGAGTCCAGGGAAGGCCACACCCAGGGAAGCGGGTGCCCTGCCCTGTAGGGGCACATAGGGTCTGCCCCCGGCCTGCACAAGCCCTTAGTGTCTGTGCAGGCACCATCCCCCTCTGAGGCCAGTCTCCCACTGGGGAGGGACAGTCAAGCTCTGGTGAGGCTGGGCACTCCCACCCCTCAGCCCAAGGCTCTGCCTCCTTGCCCACCTGCCCGGCTGGCTCCTGCTCAGTACTGGGGGACCTGCCGGCTGTCCGGTGTGGCCCGGATGCTCGTCACGGTCAGCGCTGTGCTGTAGAAGAGGCTCAGCAGGAAGAGGGTGAGCAGGGTGACGGTCGTGGGCCACAGGCTGTCCTCCAGGCTGTCCTCCTCGGGGCTGCCCTGCATCAGGTCCAGCACCAGCCAGGGCTGAGGTTCTGTAAGACACAGAGGCTTTGCCAGGCCTGCGCCTGCTCGGGCGGGGCCAGGCCAGCGCCCTCCCCTGCCCCGACTCTCCGGAGGGGACACGGGCAGCCAGTGCCCGGTCTCAGGACTGAGGCTGCAGCCGCCCAGGGAGGGGCCAGGACCCTGCAGCTCTGAAGACACCCACGGGGCTCCCGCCTCTGGGGTCTCAGGACCCCTCAGGGAGAGACGTGGCAGGGCAGGAGGGTGGGCACGGCTCTGATGCCCCAAGGAGAGTTAAAGGCCATGGTCTCCCGACTCCCAGCCTCGCCTGTGTCCTCGGCAAGCCCTTGTGCTTGGACCTTCTTGGCCTGGGCCCTGGGTGGGGCCAGAGGCCAGCCACACACACCCTCAGGATGCTCCAGCTTGGGACACGGAGCTCGGTCTGTCTCTCGCTGGGCCAGGGGCTGGGTGGACAAGACCCAGGGCCTCGGTTGCTCTCCCAGGAAATGGCTGATAAAGTTACATGGAACACAAGGAAGGCCCAGGTGAAAGCCGAGCTCGGGGTCCCAGGCCTAGGCCTTGCCTGTTAAGTGGGATCTGGGCCTGCTTGTCATAGCTGACCCATCCAGGCATCCATCCATTCATCCACCCACCTCTGCATCCGTCCACTACCTGCCCACCCATTCACCTGTCGCCTCTTTCACCCTCCCACCCGTCCATCCATCCACCTACCCACCCAACCTCCATACACCCAGCTCTCCGTCTATCCATTTGTCCATCTGCTCACCCATCTGTCTGTCTGGCCATCCACTCATCCACCCACCTGTTGGTCCGTCTGTCCACCCGTCCGTCCTCCTGTCCACCTGTCTGTCCACCCTTGCGTCCGTTACGTGCTCTCTCTGTGCTGTCTGCTGGCTCCACCCTCGTCTGCTGACCCTCCCTCCTCCCCGTCTCTCCAGAAAGCTCCTCCTGTGGCCAGGTCCTGGCTCTGGGCAGCGGGTCCACCTTCTCTGCCGCAGCACTTCCCCACTGCTTCACCCATTGCCCTTGGGGACTGGCCCTTGAGAGGGGGCAGTGGCCAGCATTGGCAGGGGGCTCCAGCCCACCTTGGCCCTGGGAGGAGAGAGGCAGCCAGAAGGCCATGTCCCCTAGGCGGGCCCTGAAGGTGCTGGACGAGAGCAGGGGCCCAGCTGCCCCTCGGGGGGCCCTGGAGCAGGCGCCCCACAGCAGCCATGGCCTGTCCTCCTGGGCTCCGCCTCCCCAGGCTCCCCTCCTGCCCGGAGCTCCGAGCAGAAGCTATCGAGGGTCCCTGGGTGGAGGAGCTCTCTTCTGACCCTTCCCTCTGCCCGCCATACTGTCCATGGTTTGGGCCACACTTGGGCTCAGGAAGGGATGGGAGACGTGAATCTGGGGGCCAAGCAGGGAGCAGGTGCTGGGCTTCCGCAGTGGGTCCCTGAGCTGTGCCCAGCTGGACAGACAGGGGGTGCTGAGGCCAGGAGGGGCCTGGGGCAGTGGAGCTGGGCCTGGGGACCTTCTGGGCGCTTGGGCGGGGACTCCCCTAGCCTTCCTGGAGCTGGGTCTGGGCTGCCAACTTCCTGCACCTGCAGGGCTCAGGCGTGCACGTGTGCGCGTGCGCGTGTGTGTGTGCGTGTGAGAGAGCATGTGCATACACGAGAGCGTGCGTGTGCGTGCGTGTGCGTGCGTGTGCGTGCGCCCCTGAGTACACGTGCAGAGCGGTGGGGGCGGGGTGGGGAGAGCTGTGCTCCGGGCGGGGGTGGCCCCTTTCCGTTCCGTCAGGGGCTCTCCTGTGCGGAGGGTGGCGCGGGGCCCCGGTGCCCGGCCCTCCCTGAGCCTCTTCTCCTCCAGTCCCTGGTCGGCAGGCTCCCCGCTCTGACTGGCTCGTGCCTGCCGGCTGCCCCTAGAGGCAGCTTCCGGAACTACAAGTGACCGCGTCACCCCTTCCCTACCGCGGGGACTTTCGTGGGGCCCCTGCTCCCAGAACCCACCAGGCTGTGTCTGCTTCGCACGGTCAGCCCTAGCTCAGCCCTCACTGCTGTGCTCACACCCATGTGCACACACACACACGTGCACAGCCGTGAAGGCATGTCCAGTGCCAGGCTGAGGGGCCGCCGAGGCCTGGAGAGGGCTGGCGCTGTGGCTTTCCTCGTGGGACCTGCCCCCTCCCAGTGTGTGCAGACCCCGAGGAGGAGCACGGACAGACAGGCGGCCGCAGGGAAGCGCGGAGCTGCTTCAGGCGAGCGTGGAGTTTATTCAAGGGCTGGGGGTGGGGGCACTCAGTAGCAGACCCCATCCACCTCTGACATGACCACAGACACGTTCACGTGGGTGGGTTTACCCGCCAGGCGGTCGATGGTCTTCTGGGTGAAGGCCAGGGGCAGGGCCTCGTGGCCCACCATGCAGGAGAAGGTGTCCCCCTGCTTCCAGACCTCGGCGTCCACGCGTAGCACGCTGGTCACGGCGAAGGTGGTGACACTCTGGCCGGGCTCGGGCAGGGGTCCCCAGGTCAGATACTTCTCGCGGGGCAGCTCTTGATTGCCCTGCAGCCAGCGCACCAGCACGTCCCTGGGGCTGAACCCCCGCACCAGGCACGTCAGCGTCACCAGCTCGTTGAGGGCCAGCTCCTCCGACGGCGGCGGCAGCAGGTGGACCTGAGGCCGGAACGTGTTCACTGCAGGGCAGAGAGTGGGTCAGGGGTCAGGGGTCGTACATCGAGGAGCGCGCCCCTGTGCCCTGGGCCCCCCGTGCCTCAGTCTCCCTCTGTGAGGGGTGGGCAGGGCTGGAGAGGGAGGGGCAGGCTGGGGGGGGCGTGTCTTGTGTTTGGAGTGTGCCCAGCCGCCCACGTGGTGGTCCAGGCCCACCTAGGTCTTTCTTGATGGTGGTGGTCAGTGGGCTCTCGGAGTCGGGGTGGGTGGCAGAGCAGGAGAAAGTCTGTCCGCTGTTCCAGGGGTCGGCACAGCCCGGCAGGACGCTGGACACGCTGTAGCAGCCGCAGGAGTCGCGCTCGGGCAGCCCCTGGACGGCGGTCTTCCCGCCTGTCGGGCTCCAGGTGAAGCTGGCGCCCTCGGCGCTTTTCAGGCCACGCAGCGTGCACGTGAGGCTGGCGTTGGAGCTCAGGAGCAGATCCTCGAGGGCTGGGGGCTGCAGGGACAGGCTGGGCTCGCAGTTCGGCACGCAACACGGACAAACTGAAAGAGAGGCAGGTCAGGTCAGTGAGCCCTCTGCCCGCCTCCCCTGGCCTCCAGCACCAGCCCAGGCCCCTCATGGCACGCCCACTGGGGGCTCAATCCCCTCCTGTCTGAGTAGAGCGCCCACAGGAAAATGGTCCACGCTGAGTTGCGGTGGGAGGGCGGGGCCTCACCCTAGCCTCCCCTCTGACCTTTACGTTTGCAGGGCACGTCCACGGTCTTGCTGGCTTTGGAGAGGTGTTGCACTTGGCAGGTCACGAACTTGTTTTCTGGGCACAGGCTGGCTGGCAAGGTCAGCTGGCTGCTCATGGTGTACTGGCTCCCGGCCAGCACGGCGGGGAAGTTCCTGACGGACACGTTGTCGCCACTCTGGTTCCAGGTCACGCTCAGGGGTGCCGATGGGAAGAAGCCCTGGACCAGGCAGCCGATGACCACCTGCCCAGCTGGGTCATCGTTCTGAAGGCTCAGTGAGAAGATGCTGGGGCAGGCTTCACTCTCTGAAACACAGGGTTCACTGTGAGACAGCAGCCCTCTGCTGACCGGACCCCTGACAGCCCCACAAACACAGGGCGACGGCCACCTTTCCTTTACACAGAGAGTGAGTGACTGGCCCAAGGTCACACAGCTTGTACGAGGTGCCCCTGGGGTCGGCAGTGCCCACCTGAGTCCAGGCGAGCCATTTCTGAGCATGCCCCTCAGGGCTCTGAGGATGGGGACCACACACGCTCTTCAGACAGGGCCTCTGGGTCAGACCACTCCCGGGTGGGGGGTCCTGGCTGACACAGGGCTCTCTCACTGACCAGCTGAGGCTGTGGGCACTGTAGGAGCCTCAGCTGCCCTCTGTGTGGTGGGCCCAGCTTGCCCTGCCCCAGGGTGTGGGGGATCGTGAGAAGGAGAGAGTGGGCTAAGCAGAGACAGCAGCCTGGGTTTGAAGCTGAGTCTGTGGGGGCTCAGCTTGCCTGTCCTGGGGCTCTGGTGGGGAGGGGGAAGCCTGCCTTCTGTGTCCCACTCCCACTCCCTGGGTAGTGTCTCGGTCACACTACCCCCCCGCCCCCGCCCCGACGAATCCCCCCACCCGTTCTAAACCAGCAGTTGGCTTCCATGGACTACGAGGGTTTTGAGGCTGCAAGCCTAGTAACAAATCAGTCCTTCAGGGCTGCCCCCTGGATGGCCCCTACAGAGGGCGTGGGCTATACCTGTGTTTTCGCAGTCCCCTTCCTGTCAACAGGTGAAGGCACAGGGGAGAGTCAGAGGTGCACCCTGGGGCTGCATGGCCCTTGTGTGCCCCCAGGAAACACGGGGTGCTATCTGGCTGGACAGGAGGGCTCAACCCACGCCTCCAGGTCAACTCAGGCACTAGCCCAGTCACCCACATTCAACCCAGCTCAGCCCAGCCTAGATTAGTCCATTTTAACCCAGCTCAACCCAACTCGGCCCAGGTCAACTCAATTAAGACCATTTCAACCCAATTCAGCCCAGCTCAGTACAGCCCAGTTAATCTCAGCTCAGCCAAGAACAGCCCAGTTTAGACCAACTGAGAGGGTAACAGGCAGGAAGGCCAGGGCTCTCCAGAGGACACAGGCCGCAGGGTCAGATGCTTCTCCTCTCTCTCCAGCGGCAGGAGGAAGCAGACACAGGCCTCAGGTTCTTCCCTTCTCTGTACAAACTTAGAAGGAGGTTCTTTTAAAATTCCGTGTCGCCATGACGACACCTGGTTCCACCTGAACTTAACTTTGCTCAAACCTCGAGCTAACTGATGCATTTTTCCTATGGAAATGTTTTTAAGCTATGTTAATGAACTATGCATTTACTCTATACTCTGTCTTCAACTCAGTTCCACCTAAGACTCAGAACCAACCTGACAAACCAGTATATTTTACCCATGCAGATATTGTCTTAAGCTATGTTATCCAGGCCACACATGTGCTTGGAAACCTGCCTTTCTTCAAGATTCATGTCAATCATTTCATGGCCTGGGATGACTCACTTTGTGTCAACGTCATCTCAAAACGCGTGCTGTGGGTGAGGGGCCTGGTCCAGTCTCTGACTTCTGAGACATTTCCTTTCTCCAATTAACAGCCTCCTGATAGGCATGTAACTCATTCCTAAAGACTAGCAGGGGGGCCCTCTTTCTGCCCCCTGCTGATGTCTATGTCAGAAGCTGCCTCTCTCTCTTTTATACTTTAATAAATCTTTATCACACAAAAGCTCTGAGAGATCAAGCCTCGTCACTGGCCCTGGATTGAAGTCCTCTACTCTGGAGGCCAAGAATTCCGGCATCATTCACGGCTCAGCAACAACCTTTCAAGCTCAGTCTAGTTCAGTCTAGTTCAGCCCAGTTCAGCCTAGTTCAGCTCAGCTTACCTACCTCAGCCCAGTTCAGTCCAGCTCAGTCCGTTTTAGTCTAATTGAGCCCAGTTCTACCCAGTTCAGCTCAGCTTGCCTGGACCAGCTCAGTTCAGCCAAGTTCAGTCCAGTTCAGCCCAGTTCAGCCCAGCTCACCCAGCTCAGGCCAGCTCAACCCTGCTCAGCCCAACCTAGGCCAGTTCAACCCAGTTCAGCCCATTTCAGCTCAGTTCACCCAGCTCAGCCCAGCTCAGCCCAGCTCAGCCCAGTTTATCCCCACTTAGCTCAGCCTAGCCTAGCTTAGTCCAGCTCAGCCTAGTTCAGCTCAGCTCACATATCTCAGCCCAGTTCAGCCCAGCTCATGCAATTCAGGCCAGCTCAACCCTGCTCAGCCAGCCTAGGCCAATTCAATCCAGTTCAACCCATTTCAGCCCAGTCCAGCCCAGTTCACCCAGCTCACCTAGCTCAGGCCAGCTCAACCCTGCTCAGCCCAGCCCAGGTCAGTTCAGCCTATTTCAGCCCAGTTTGCCCAGCTCAGCCCAGCTCAGCTCAGCTCAGCCCAGTTCAGCTCAGCTCTACCCAGTTCAGCTCAGCTTGCCTAGCCCAGCCCAGTTCAGTTCAGTTCAGCCCAGTCCAGCCCAGTTCACCCAGCTCACCTAGCTCAGGCCAGCTCAACCCTGCTCAGCCCAGCCTAAGTCAGTTCAGTTCATCTCAGCCCAGTTCAGCTCAGTTCACCCATCTCAGCCCAGCTCAGTTCATCTCAGCCCAGTTCAGGCCAGCTCAGCCCAACCTAGCCCAGCTCAGCTCTGTCAGCCTAGCTCAGCTCGGCTCTACCCAGTTCAGCTCAGCTTGCCTAGACCAGCCCATTTCAGCCCAGTTCAGTCCAGTTCAGCCTAGCTCACCCAGCTCAAGCCAGCTCAACCCTGCTCAGCCCAGCCTAGGCCAGTTCAACCCAGTTCATCCCATTTCAGCCCAGTTCAGCTCAGTTCACCAAGGTCAGCCCCACTCAGCTCATCTCAGCCCAGTTTAGCTCAGCTCATCTCAGCCTGGTTCAGCCCAGGTCAGCCTAATTCAGCTCAGCTCAGCCCAGCTCACCTAGCTCAGCCCAGTTCAGCCCAGCTCAGTCCATTTTAACCTAATTGAACCCAGCTCAGCCTAGTTCAGCTCAGCTCTACCCAGTTCAGCTCAGCGTGCCTAGCCCAGCCCAGTTCAGTCCAGTTCAGCCCAGTCCAGCCCAGTTCACCCAGCTCACCTAGCTCAGGCCAGCTCAACCCTGCTCAGCCCAGCCTAAGTCAGTTCAGTTCATCTCAGCCCAGTTCAGCTCAGTTCACCCATCTCAGCCCAGCTCAGTTCATCTCAGCCCAGTTCAGGCCAGCTCAGCCCAACCTAGCCCAGCTCAGCTCTGTCAGCCTAGCTCAGCTCGGCTCTACCCAGTTCAGCTCAGCTTGCCTAGACCAGCCCATTTCAGCCCAGTTCAGTCCAGTTCAGCCTAGCTCACCCAGCTCAAGCCAGCTCAACCCTGCTCAGCCCAGCCTAGGCCAGTTCAACCCAGTTCATCCCATTTCAGCCCAGTTCAGCTCAGTTCACCAAGGTCAGCCCCACTCAGCTCATCTCAGCCCAGTTTAGCTCAGCTCATCTCAGCCTGGTTCAGCCCAGGTCAGCCTAATTCAGCTCAGCTCAGCCCAGCTCACCTAGCTCAGCCCAGTTCAGCCCAGCTCAGTCCATTTTAACCTAATTGAACCCAGCTCAGCCTAGTTCAGCTCAGCTCTACCCAGTTCAGCTCAGCGTGCCTAGCCCAGCCCAGTTCAGTCCAGTTCAGCCCAGTCCAGCCCAGTTCACCCAGCTCACCTAGCTCAGGCCAGCTCAACCCTGCTCAGCCCAGCTCAACCCTGCTCAGCCCAGCCTAGGTCAGTTCAGCCTATTTCAGCCCAGTTCAGCTCAGTTTGCCCAGCTCAGCCCAGCTCAGCTCATCTCAGCCCAGCTTAGCTCAGCTCATCTCAGCCTGGTTCAGCCCAGCTCAGTCCAGCCTAACCCAGCTCAGCCCAGTTCAGCTCAGCTCAGCCCAGCTCACCTAGCTCAGCCCAGTTCAGCCCAGCTCAGTCCATTTTAACCTAATTGAACCCAGCTCAGCCTAGTTCAGCTCAGCTCTACCCAGTTCAGCTCAGCTTGCCTAGCCCAGCCCAGTTCAGTTCAGTTCAGCCCAGTCCAGCCCAGTCCACCCAGCTCACCTAGCTCAGGCCAGCTCAACCCTGCTCAGCCCAGCTTAGGCCAGTTCAGCCCATTTTAGCTCAGTTCACCCAGCACAGCCCAGCTCAGCCCAGTTCCGCTCAGCTTGTCTAGCCCAGTCCAGTTCAGTCCAGTTCCACCCAGTTCATCTCAGCTCACCCAACTCAGGCCAGCTCAACCCTGCTCAGCCAAGCCTAGGCTAGTTCAGCCCAGTTCAGCCCATTTCAGCCCAGTTCAGCTCAGTTCACACAGCTCAGCCCAGCTTAGCCCTGCTCAGCCCAGTTCAGCCTAGTTCAGCTCAGCTCACCTAGTTCAGCCCAGTTCAGCCCAGCTCAGTCCATTTTAGCCTAATTGAGCCCAACTCAGCCCAGTTCAGCCCAACTCAGCCTAGTTCAGTTCAGCTCACCTAGCTCAGCCCAGTTCAGCCCAGTTCAGTTCAGCTTACCTAGCTCAGTCCAGTGCAGCCCAGTTCAGCCCAGTTCATTTCAGCTCACCTAGCTCAGCCCAGTGCAGCCCAGTTCAGCCCAGTTCAGTTCAGCTCACCTAGCTCAGCCCAGTGCAGCCCAGTTCAGCCCAGTTCAGTTCAGCTCACCTAGCTCAGCCCAGTGCAGCCCAGTTCAGCCTAGTTCAGTTCAGCTCACCTAGCTCAGCCCAGTTCAGCCCAACTCAGTCCATTTTAGCCTAACTGAGCTCAGCTCAGCTCGCTTAGCCCAGCCCGGTTCAGCCCAGTCCAGCTCTCAGCTCCCAGCCCAGCTCTGCCTGCTGTGTGCAGCACCCTGCTCTGTGTCTGGTGGGCGGCGGTCTGCCTTTCTTTCTGGAGCCTGTCCTCTGTCCTCCCACCCCAGGAGGCCCTAGAATGCCCAACTACAGAGGAGATGACACCCAGCAGCTTCTGGGACCCACCTGCTCATGGCTGCCCAAGGGCCCGTGTGGCTGGGAGGGGCCCTTGCCTCCTGGCCATGTAGCCCCGCGCCGCAGGTCCGTCTGCTTGCCCGCCCTGAGGCGCCGGAGTGGGTAGAGGCCTAGGCCTTGTCCAGGCCCTCCTGATGGCTGTGTAGTCTCAGCTGACCCTGCCCCGCTCTGGGCCATTTGGGCTGTTGGTGGGGCTGATGCTGTGAGGGGCAGGCTGGGATCGGCTGCGTGACCCCATAGGTGGGGTCACTCACCCACTTCCTGTCCCGCCAGTTGCGGCCGCTTGCCTCCACGTCATGTCTGGCCTGTGGTCTGGCTGTGGTGGGGCCAGGTGTGTGTGGCCTGGACTGTGGGACCCCAGGAGCTTGACCCTGGCCTGAGACCTTGTGGGTGCAGAGGCAGGCACCGTGGGTGGGGGGTCACGGCCCCCGGGGGCTGTCCATGGGGCTGTGCCGGGGGCCGAGGTGGGAAGAAGCCGAGGCCACAGTGGAAGAAGCCGAGGCCAGTAGCCAGAGTCAGGGGCCACAGTAGCCAGAGTCAGGGGCCACGGATCACTGAGGGAGACATGGTCCCAGAGTGGAGAAGAAGTGAGGCTGGAGGGGGAGGAGGCCGCACGGGTCAGCAGGGGCTGGCGCCCCGAGGGACAGGCCCTTCAGGGTGACCCCAGTGAGCAGGCCTCCTAGACCGTCAGGGTGCAGGGCAGCTTGTGGGGGTGGGGCCTCTCCAGCCTGGCCACAACCCTTCCTCTTCCTCCAGGAGCGGCGGGGTCCTTGACTGGAGCTGGAGCGGGGGTGTGGGGGTCGCCCCTGTCTGGAGTCTGGAGTCCTGTGTGGTGGGGGTGGCTGGCCTCCTATCCCTGCTGCCTCCGCCCTGTCTCCTGCCCAGGACTCTCCCACCAGCTGCCCTTCCAGCTGCCCAGGCGCTTGGCCTCCCTGGTGGCCCCAGGAGGCGGCCCCTGCCTGGCCTCTCTGGTGGCCCTCTGGAGCTGGCCCCTGCCTGGGCACACAGTGGGCTGAGGGGTTTGGTTTGCATCTGTTTTCTTATAAAGTTTGTTTTTTAACTTTTGGCTGTGCTGGGTCTTCGGTTGTGGTGTGCGGGCTCTCTCTGGTTGTGGACAGCAGGCGCTGCTCTGACTGTGGTGCACAGGCTCTCGCTGTGGCAGCCTCTCTCCTGTGGAGCACAGGCTCTGGGTGAGCTCAGCAGGTGCAGCTTTTGGGCTCTAGAGCCCGGTAGTTGTGGCTCACGGGCTGAGTTGCTCTGCGGCAGGTGGGATCTTTCTGGACCAGGTGTCGAACTGGTGTGCCCTGCACTGCAAGGTGAATTTTCGGCCAGTGGACCACCAGGGAAGCCCTGTTCCTTCATTTCTTCACACACAGAAGGTTCTGGAGCAGTACAGGGACCAACAGTCCCCTCCCGGGAAGAATACCATTGTGGGGAGGGCGGCTGGCAGGTGGAGATGTTGGGCCTCAGGGGGAGACCGGCTTTTCCCTGGGGCAGGGGTGGGGCCGGGAGGGTAGGAGGAAATGGATGGAGGAAAGGGAGCCCAGGGCGGCATGCCAGGTGGCACACACACCCTGGCTCTGGGGTCTGTCATGAACCCTGGGTCACCCATAGTGCCACCCACAAGGGACATTTCCTCCCAGGCTGCTGGCTGGCCTTTGGTCCACCCCACGCCCACTGTACCAGTGGTGTCTGCATCGTGGATGGCTGGCTCCGAGAATCCTTCTTCTTGCCGGCCCTCAAGTGCCCAGGGCTCTGTGCCTTCTGGGGGTCCTTGTGTCCCTCATGTCCTCTGGCGCTGTCCCCGAGAGAGCTGGAGGGACAGGCCTCAGGATGTGTGGTCACGTGTGGCCTGGCAGGCATGCAGGAAGCAGAGGAAGGTGGTGGGGGGTTGGGGGCTGCCCTCTCCAGCATCTTGTGCCCACATACAGGCAACACTACCCTACCAAGGTCACAGATGGGCATGGAGCTTTGGGCAGAAAGAAGAGCTTGGACTTGAGACGGATGGACGTGGGGTCTACAGGACTGAGAGCCACAGGGTTTGGGGGAAGGGTCTGAGTCCTAGTGGGCACTGTTGGTAAGATTCACTGAGCACCTTCGGGAGTCAGGGACTTGTTCAATGTCGGTCCAGGCTGGAGAGGAAAGAGCTGGGACTGGACGAGTCCTTCTGGGCTTCTTCAGAAGCAGGAGGGGCCTCAGCATGGCCAAGGCCTGCTGGCTGGCAGTGAGGGTCCTGAGGCCATGATAAAGTCCTCACTGCAGGGCTCAAAACAACAGAAATTTAATCTCATGCTTTAGAGCCAGAGGGAGACTTGGGTTTGATCCCTGGGTTTGGAAGAGGCCCTGGAGAAGAAAAAGGTTACCCACTCTAGTATTCTGGCCTGGAGAATTCCATGGACTGTATAGTCCACGGGGTCACAAAGAGTTGGACACAACTGAGTGACTTTCACTTGGAGCCAGATGCCTGAGATCAAGGTGTGGGCGGGGCTCTGCCCTGCTTTCCTACCTCCTCCAGCTTTCAACCCCCCGGGCATCCCAGGCATCGCCCCGATCTCTGCCCCTGTCCTCATATGACCTCCCACCCTGAGTCTGACCTCTCCTCCTCTGTCCCTTGTAAGGACTCTTGTCGTTAGATTTAGGGCCCACGTGGACAATCTCATCCTAAAATCCTTTAATCGTATCTGCAAAGACTGAATAAGGTCACACTCATGGGTTCCAGGGCTAAGGATGTGGGCATAATTTCTGGGGGGGGCATCGTTCAGTGGTGGGTTAATGGAGAAAGAAGAGGAGGAGGGACAGAGGGGACCCTGAGAAGCTGGCATCTTGCTGCTGGGAGGGCTCGTGCAGCAGGGCCACTGGTTCAGAGCCCAGCTGGCTGGCGTAACCCTTCCTCTTGTCCTTCCCTGCAGCCCTGCTTTTGGCAGAGCACTCACCGTCCAGCCCCACTCCAGGGGTTGCCTGCCACTGTCCTCGGAGAGACAGCAGGGAGCGGTCCTGAAGCAGGAGCTTAGTTCCCTGCCCTGGAATTGGACCTGCACAGCCTGGATGAAATCCCGGAGTCCCAGCAGCTAGAGCACCAGGGGCTGCGGACCAGAAGGAAGGGTCTCCTGGCTCTCGCCTCATTTGAAAGCACGAATGTTCCAAGCAGGCAAACACTGTAAATATAGGTGTGGAGTTTATGATTAGAGACAGAGCACAGCGTGTGGAAAGCACGCAGAGAAGAGGCTTATTTATTCAAGGCAGAGCAGGAAGAGACCAGCCTGGAAAGAAAGGGTGTGGGCGTCCTCCCTAACGCGGAGGAGTGTGGGCGTCCTCCCTAACGCGGAGGAGTGCGGGCGTCCTCCCTAACGGGGAGGAGTGCGGGTGTCCTCCCTAACGGGGAGGAGTGCAGTGAAGAGGTTGCTAACTTGTGTGTGTTGACCCATGTCTGTGTTGACGCGTGTGTGTTGACTCACTCGTGTGCTGACTCGTGTGTGTAGACCCATGTGTACAGACTCATGTGTTAACTCACATGCATGTAGACTCACGTGTACACAGACTCACGTGTATGTTGACTCACATGTAAGTAGACTCGCATGTACATAGACTCACGTGTATGCTGACTCACGCGTATGTAGACTCACACGTACATAGACTCGTGTGTTGACTCGTGTGTGTTGACACACGTATGTAGACTCACATGTGTGTTGACTCACTTGTGTGTTGACTCGTGTGTACATTGACACATGTACGCTGACTCACATGTAAGTAGACTCGCACGTGCATAGACTCGCGTGTGTGCTGACTCGTGTGTGCTGACCCATGTGCGCGTAGACTCACGTGTGTGTAGACCCGTGTGTGTGCTGACTCGTGTCTATGGGGCAGTTCTTCTGGGTTTTTTCTCCTCTGGCCGATCATCTGGCCTCTTTTCCCACACTTGACCTGTCCTTGGGCCCTCCCCATATGCATATGCATTTCTTACTGAGGAAGATTCTAGCAGAGGCTAACTGGACGTTTGACCACACTGATTACGGGTTACACTCTCCCTTTGTGACCCTGGAGGAGCTTTCCCTCACAGGTGCAGCTGGGGAGGATTCCCTGACCTCAGGAGTGATAGGTGGGGTCTTCTTGTCTCTACCTGAGCAGAGCTCAGCTCCTGCCACTGGTTTTGCCCTTGGAGTTTCAGGGAATCACGGCACTTGGCAGACTCCACCTGCTCAGCCCAGGGCCCTCTCTCTCTTGCCTCACCCCTTTCCCTCCTGACTCTGGGGAGGCGTGTGTGGCCAGTGTGTGGTGACGCCCAGCTCACAGGGCTGAGCCCTCGTGGCCCTCGTTCTGGGGTCCCCAGTAGGTCCCATGGTCTGGGTGCAAGTCAGAGAGAGAAGACAGCCCACTCTGCCCTCAGGAGTCCCAGCTCAGGGGACAGGGCGGAGGGTACTTGGCCTTGGCTGAGAGAGCCCTGCAGGTGGGGTCTGGTCTCAGGCCTGTCTCCTGAGGCCGTACGGGTCTGTGCAAGTGCGTCACGCCCACCTGTGAGGCTGGAGCACGGCGAGGGCTGTGGCTGCGGCCTTGCTTGAGGCTCTCTCCTGGTCTCACGCTCTATTTGGATCAGACTTTTGGCGTCTCTGGACAACCTCAGAGTTGCCCAACCCTGGGTGTTCTACCCTCGATCCCTGCAGGCTGCTTGGTCTATGTTGGTGTCCATGGGGTGTGGTCTCCTAGCATGGATGGCGGCTCTCAGAAGGGCCTTCACCATGAATGGTCTCTCCTGTCAGCGCTGACCATGACTGACCCTTTAGGGTTTGCCGGCTGGGAGTGGGACTGTTGTCTGACCTCCGCATGGGGAAGGGTGGTGAGTCTGGGCTGGAGGCCAGTGGAGCAGGTGTGGTGGAGGCTGAGGCAGGGTCTCTTTGGGCATCAGAGGGTGCTTGAATCAGGCCTGGCTGGACACTCGGGCGCTCGGGACCCAGAGCTGCCTTCTGCCTGCTTCTCTCTGCTCCTCGCCTTCCTCCTTGGGTGGAGGCGCCTCCCACTTCCATGGGACCACAGGCACCTCCCCTGAAGTATGCTCACGGGATTTTTTACTTTAATGAACTTTACTCGGAAAAGTTAGGGGAGAGAGGTCAGACAAGGCCACAGCGGGGGAGGTTTGGGGGGGCTGCTGGGCTGAGTGGGAGTGGGGTGTTTGGGCTGTTTGCCTGGGCTGAGCCGGCCGCGGGGCAGGCCCTGGGGGTAACGCCCCTGTGCTGTGGGACCTGTCTCCCACTCTGGAGGCCCTGCCTGCAGCCCCCACAGCTCTCCCCAGAAGGGCTTCCCTGCCCCCTTATTCTGCAGGCCCAGCGCCTGGGGGTGGGCAGCAGGGAGGGTGGACATGGGGACAGGGCAGGGGTGGGGGGCAGGGCCCTTGGACCTGGGGCAAGGAGGTAGGACAGAGGCTGGGGAGGGAGCTCTTGGCTTGGCTGGGCTGGACTCAGATGCTGGTTGGGCTGGACTGGGGCTCTTGAGTCTTAGGTGGGCTCTGGACTCTGAGCATGGGGTGGGCTGTGAGCTCCAGGCCCTCCCTGTGTTTTGGGGGCGTTTCTGTTAGTCAGGATGTGGTCCCCACCGCAGGGGCCTGGGAGGAGCCTAGGGTGGTCAGTGTCCACTCCCAGCCCAGGTCCCTGGAGGGGGCAGATGCTCTCCTGGGACTTTTCCCTAAGTAGGGTGGGTGTGGGAGCTGTGAATGGGCCTCCTTGCTGCCGTGACCTTGAGGCTGGGCTGGACTGTCTGGACGCCTGCATGCTGGTCGTTGAGGCCCTCAGTGCTTGTCTGCTCCCTTCTCCTTCCCAGCGCAGCTTGGCAGCCGCAGGGGTGCTCAGACGCCAGGAGGCAGCGGGCGCTGTGTGACATTGGTGTAGTCTTGGGAGCCCTGGGGCTGCCCCTGGAGGATGGCGTCCAGGACCCATTTCACCTGGGGGAAGGCACATGTGAGGCGGGTTCTGAGCCCAGCTGGGGCTCCCCTTCTCGGGGCGCCCCGCCCGGAAGTGGGGCGTCCGTGCCCACCTTGCAGAGGCTGACGGTGGCGCCATAGCTCACGCTGAGCAGGAAGAGCACGATGAAGACAAGGAGGCTGGTCCAGGTCTCCTCCAGCTCCTCGCTCTCAGCTTCCTCCGCACACAGGTCCTCGAGCGCCAGCTCTGTGGGCAGCGGTGGTCAGCCCCCTGGCCTGGCGTCAAGGTGGGGAGGACAGGCCTGGCCACCTTTAGGGAGTGGAGGGAGCTGGGCCTGGTGCCCTGGTCCGGGTGGCCTCCCCTCTGGCCCCTCCAGCTGGCCTGGCCATGGGGGCAGAGGCCCCTGAGCCGCGGGCAGCTGCGTGGGGGAGTCCGGGCCCTGCCGTCCATCCTTCTACCCCCAGGTGGTTGGGGTTTTGTCTCCCACCATTTTGCACAGCTTTCTGCTGACTGCTGGTCACTTGCACTCGACCCTGTGGTCTCCTCACCTCTGTCCCACCCCGACTCCTGCTCCACGGCAGGTGGTGGCCCCTGGCCCGGGGAGTGTCCTCTTCCATCAGCTGCATGGCCCGTGGCTGCCTAGCCCGGCTCCCTGGGTCCCATTCCTGCTCAGCCTCACTCTCGTCAGCCTGGGGGCCCCTCAAAGAGCATGGGGAAGGGAGGCCTCCCTGCCTGGAGCCCTCAGGAGAAGCCTGGACCCGGGATGGCCCCTGGAGTCAACAGATCATCACAAGGGGCGCCCGAGAGCTGTGCCCAGACATGTGGACCTTGCCCAACCTGTGGGGATCCAGAGCTGCCCGCAGCCCTCTGCCCGTCCTGTCCCGGGGCTGGGCCCCTCCTCTCCCAGCACAGCCTGCACTCTGGGCTCCTTTCAGGGTGTGGGTTGTGCACGTGGTGCTTTCTGTGTGCGTGCGGCGGTGCCTGTGTGCTGTCCACACGGGCACCCACATGCGTGTCTCTGTGACTGTGTCCATGTCTGTCCGCGTGTCTGTGTGTGTCCATGTGTGTCAGTGTGTGTCCATGTGTGTCAGTGTGTGTGTCCGTGTGTGCTCCCATGTGTCTGTGCATCCAGCTGGTCATCTGTGGGGTGCAACTGACAGAGAAGGGCTGGCCTGGGAGGCTGGGACCACAGCAGGGAACCACGTGGGGCAAGGGAGGGTCCAGGGTCCAGGGTGACAGGGTGTGGCCTGGGTGAGAGGGTGTGGCCTGAGTGAGAGGGTGTGGCCTGGGTGTGAGGGTGAGAGGGTGTGGCCTAAGTGAGAGGGTGTGGCCTGGGTGAGTGGGTGAGAGGGTGTGGCCTGAGTGAGAGGGTGTGGCCTGAGTGAGAGGGTGTGAGGGTGTGGCCTAAGTGAGAGGGTGTGGCCTGAGTGAGAGGGTGTGGCCTGGGTGGGAGGGTGTGGCCTGGGTGAGAGGGTGTGGCCTGAGTGAGAGGGTGTGGCCTGAGTGAGAGGGTGTGGCCTGGGTGGGAGGGTGTGGCCTGGGTGAGAAGGTGAGAGGGTGTGGCCTGAGTGAGAGGGTGTGGCCTGGGTGAGAGGGTGTGGCCTGAGTGAGAGGGTGTGGCCTGGGTGAGAGGGTGAGAGGGTGTGGCCTGAGTGAGAGGGTGTGGCCTGGGTGAGAAGGTGAGAGGGTGTGGCCTGAGTGAGAGGGTGTGGCCTGAGTGAGAGGGTGTGGCCTGGGTGAGAGGGTGTGGCCTGGGTGAGAGGGTGAGAGGGTCTGGCTTGGGTGAGAGGGTGTGGCCTGGGTGAGAGGGTGTGGCCTGAGTGAGAGGGTGTGGCCTGAGAGGGTGTGGCCTGGGTGAGAGGGTGTGGCCTGAGTGAGAGGGTGTGGCCTGGATGAGAAGGTGAGAGGGTGTGGCCTGAGTGAGAGGGTGTGGCCTGGGTGAGAGGGTGTGGCCTGAGTGAGAGGGTGTGGCCTGAGAGGGTGTGGCCTGGGTGAGAGGGTGTGGCCTGAGTGAGAGTGTCGCCTGGGTGAGAGGGTGTGGCCTGGGTGTGAGGGTGTGGCCTGGGTGAGAGGGTGTGGCCTGGGTGAGAGGGTGTGGCCTGGGTGTGAGGGTGTGGCCTGGGTGAGAGGGTGTGGCCTGGGTGTGAGGGTGTGGCCTGAGTGAGAGGGTGTGGCCTGGGTGAGAGGGTGTGGCCTGGGTGTGAGGGTGTGGCCTGAGAGGGTGTGGCCTGGGTGAGAGGGTGTGGCCTGGGTGTGAGGGTGTGGCCTGAGTGAGAGGGTCTGGCTTGGGTGAGAGGGTGTGAGGTTATGAGAAGGTGAGAGGGTGTGGCCTGGGTGAGAGGGTGTGAGGGTATGTTCTGGGTGAGAGGATGGGCCTCTTGTGAGTGTGTGGCATGCTGCCTGTGGCTGGCAGTAGATGGGTGTGGAGCCTTGGCACCAGTGGATATGGTGGCCTGAGGGTGCTTGGGACCCAGACCGATTCAGAGTGGAGTGAGGCTGAGCAGCAAGATGGGGCACTGGACGCGGAGCCCAGCCCAGCAGGACCGCATGGGTAGGGGGTAGTTCGGGGGGGGCAGAGAAGCAGACCCCACACTAGCCCACGTGCGCAGCTGGCCTGTTTGTGCCCCGGAGGTGACAGTGGAGGGACCCGCATGCTGGCGCCTGTGTGCGGGTCTGACTTGACCTGTTTCTCTATCTGGAGGGCCTCTGTGTGAGCAGCTGGACTTGGGAGCTTGGGGGCTTATCTGTGTCCAGAGGGGCTGGCAGGAGCCTCGGGTGGAGGCCCCCCACCTGGGGGTCTGAGACCCCCAGAAAAGGCTGAGGCCTCTGTGGTCCCTCCCCTAGGACCGCCCTCTGGCTCTTAGAACTTGCTGAGTGGGCAGAATTCATAGTGGGGTAGAGGGAGGGCCTCGACATGGAGAGTGATGCTGGACAGAGCCCTGCCTCAGCCCTGCCTGCCTGCCAAGCCTTCCCTTTCTCTGTGCTGGGACATCCCCCCTGACCCTGACCCACAGCCCATGAGCCCCAAGAACAGGCATGCCCAGGGCTCTGAGCAGGCACCAGAGTGTTTATTGACGGTGGACAGAAAGTCCCACTGGCCCCTCCCCTGCCCCGGGAGAGGGGCAGGTGGGAGGGTGGGCATTATTTACCGCTGTTAATGAACACCGATTTCTCCAGGGTCCTAGTCTTGGGCAGTGCCTCGTGGATCACTTGGCAGGTGAACTCATCGTCCATCTTCCAGCTGGCCTTGGGGACCGCCAGGCGGCTGTAGGCGAAGAAGGCGAGGCTGTTGTTGTCGGCCCTGTCGGGCTGCGTGGTGGTGTGCTGGCCTTCCCGCATCAGTTCCTTGTTACGCAGCCACCGCACAGAGATGTCCTTGGGGAAGAATTTCTGGATCAGGCAGGTGAGGGTGAGCTCCTCCTGATTCTCCAGCTCCTTTCTGTCTGGCCAGAACACGTAGACCTTGGGGGCCACACGCTTGCCTGCGGACAGGTGTGTGGTTAGCCAGGCTTCTCTCAGGAGGCCCACCTACCTCCCCTGAGCCTGCCACTCACCAACATCCTTGGAGATGGATCTCTGGATATCCTTGGGCAGGTCGCCGTGGCTCACTTTGCAGTAGTAGGTCTCGCCTTCAACCCAGTCAATGACGTTCACCGGCAGGGTGGACGTGACGGTGATCGTCCCGTTGAACTGATGCTTGATGTCGAGGGGGTCTGCGTGCACAGGTTTCCCGTTTGCCCTCGAACAGGTCAGGCTCAAGTTATTCGTGCTGGCCAGGTCCACAACCAGGCAGGTGATCTTGGGCGACTTGTTGACGTACAGCTCGAGGGGGGTGGGTGGGATCAGGTAGGTGCTCACGCCGCGGGGCTCGGACTCGGCTGTGTGCAAGAGGGGCCCGTGTGAGGTTGACCACCCTCCTCCCTGAGCCCCTGGTGTCTGAGTGTTGGCGAAGGTGAGGGCCGTACCTGTGCACCTGCGGGCGTGGTTGTCGAAGTTGAAGCCGTAATAGTTGACCCGGCAGGTGTAGGTTTTCTCGGACACCCACTGGCCCTGTGTGATGTTGACTTCGCTGTAGGTGGTGGTCAGATTGCCCTCCTGTATCTCGGGGCCGGGCTGTGCATACAGTTCTTTGGACTCGTGCCCGTCCACCAGCCAGGTGACCTTGATCTTGCCTGGGGTGTAGCCGGAGATCCGGCACAGGAGCTGGATGGTGGTGTGGGTGTCGCCGCTGGGGTCACAGGAGGAGTAGAAGAGCCTCACCGAGGGGTCGCTGAAGTTCTTGGCGCACTCTGGGGGCAGAGGAGGCAGGCGTGGGGCTGGTCTCCCGGAGACCCCCAGCCTCTCCTCCCTGCTCCTCCAGCCTGGCTGGCCCGCCCCCCACTCCCAGCTGCCCCAGCCCTGGCTCACCAGTGCTGACGGTCTTCATGGCAGTGGTGTTAGTCTCAGCGTGGAAAACACTGCAGGTGAACTGCTTGGGCTGCTCGCCCGAGACGGTCAGCTGGCTGGTGGTGACGTAGAGACTGGAGTTTGCCATTTGGATGCTAGGGAAGGTCAGGGTGCTCCCGTCCAGGGGCGCTGTGTCCCAGGTCACAGCCACTGACCCTGGGAAGTAGTCCTTGACCAGGCAGCCCAGGGCCACAGAGGTTTCTTTTATGCAACAGGTCCTCAAGGGGTAGATGGATGGATGCTGGCTGGAGACTGTGGGGACAGGACCAGGTCAGCGCTGGCCTCAGGACTGTCACCCATATGTGCCAGTCTGACTGCTCACCCGGGGTGGGCTGTGGAGCTGAGGTGGGGTGGTCTGGCTCAGGGAACACTGGGACTCTGCTCCAGCCTTGAGGGACAGATGGCTTCTTCTGGGTCCTTTTCTCACCTCCTGACCCCTCCAGGGACCCCCCCAGCGAGCAGCTCTGCTCCACCTCCTGACCCCTCCAGGGACCTTTCCAGTGAGCAGTTGTGCTCCACCTCCTGACCCCACCAGGGACCCCACTGCCTTTGGCCTGAGTGCCTGGACACAGGACACTTGAGTGGAGGTGCCAACCCACCTCCTGGAGGTGGGTGCTCAGAGCCCATGACCCCTGTCAGTGCCTGGGGACCGGAGAGACCTCCAGGAGATACCAGGCTGTTCCTCTGCCCCTACTCAGACCCCTGTTGGAGATTAGGGACCCTGAGAACCCCAGCAACCACGAGTTTGTCCCCTCTGCCCACCCTTAGCCTTGGCCTGGGTCAGAGATGCCCAGGAATCACCAGGCTGCTTCCCCACCCCCAACCCTAACTCAAATCCCCCTGGGGATCCAAAGGCCCCTCACTTCCCAGAAATCACCCCAGTCCTTGTGGGCATCCTGTGGGTGGATACACCTGCTGCCCTCTGGGCCCTGCTCCCTGAAGCCAGTGGATTAGCCCTTCAGGTCCCTGAGCTGTTCCATCACGGCTGCCCCCTCACCCCATTCTTCCCCTGAACAGCCCAGGCCCCCTGGTTCTCTGCCTGTGGACCCCCAGGGAATTCCAACTACAGTCCCGTTGAGAGAGGATGAAGATCCCTCAAGGCCCTTCTCAGCCCCCTCTGAAGCGCCCCCCACAGGCTCAGCCCAGTTCATTCAGCTCAGCCTATTCAGCCCTGTTCATCCCAGTTCAGCCCAATTCAACCCTGTTCATCCCAGTTCAGCCCAGCTTAACTCAGTCCAGTACAGCCCAGCTCAACCCATTTCAGCCCAGCTAAGCCCCGTTGATTCCTGTTCACCCCAGTTTAGCTCAGCTCAGCCCAGTTCAGCCCAACTCAGCCCAGTTTAGCCCAGCTCAGCTCAACTCAGTCCAGTTCAGCCCTGTTCAGGCCATTTCAGCCCAGCTCGACACTGTTCAGCCCAGCTCAGCTCAGCTCAACTCAGCTCAACCAAGCCCAGCTCAGCCATGTTCACCCCAGCTCACCCCTGTTCAGTCTGTTCAGCTTGGCTCAGTCTAGTTCAGCCGTCCTCAGCCTTATTCAGCCCTGTTCAGCCCTGTTCATCCCAGCTCAGCTCTATTCAGCTCAGCTCAACCCAGTTCAACCCAGCTCAGCCCAGTTTAACTCAGCTCAGCCCAGCCCCTTTCAGCCCAGCTTAGCCTGGTTCAGCCCCGTTCAGCTTAGTTCAGCCCTGTTCAAGCCAGTTCAAACAAGTTCAACCCAGTTCAGTTCAGCTCAACCCTTTTCCACCCATCTCAGCCCAGTTCAGCCCCACTCAGACTGGTTCAGCCCTATTCAAGCCAGTTCAATCCAGTTCAGCCCAGCTCACCCTTTTCGGCCCAGCTCAGCCCGGTTCAGCCCTGCTCAGCCTAATTCAGCCCCGCTCAGCCTAGTTCAGCCCCGCTCAGCCTAGTTCAGCTCTGTTCAAGGCAGTTCAAGCCAGTTCAATCCAGTTCAGCCCAGCTCAGCCCTGTTCAGCCCAGCTCGGCCTGGTTCAGCCTAGTTCAGCCCTGTTCAAGCCAGTTCAACCAAGCTCAACCCAGTTCAGCCCAGTTCAGCCAACCTCAACCCAGTTCAGCCCAAGTAAGCCCAGATCAACCCTATTCAACTCAGCTTAGCCTAGTTCAGCCCAACTCAACCCTTTTCAGCCCAGCTCAGCCCAGTTCATCCCAGCTAAACCCAGGTCAACCCAGTTCAGCCCAAGTAAGCCCAGATCAACCCTATTCAACTCAGCTTAGCCTAGTTCAGCCCAACTCAACCCTTTTCAGCCCAGCTCAGCCCAGTTCATCCCAGCTAAACCCAGGTCAGCCCAGTTCAGCCCTGTTCAGCCCAGCACAGTGCAGCTCAACCTAGCTCAGCCCAGTTTGATACAGCTCAACCCAGCCAATCTGCACTCAGCCCCACCCCTCCAGGGTAGGCAAACTCACTAGAGGAAATTCTAGCCCAGCCCAGCCCACCAGCCCAGATAGGTCTGGGCTGCCCATATTACCCACCTAGCCTTTCTAGTTCGGCTGTACTCAGCTGAGCGCAGTTTCTTCTGACTCAGCCCAACTCAGTCCAGCTGAGTCCAGTCAAGTCCAGGTCCACCTAGTTCAGCTTAGCCTGGTTCAGCCCCGTTCAGCTTAGTTCAGCCCTGTTCAAGCCAGTTCAAACAAGCGCAACCCAGTTCAGTTCAGCTCAACCCTTTTCCACCCATCTCAGCCCAGTTCAGCCCCACTCAACCTGGTTCAGCCCTATTCAAGCCAGTTCAATCCAGTTCAGCCCAGCTCAGCCCTGTTCAGCCCACCAGCCCAGATAGGTCTGGGCTGCCCATCTTACCCACCTAGCCTTTCTAGTTCGGCTGTACTCAGCTGAGCCCAGTTTCTTCTGACTCAGCCCAACTCAGTCCAGCTGAGTCCAGTCAAGTCCAGGTCCACCGAGTTCAGCTTAGCACAGCCCAGTTCAGCCAACCCAGGACAGCTGACTCCTGAGCTCTGCTCAGCTGGGCCAGCCTGGCCTAGGACAGCCAAGATAGGCTACCCTGGCTCCTTTAGGACGGCATCTCTCCAAGCCACCTGGCTCAGTCCACCCAGCTTAACCCTGGATCACCTTGACTCCAAGCAGCCCAGCTCCCTTCAGCTCAGTGCATAGTCCCACGTGGCT
The DNA here is from genome assembly GCF_042477335.2 of Ovis canadensis. Classification (NCBI taxonomy): domain Eukaryota; kingdom Metazoa; phylum Chordata; class Mammalia; order Artiodactyla; family Bovidae; genus Ovis; species Ovis canadensis. The sequence goes on from NC_091262.1 coordinate 83,360,220, forward strand.
GAAGACAGCCCATATGGCCAGTGAGGCCCAGCTGAGGCTGGGATGGTTCGTCTCCCTCCTTGTAGCTCCATCCACTAAGCCGCACTTGGCCCAGAGGAGCCCTGCCTGGCCTACCTGGGTCAGGGTGGCTCAGGCCGGACGATGTGGGTGCAGCACTCCTGCTGTGCTGCCTGGCATGTGGACTGACCCCGGCAGCTTTCGATCCTGGGCTGGCCGCCACTGTCCTGGCTGGCTGTGGACAGATTCACGCTCAGCCCACTTTCCACGCCCTGTGTGTGGTCCCTGCCCTGGCCCTGACCTGTCTGAGAATCTCGACCCCTTTGTCTCCTCCAGGTCGGCTTCGAGCATTTTCTCCCTTTCCTGTGTCCCCATGCGGGGAGTGGACAGTGGAGAGACAAGCAGTGACCTGGAGGCTGCATTCCCATGGCAGGCAGTTCAGGTATCTTCCCCCAGCAGGGTCTGGGTGGCTCCAAGAACTGGGGCGCCCGAGGTGCTGGGTCCTCCGTCATGTCTCCATGGCTGATGTGGCCCGTCTGGCCAGTGGTGGCCATCTGCAGGATCCCGGGATAGGCTCCTGGGTGAGGTGAATCGTTAAGACTCATTGCTGATATTTTTACATCCAGATGGTAGGGCCTGGGCGGGGATTGGGGGAGCTCTGCCTCACTGCTCTCAGCTAAAAATGGGTTGGGAACCCCCGGAGGCCTCAGCAGCCCTGGAACTTCCCTTCTCTCTCTGTTCTTGGGAAGTCGACTGAGTGATGGCGGGTCCCAGGCCAGGCTCCTCTTTGTGGCCTCACCCCCTGGCCTCTGCTGCTGGCTCGTGGCCTCTCTCCTCAATGCCACCAGCTGCCTTGGTGAGCCCTTGGCATGCACTGTGGTCGTGTGATAGCCAGGAAGGGACAGGGCAGCGGGCACTACCACCGCTGTCCCCGAGGCCACCCTGAGAGCGAGAGGTCGAGGCCTGGTGGCCCCAGAGCCTGCGGTGGATCCTGGGGCTACCCGAGGGCACACTGCCAGGAGGAGCAGGCTGGAGTCTGGCCCACTGGGGTGGCCCTGGCTGAGTGTTGCGGGGCCGTGAGTCCAGCTGGGTGTAGGTAGGGGAGCGACAGCCCGCCTGGCCTGGGGAAGGCTGGACATGAGCTTCCCTGGAGCCTGGGGTGGACCGTGCCCCCTGGGCTGCCATTGTCCGCCCAGGGTGTGAGGACAGCGGTGACCTTTGACCTGTGGGGCAGCTGGTCCCCCGCAGATGCTCACCAATGTGGCTCAGCTGGTGATGGCTGAGTGTCAGCCTTGCCTCCCTGCCATGGACCTGGGCTACAGGACCCTGTCCCCTGGACCCAGGACGTCCTGGGCTGGAGGTCTGCATGCCAGAGGCCTTGTCAGGCCTGGTCCCCTTGGAGGGCAGAAGACCCCAGAGGGGCAGCTGGATGCCTGGGGGTGGACCCAGTGCACAGAGCTGGGGCCCCGAGGACCCCAGAACAGATTGTTCTGGCCTGTGCCACCCCTCCCCCCTTGGCCCCAGGGACAGATGGTGCATGGGAGGTGGACAGGAGGACACTGAGTTCCCTGGAAGGACCCAGGGTTCTCAGAGAAACCACAGGGAGGCCAGAGCCCCACTGGGGAGCCTCCCGCCAGGTGGTGTCAGGCCCTGCAGCCTTCACTGTGTGAGTGGGGCTGGGGCTTGGCCTGTCTGCCTGGGCCTACCCCGGCATCCCTTTGCTCATTCTCTCCTGCTGTGGACACTCAGGGCAGAGGCCTTGGTGCCCAGCCAATATATATGTTTATCTGGCTGTGCTGGGGCTTAGTTGTGGCACGTGAGATCTTTAGTTGTGGCACGTGGAAGCTAGTTCTCTGGCCAGGGATCGAACCCAGGCCCCCTGAATTGGGAGCATGGAGTCTTAACCGGGGGGCCAGCAGCAAAGTTCCCCCTTGCTAGTTTTCAACTTGTGATAGGCTTCTCCTGGTTAATCCCTTGGCTGTTAATGCTGCTTATTGAATCCTTTTTGTTGAACAGAAATTATCGATTTCCACATGACCGCTTCGTCGGCCATTTACCCTGCAGCTTGCACTTTTGGGGCTGCTGTGTGAGCTTCCTGGGCCTGCCGCAACAAAGGCCACATAGCTGGCGGCTTAAAGCCAGAGAAATGGGCCCTCACGTTCTGGGAGTCTGAACTCTCCAGAAGGCTCCAGGGGAGGAGCCCTCCTGCCTCTCTCAGTGCCTGGTGGCATCCAGTCTTGGCCTCCATCCTCACACGGCCATCTGCCCTTTGTGTCAGCTCCTCCTGCTTTAAGCCGTTGGACTTGATGTGCTTCTGAAATCTAGTGTGAACTAACCTCAAGGTCCTTAAGCAAATGACATTTGCAGAGACCTCATATCCAGACAAGGTCCCATTGTGGAGTGCTGGGGGCATGCACACGGCACCAGGGAGATGCTGCCTCTACTCTTTGCCAGCCTCGGCCAGTCCTTTCCTTCCAGCTTTCAAGCTGGCCTTTCTGATGTAAGTGTTGGATTCCAGCAGGCTCCCCCCCCACCCACTCACCTCGCAACTGCTGTGGAGTAGAAATGCAGGTTGAATTTCTCCATGGAAGAAGCCGGTTTCCGCGGTCACCTCAGAAGCTTTCCTGCTGCCCGACAGCGCCACACTCACTGCAGTCCAAGCTCCTAGGCGCGGCCAGGCTGTTTCCGAGTGTTCTCCTCGCCCTCGGGTCTGCTCATTTGTGTGTGAGACCGCCATTTTCAGTGGCGGTCAGGGATATGTGCTAGCACTGAGGCGGACAGTCTCCCCCAAACCCTCCATTCTTTGCTTTATGTTTCAAAGTGGTCTAAGCTGTGAATGGATCCCACCAACCCACCAGCCAACCAGCTCAGCTGGGATTTTGATTTGGCATACACTGTTTCTCTTAGTCTGGGAGACAAATGATGCTTTAATAAGCCGTCCCTTTCTTGACTGGTGTATTTCTCCAGCCACTCAGATTTCTTTCATGCCCTTGAGTGGAATCTGACTTTTCCCTTAAAAGACCTGGGACTTTCTTTTCTGGTTCTTCCTTGAGCTGCTGTGGCTTGTGCTGCCTTTTCGATCGCAGTTTCCAGCAGGCTTTGCTGACGTGGAACAGCGTGACCACTCCTGGTAAACTGGTCTTGCCAGGAATTGTGCTGGTTTTCCTGTTAGTTCTAACAGTTTGCTGATTGTGTTGGCTTTTCCTTGGAAATGAGCATATCATCTGCAAATAATACCTATTTCACATCTTTCCTTTCAATCGAAACAGCCGTTTCTTTTTTCTTGTCATGTACCATTGGCCAGGACCTCCAATAATCTATTAAATGATGATCTTTCAAGCTGTTTCGACCACAGTCCTTGTTTCACATTTTAATGTAATTCACATGCATACATTATTTATGAACGAATAGTGAAAGTGTTAGTCGCTCAGTTGTGTCCAACTCTTTGCAACCCTGTTGGCTGTAGCCTGCCAGGTTCCTCTGTCCATGGAATTCTCCAGGCAATAATACTGGAGTGGGTTGCCATTTCCTTCTCCGGGGGGATCTTCCCCTCGACCAGGGATTGAACCAAGGTCCCCTGCACTGCAGCTAGTTTCTTTACTGTTTGAGTCACCAGGGAAGCCCAACATTATTTATATATAACATATGTTATGTATATTTATTTATGTAACTGAAACAAAAGTTTCACGAAAATATTTAGTCTTGTATACAATGCATAGATTTTTCTCATTTTCTTTATTTATTACAAAAGGTTTTTTATTTAAAAACCTTTATTGTGAAACCATATAAAGGTTTTTCACTCTTTATTAAAAAAGGTAGCTCTCTGATTTGATTTCACTGTCCACAAATAGTCAGGTCACATGTGTGAAAAGCACTGCACAATAGTATGGCAGGAGGGACGGGCATACTTGCTTCATCTCTGTTGCCCTAATGGTCCAGGGGCGAGCGACGAGAATGAAGACAGGATACGAAATCTGGTGCAATGGGTCAGGGGACCTGCAGCCTCTGTTGGACTGGCAGGCAGAGTACACTCTGAGTCCAGCTTTTATTCCTAATTGCAGACCTCAAGACTTTCTCAAACCCTATCTTTCTCAAGACACATGCTGTGTTAATCATGTCCTCCTGAATGTCCTGGGCGACACTGATGTAGTCCAGGTCTCCTTGTTTACACCCCAGGCCGTTCTCCTCCGGTCTAGTCTCGGGCACAATCAGCAAGTTCACAGGCAGCGTTCACACCTGGCACCGACCCAGTGTTCCAAGGTCCATGTTTTCATGATGCCAGTCATACTCCCTCCGGGTCTGGCCTTGGGGTTTGAAAGTTAATCATTCCACAGTTTCTTAATATCTGCTGTTTTTCCAGATCCTATTTCTGTGGGATTTCTCAAGGCTGTGAAAGTACATTATTAGGGATTCCCACTACACATCTCCAGTCTTATGGGAACGCCTCTACAGCCTGTCTGTCAGATGTATTCCTTCTTTCTTACGGTCTTCTGGGTCGATAAGTACTTCTTGGCCTTCCATTCTAGTTCCCTTGTTGACTTTTTAGATGAGTCTCTTTGCATTATGGTTTTCGTGACTATATACTGTGCATTCCAAACTCACCACAGTGAACTTAGATTAAATATTTGCTACCTCACATAAGTCATTAGATCTGTGAAAACTTTGGTTTCATTTATGGACTCATCCTCTGCGCTATCGTCATGTACACTGCGTCCATACATATTAAAACCCCCATAACACACTGTTGGTGATTTTTATTTTTTTTTTATTTTTATTTATTTATTTTTTTTAATTTTAGTTTTTTATTTTTTAAATTTTAAAATCTTTAATTCTTACATGCATTCCCAAACATGAACCCCCCTCCCACCTCCCTCCCCATAACATCTTTCTGGGTCATCCCCATGCACCAGCCCCAAGCATGCTGCATCCTGTGTCAGACATAGACTGGCGATTCAATTCACATGATAGTATACATGTTAGAATGTGATTCTCCCAAATCATCCCACCCTCTCCCTCTCCCTCTGAATCCAAAAGTCCGTTATACACATCTGTGTCTCTTTCCCTGTCTTGCATACAGGGTCGTCATTGCCATCTTCCTAAATTCCATATATATGTGTTAGTATACTGTATTGGTGTTTTTCTTTCTGGCTTACTTCACTCTGTATAATCGGCTCCAGTTTCATCCATCTCATCAGAACTGATTCAAATGAATTCTTTTTAATGGCTGAGAAATACTCCATTGTGTATATGTACCACAGCTTTCTTATCCATTCATCTGCTGATGGACATCTAGGTTGTTTCCATGTCCTGGCTATTATAAACAGTGCTGCGATGAACATTGGGGTACATGTGTCTCTTTCAATTCTGGTTTCCTCGGTGTGTATGCCCAGCAGTGGGATTGCTGGGTCATAAGGTAGTTCTATTTGCAATATTTAAAGGAATCTCCACACTGTTCTCCATAGTGGCTGTACTAGTTTGCATTCCCACCAACAGTGTAGGAGGGTTCCCTTTTCTCCACACCCTCTCCAGCATTTATTGTTTGCAGATTTTTGGATCGCAGCCATTCTGACTGGTGTGAAGTGGTACCTCTGTTGGTGATTTTTAAACAATCAATTATCTTTTCAAGAAACGAAGAGAAGAAAGATAATTTTTTGCACTTGCATCTGTGCCATCTCTGAAGCTCCTCTTTCCATCCTGTAGGTCTGAGTTTTCAGTTGGTGCCATTTCCTTTCAGCACAAAGTTTCTCTGTTAGCCTTTCCTTTACTGCAGGCCTCTTGGAAATGCGCTTCCTCAGGCCCTGTGTGTCTTTAAATGTCTATCATATGCTCATCTCATTTCGCAATGGTATTTTCCCTGGATGCAGAATTCTGGCTGAAACTCCCCATTCTACTGTTTTCTGGTGGCCGCTTCTCCCTGTGAGAAGCCAGACGTGACTTGCTTCCTGTACATTCGTGTCATTTCCCTGGCTGCTCTCAAGGCACCCTCTTCATCTCTGGTTTTCATCAGCCTGAGCAATATGCCTCCACATGGCACATCATATCGTACTTACTGTTAGGAACTGGCTGAGCTTCTTAAATCTGTGAATTGATACTTTGGCCACATTGGGAACCTTTTCCCGCCCCGTTCTATCGCTTGTCCCTTTCTAGGGCTCCATCCAGTTTTACGTGTTTTCAAGTGTTTCACAGTGTCCTGCAGGACACTGAGTCTCTTTTCTTTATTTTTCCCAATATTTTTCTTTGTGTTCTTTGAATTGGATTAAAAACATTTTATTGATATATAAAGTACAGATTCAATGTGTATCTATATATTATTTAAAATGTATTTTACGTATGTAACACATTAGAATATCTATAATAAATACAGAATACCTCTATACCGAAATGCAGTTTTCTGACCTTTCTTTTAGCGTCTTCAATCTGCTGTGAAGCTCATCAAGTGACTTAAAAAATTCAGAATTGTACTTCTAGTTCTAGAATTTTGATTTGGTTCTTGTAAATAGTCTGAACATTTTCTGTAGAGATTATCTGCTCCATTGACAACCTTGTGTCTTGACTGTGGGTCGCATTTCCTTGTTTCTTTGCACAAGCAGTGACTTTTGAGTGTGTGCTTGGTGCTGCAGATTGAACGTAACAAAGGCGATGGACTGTGCGCTCTTCCTCAGACAAGGACTGATTTTCTGTTGGGAGGCAGTTAGCTCCAGTCTGTCTGCTCTGGCACCGTTCCTGTGTTTGGCGGCAGCTCAGGTCGCCTCAGTCCTTTTTGAGCTCCTGCTGGTGCCTCCCCCAGGCCCTTTGGAGTTTCCCCACACATGCGCAGGGAAGGGGCCAGCTGAGATCTGGGCAGAGTGCGCTGCAGGGCTGGGGCTCCCTTTCTGTGGCTCCCTCCTTTTCTGGACTCCTCTCCTCAAGCCCCAGCTGCCCTTGCATGCAGCCTTGCGTCCTGTGATGCGACGCTGTGCCGACTGCGGTTCCTGCTCGTATCCTAGCCACACCTGGTGCCTGGCCACAGGTACCTCCTCAGACTAACATTTCAGAGGGTCTCCAGTGTCTTTTGGGCATTCCCCAGTGCCTTCAGATCCTTTTTCAGATAGTTCTTTTTCCTCCCACGGCTTATAGTTATTAGTTGCAAGGGGTTAGTCTGGGCCAGGCTGCCCCACCTGTGCTGGAATCAGAACAACTTTCTCTGATGTGGGTTCTCACTTTCATTTCCCTGGTAACCGGCATGTTTCCTTTCAAACGTTTGAGGGCTGTTTGGACATCTTTTGTGAAACCTCTGTTTAATTCTCTTGACCACTTCTCTGCCAGAGTGTTTGATTTTCTGATTGGTTTGCAGGAGCTCTCTCTCTATTCTGGATCTCTTTCTGTTGTGCATGTTAGTAGGAGAAACTGTGAAAGACTTGGCAGTGGGCCAAAGGGCTGCTTCTTGTGTTTTCTGTGGAAAGCAAGGTGCTGTCTTGCATACCCTTCAAGGCTGTCTGATCCTAGAGGGCTCTACGATTTTCGCGGTCTCTGAGCTACTTTATAACTCCATAAGCCATGGATAATCGATGGCAATGCAAATTCTCTGTTTTGGAAGGAGAGTTGTTTCTTCCCTGCCTCCCATCTGTAGACTCCTTTCTTAACGCATTTTTATCTCTTTACTTCTGGCTGTGCTGGGCCTCTGCCGTTGCGGTGAGCGGGTGCTGCTTTCTGGAGGTGGCGCGCAGGCTTCTCACTGCGGCGGCTTCTGCTGTGCAGCGCGGGCACTAAGGTGCGTGGGCTTCAGCAGCTGCGGCCCCTGGGCTCCAGAGCGCAGGGTCCGCAGTTGCGGCTCCCAGGCTTAGTTGGCCGGGGCATGTGGGATCTTCCTGGATCAGGGAGGGAACTCGCGTCTCCTGCAGGGGCAGGCAGATTCTTTACTGCTGAGCTGTGAGGAAAGCCCCTCCAGAAGGCATTCATTTATTCGGTTGTGTTGCTCTTAGTCTTGGCGTGGGGCCTTTCATCGTGGCACGCGGGCTCAGCAGTTGTGGTGCACGGGCAAAGTTCCCCACGGCGTGTGTGATCTTAGTTCCCCAACCAAGGAGCTCACCTGTGTCCCCTGCATTGCACCACCAAGGAAAAGTGAAAGTGAAAGTGAAGTCGCTCAGTCGTGTCCGACTCTTTGCGACCCCATGGACTGTACCCTACCAAGCTCCTCTGTCCATGGGATTTTCCAGGCAATAGTACTGGAGTGGGGTGCCACTGCCTTCTCCAGAGGATCTTCCCTCTCCCGCATTGTAGACAGGCGCTTTACCATCTGAGCCACCAGGGAAGCCGCTATCAACTCATTTCTGCACCCCTGATTCAGCTGTATGCACGCGGCACTGTGAACTCTGCTTTGCACTGGGTGTGGCCCACTAGAGAGTGAGTTGCCCTGTGAGGAGTGTCCTTTGTGTGTCCGCTCGTCCTCAGACCGTGTTTCGAAACCTGCTCTTCAGCAGGTCACTGCGATGTCCTCCCAAGTGGCCTCACGCAGCCCGAGTCCAGGAAGTCCTGTGGCCTGGAGGGCGGGAGACCAGGCATTGACCAGCAGACCCAAGGCAGCCGCGCCGTTGCCCCAGGGCTCTGCTCCAGGGCGTGCCCTGGGAAGCTTGCCCTGACCCCGCAGAAGGGGCTGTTTCCTTGGCTCTAGGGCCTCCTGCCCCAGCTTCCCCTTCATAGCACTGGCCGTGGCAGCCCTCACGTTGGTGCTTGTGGGACAGCTCACTCGACACCTGGCTTTGCCCTGCTCTGTCTTTCCTGAGGTCAGAGGCCACGCCTGTGTCATCCATCAGGGACACTCGGGGGCTGGCTTGATGGCAGAGTTGCTGTCTGGGGAGGAGCTGTGCAGCAGATAAACAGACGCACCTTCACAGGCCTTCCAGGGCTTCTTTCTCTCTGAAAGCCTCCCGGCTGGATGGATGCCCTCAGGCAGCCTGTCCCGAGGGCAGGAATCTGACCGGGAGGGCCTCCCAGGGTCTCTGTAAGAGGCAGTGTGGACAATGGCGACAACGTGAGCTTTGGGCTCAGAAGACGTAGATGAAGCCCTGGCACCTCCCTCCCGCCAGAGGCAGGGGGTCCCCACGGACAGGGGCCGCAGGTGCTCCCTTTCTTCAGTGGTAAGGTAGTGGCAGTGCCCCGGCCTCGTGGGGTGCCGTGGGCACAAACGAGATCAGGCCCTTGTGACGGTCAGTCTCACACGCCCACTCAGTGAGGCGATTCATTCTGACGCTAGTCCGGGTGTTGCTGTGAAGGGGTTTTGTACACGTGGTTAACGTCTACAACCAAAGGGCTCTGAGTAAGGGAGCTGACCCTCTGCGACATGGGCAAGCCTCATGTGACCAGTGAAGGATCTGAAAACAGAGCCGAGGCTTCCTCGGGGAGGAAGGGCTTCTTCCTCAGGACAGCAGCAGTCGCTCCTGGCTGAGCCTCCAGCCCACTGGCCTGCCCCGCGCGTGTGAGCCCTGCCTGTCAGCCCCGTGCTAGCAGAGAGCCAGGCCTTCGGAAGAGAGCCCGTCGTCCCTGTGCGTCGACACGCGTGCGTCGCCGATGCCCGGGCCGCGCTTCGCTGTGCTCCCAGCTCCGCCTCTCATTGCGCGTGCGTCTGCGTGTGGCTGTGTCCTATGGATTTGTGCGGCGCACGAGTCATCTTTGTCCTGTTGGCTCTGTTTCTCTTGACAACCCTGACAGTCTCTGAAAACTCTGGAGCAGTCAGGACTCTGCACACGTCAGACGTGTTTATACTCGTTGAGCGTACGTTGCTCAGTGGCGTCCGAGGGCCACTGTGTCGCCAGCTCTCACCAGGAGGCCACCATACCGGCCCCAGGTGAGCAGGCTGCGGTGTCAGAGGCCATATTCCTCTTTTGCAGTCGTGTCTCCTGCACGCTGTCTGGGCTTCTCTGTCCTGGGATCCAGGCTGAAGGAGCAGGTGTTTCTGGAACTTGCCATTGTCAGGGTGGAGGGACGGAGCAGGTGTGGGCTGTGACGGATGCTGCCGTGCACGCTCCTGCAGCCGAGGCAAGGCCGGTGGGAGGGGAGCATCACTGCACCGAGGGACAGAGCTGTAGGGGGTGCGTGGTGAGCCGTGGGGACAGTCACCAGCGTGCCCCCAGGATGAGGACACACTCAAGGAGCCTGAAGCCAGCTGCCTGCGAGCTGGTGTGTCAGCCCTGTCCCGTGACTGTGCCCTGCCGGGTCTGTCTGTGCCCCTGATGCTGTTGGCTCCTCACTGGCTTGATCCCCCCTCGGCCTCTCCTCTGGCTTGGTCCTCTGCAGCCTACGTTTGAAGGGAGCCCGGAGGTAGTGATGGTGGGACTAACCCCCAGCCTGAAGTTACGCTAATGCTGTGACCGACACCTCTACTTACTGGCCCCTAGCCACAGCCCGCAGCTGGGCCATTCGGTGGGTCTGGGCAGGCCTTGGCCCCAGTGACCCCAGCCTGCAGAGCAGTCTAGCGAGCCCACAGGGGCAGTGGGCAGATGGGTGCCCGTGCTGGCTCCCTCGCTTGTTCAGGGGTCCAGACACATCTGGGGATGCCTGTAAGAGCCTCCTGGGGGCGGCCCACCTGCTCTCCCCACCCCTCCCCACCAGGCTGACTGACCCTGCGGCTTTGGGCTGCCTGGTGCCCTGGCAACTGCGGTGCCAGGAGCCTGTGGGCCAGGACAGCCCCCGCCAGGATGCCACAGGAACCTCACTCCCGGGCCTGGCCAGTCCCCGGGCCCCCCCATGCAGGCTGAGCTCACGGTGGGGCTTTGGTAGCAAGTGCATGGGGTCTCACGTGCCCACACCCAGGTTGTGGTGGGTCCCTCCCCCATCTCAGTAGCCCAAGTGTTGCTCTGCCAACCCAGCTGGGTCCTGGGGTGGGGGCATCTGGCCAGGAGTTTCCTGTCTTAGTGGGTCTGGCTGCTCTGACCGGGCACCACAGGCGTGTGGATGGCAGACATGCTCTCACTGTTCTTGGGGCAGGAAGTTCAAGGTCTCGGTGCTGGCAGACTCGGTGTCTTGTGGGGGCTGCTTCCTGGTTCATAGGTGGCAGCTCCCTGCTGTGCCCTGAGGCAGGAGGGCTGAGAGCCCTGGGGGTCCCAACAGGGACGGCAATCCATTCCCAAAGGGCTCCACCATCAGGACCACATCCTCTCTCAAAGCCCCACCTCTGAGTGGCATCGCATTTGGGCTGAGGACTTCAACACAGGATCTCGGGGGAAACATTCAGTCCATTGCCCCTCTTCTTTCGCTCTCCCACTCACACTGACCACTCTACAGCCTGGGCTCCCCAGGGACACCACACCACAGACACCACACCACTGAGGCTACATCAGGTTTCAGAGTTCAGATGATTCCCATGGGACAAGGCAGGAGGCTGGGGCAGGGGGCCTCACTGTGGAGGGGTGTGTGTGTGTGTGTGTAGATGCATATGGAGGTGTGTGTACGTGAGGTGACATTCTGAGAGGTGCGTGTGTGTGTGTGTGGACGCAGATGGAGGTGTGTGTGCGTGTGGTAACACGCTGATGTTGTGTGTGTGTCTCTGTGTGCAGACTCAGATGGGGGTGTGTGTGGATGCAGATGGGGGTGTGTGTAGATGCAGATGGGGGTGTGTGTAGACACAGGTGGGGGTGTGTATACAGGAGGTGACACACTGTGTGTGTGTGTGTACGCAGACGGGGGTGTGTGTGCACAGCTGACACACTGGCGGGGGTGCGTGTGTGTGTGTGTGTGTGCATGTGGTAACACGCTGATGTTGTGTGTGTGTCTCTGTGTGCAGACGCAGATGGAGGTGTGTGTACACCAGGCGGCACAGTGGCGGGTGTGACCCGGGGCTCTTACTCTGGAGTCTCTTGGGGTGAGGAGGCAGCTGGAGGCTGACCTCAGGCTCATGTGGGCACAGCTGGAGCGGCTCAAGGGCAGGCACCCCCACTGGGCTTTGAGGGGCATGGGGAATGTGCAGAGGTGGGGGTGAGAAATGGCGTGTTTCCTGCCACATCAGTAAACGAGAATGCCACAGTCACCTGTGGCTGCATCCCTCCAGTGTGAGCCACTGGGGGAGGGCACTCAGGAGCGAGAAGAACACTTGCCTCCTAGAAGCCCGCAGGCTGCAGCCACTCCCGGTGGTGAGTCTTAGGGACCGCAGGGTGTGAAATCACAGGATGCTGGCCCCAGGATAGCTGAGGTGCGTATGAAAGGAACCATGTCAGCAAACCCAGACTCTTGTATCTTCAGGCATACAGAAAATTGCTAAGTCCCTTAACTTGGGCTTCCAATTTTATTTAATTAACAATAACCTTTTGACATTCAGATCGCCTGCCCTTTGTTGCAACCTTCTACATGCTGGCCCCTCCCCTCCTCTCCTCATAGCCGTTCTCTCAGGATGCTTGAGGTGCTGCGCCCGGGCTTGAAGTCCTAAAAATTCCCACCCAATTAAACATAACTCTTAACTTTTAGGTTGTGAATGTTTTTAAATCGACAGAGGGAAACTGTGAGGAGGGGTGCCCTGTGGTGTGGCTTTTGAGAAGGCAGCATGGGAGTCCTGGAAGGTAGTGTGGGGGGTCAGTTCTCCAGGGGATCAGGGGTCGCCTTGCCAGGGGTTGTGTTCAGCCAGGAGGCCAGAGAGCCAGTGCCCGAGTTGGCTACCCTAGCCTTCCTGATGGCTGGGCCAGCTAGTGGCTGATTGTTGGTCTGGGAGATGGATGTGAGGGGCAAGGCCCAGGGCTGGGCAGGCTGGACAGCTGATTGGATGGTCAGTGTCTTGGTTAGATGGTTAGTGTGTGGGGAAAGCAGAGTGTGGGGGACCCCCAAGAGCCTGCTGGCAGAGAGGCCTCATGTACATGTGGCCTGGCCAGGTCCCTCAGGGCCAGATGGTTTCCTGGACCATGGTGTCCACCCCGTGGCCATCCTGCTGGCCCCCTCCCAGCACCCGGTCTTACGTCTGGTCCTCAGAGTGATGTGTGAAGTCCTCTGTCTGTCCCTCTACGCACAGGAGCCTGGATCGGCACCTCCGAGGGCCTTGGGGCGATGCGGTCATGCTGACGTGATGGCAGCTCCCTGTCTGGAGCCGGTCTTGCTGGGCCCAGGCCTGGGCTGTCCAGCAGCAGGACCTCCCTCCCTCTCGATAGGCTTGGGCAAACACTAGCATGCCCCCATGATGACTCAGCTCCCTGAAAATGCCCTCCGGAGAGAGCCCAGCACGGCCAGCACCCTCCCAGGCCCTGGCCCCCTTCTTGGAGTTGTCCCTGAGCAGGATCCTCCTTCGCCCTTGGGGAGGGTCCAGTCTCCTCGGTCCCCGGTGTCTGTGAGGATGGAGTCCTGACTGCATCCTGCATCCAGGCCGGTTGGTGGACACAGAGGCCTCATCGCATGCAGGCGGCCACACTTCCTGGTCCCTCTCTGGAGCCCTGGGCCCCTTCCGCTTTTCCTGTGGCACAGCCATCACCTCCGTGCAGCCCAGGCTGAGCACAGTGTCCCCAGCGCCCTCTGAGGCCCTGCTCACTGACCAGAGTGTCCTGAGCACTGACCCAGGCCCCTCTGGCACCCCTCCCCCAGCTGCCCCTCCTGGCCGGCTTTCACTGATCCCCTTCTGCTCTGGGTTTCCGGCACCAGCCAGCCTGTTTGGGGCAGAACTGTGACCCCAAATTCAAATCTTGCAGCCCTGACCCCCAGACCTCAAGCGTCACTGCTTTTGGAGGCGGCGTCTCTGAAGAGGTGATGAGGGTGAGCTGGGGTCCCAGGGTGGGCCCTCGTCCAGCCTGACTGGAGACCCTCTAAGAGGAGGTGAGGACAGAGACAGGCACAGAGGGGTGCGCCCGTGAGGACACGGCATCTACACCCCATGGAGACAGGCCTCAGCAGGAGCCGGCCCTGCGCTCCTGGATCCGGGGTCCCAGGCTCCAGGGTGTGAGTGGTGACGCCTGTGGTCCAAGCCCCCTGCGGTGTTTGTTACAGCCTCCTGTGCTGACCACCCAACACGGGGCACTTGTCTGTGGCTCCCCTGGTGCCAGGCTGGCCTCTGCCTGGGAGGCGGAGTGGAGCCCTAGGGGCGGGTCGTGGGTGGGGGTCAGGCACCCATGAGTCAGGTAGGGATGGGACCAGGGACCCTGGGTGCAGGTGGTGGGGGCAGGAAGCCCGGGGCCAGTGGGGGTGGGGCAGCCAGGCTGTGGACTCCTCAAAGGGAGAAGGCGTGTCAACATACGGAGACTGGCCGGTGAGCTAGGCGAAGTAAAGATGCTTTATTGTCGTTAAAGAGATACAGAGACAGCAAAGAACAGGCTACCACATTCGCAGAAGCAGCTTCCCAAGCCCCAGGGCTGTGGTCCTTCCAGTCCTGGGGCAGCGCCTCCCATCCAGAGAAGCCCGTGCACATTTCTGCAATGACGGGAGAGTCTGTCCTGAGAGGCGGGGTGGGCCCGGGGCCCGGGGCTGGGCCTCTGTGGGTCTCTGGTCTCACCTCTCACCCCCGCTCTCGGTGCAGGCCGAGCTCCTGGGGGAGTGTCAGGCTGTTGGCCACTGGATGGACTGGCTGCCCTGCCGTCCTGTGTCCTGGGAGCCCCTCCAGCTCTGTCCACTGGGAACTGGTCACCAGGCCCGTCTCCAGGCGGCCCGTTGGCGGGACGTCACCCCTTCCCCACCGGGGCTCCTGCGGCCTCTGTGGGCCCAGGCCCTGCTCCCAGCAGCGTCCTCGGTGGAGGTGACCTGAGTGACCGGTAGTGGTCCTCCCAGGAGCTTGGTCAGCAGGGCAGCTGTCGGACAGCTCTTCCCAAGGATCTGACACAGGGGCCTCCCCCAGGGACCTGTGGTCTGGATCCCACCCTGGGCAGGATGGGTACCCTGTGCATACGGTATGGGAACTCAGCTACCTCCCGTAGGGACCTGCGGTCTGGATCCAGGCCTGGGCAAGATGCGGGGGCTGGGCCCTGTGCATACGGTGTGGGAACTCAGCTTCCTCCCCCAGGGACCTGCGGTCTGGATCCAGGCCTGGGCAAGATGGGCGCCCTGTGCAGACAGCCCTGGACCCATGCACTCTTCGTAGGGCAACTGGTGGCAATGGTGTCTTGCAGACTGCGCAGAGGCCCTCTTCGTCCATCAGCTCAGGTTGGGGCATCACCTGCTGTTCACTTGGGTCTTTGAGGGGGGCTGGGGCAGACAGTGGCGGCTACAGTGCCGGAGTCTGAGGTGCAGGGAAGGATGGCCGAGAGCTCGGGGGTTAGCGAGCTCACAAGGCAATGGGGCAGCCCTGGCACAGGCTGAGAGTCACGAGCGGAAAGGGGTGGTCCAGCCGGGTCTGGGGTGGTCCGGACGTGGCCCACAGGAGCTCTAGGCGCCCTGTCCGATCATGTTTCTGTAGTTGGGAGTGATTGACTGCTTCAGCTCCACCACAGATGAGAGGATCCACTTCACCTGCCGGGGAGAGTGGGGTGAGTGCAGCCTGGACATCACTGGCTAGCTCCCAGGGACAGAGAGGGACAGGGAGGGACAGGGAGTGGACAGGGAGGGACAGGGAGGAACAGGGAGGGACAGAGAGGGACAGGGAGGGGCAGGGAGGGACAGGGAGGGACAGTGAGGGGCAGGGAGGGACAGGGAGGGACAGGGAGGGGCAGGGAGGGACTCTGCGGGGACCCTGGGGACAGAGAGGGGGCCCGAGGGCCCAGCAGGGTGGACCCCCACCTTGAAGAGGGTCACAGTGGCGCTGTAGCAGACGCTGAGCAGGAAGAGCGTGATGAAGATGGAGATAGTCGTCCAGAGCCCGTCCAGCTCCCCGTCCTGGGCGTCCACACAGCTCTCCTCCTCCAGCAGCAGATCTGCACAGGGAGGGGGGTCAGTGCTGTGTCTGCCCACGGGGGGCTGGGCAGGGCCATCGGGGCTTCGGGGCAGGGCTCCCTCTGCGGCGGGGGGGATGGCGGTGTGATCCCCCATGGGCCGGGCAGGGGTCACCTGAGGTCAGTCTCTGGGCCCCAGCCCCAGCCCTCCAGCCCTGGCCACTGTCTGGGCCTGGCCTGTGGGGTCCTGCTCCCATCCTGAGCTGTGCCCTGAGCTGGGGCCCTGACCCCACCTCCCCGCAGGACAGAGGCTCAATTCCTGGCCTCCTCTGCCCTGGGGGCCAGGCCTGGAGCTGGGAGGCTCAGCAGAGCGCACGTGCCTGGGCTCTGTCCCCGAGAGGGAGGGCAGACAGTGCCGAGCTGTGTCCCTGTGCCCGAGGGGTGAGGGTGCCAGGACGAGGGGCTGAGGGGGGGTCTCAGCCTGCGAGGGAGGGGCGTGGGTGCCCCAGGGGAGGCGAGGAAGGATGTCTGACCTGGTCAGTGTGGTCAGTGTGGGAAAGGGCCGCTGAGCAGCCCAAGGGTGCTGGAGGATGGGGACCAGCTGATGTCCACAGGGAGGGCTTATGAGACCCAGCTCTGGGTCTGGGCCCGTGGGATCACCCCATGGGTCCCGGAGCGTGAGACCTGAGTGTGTGCAGGCATGTGGGTGTGTGACGGGGGTGAAGCGTGCTTGTGTGCGGGTGGACGCCTGAGTGCGTGTGGAGGACGCTGGGTGTGGGCTGTCTCGTGTGCGTGCGGGGCTGGGGCTTGGTGTCTGGGGCTCTGGGCTCAGTGTCCCCAGGGAGCAGCTAGGTCCCTGCCCTGGATGTTCAGGGCTCCCAGCCTGGGCCCTTTTCAGGCACAGGGACGACCTCCCCATGGGCACACAGGCCTGGCCCCGGGCAGAGAGAGCCAGGCAGAGCTACTGGCCGACGAGGACGACGCCTGACCTCGGGAGCCTGAGGGTGAAGCAGGGCCATCCCGCAGGCCAGTCTGGCTCCAGGCAGGCCCAGAGTGGACACACGGACTCTGGGCACCCAGGAACAGGGGCCTGGGGACAAGGCCGCGGCCCTGCCCCTCAGCGTGGGCTGGAGCAGAGGCGGGAAGCGTTGGGCCTCAATCCCTGAGGTGTCGGGGGCTTCCCCCGTTCCTGCCCAGAGTCTGGCCCAGAATGTGGTGGCTGGAGGGGGCCGTGGAGCTGCACCTCTGGCCAAGCCCCTCCGAGGCCTCGGGCAGCCCCCAGGGGGCCTGCTGGACCCACTCACTGTGTGTCTGGCCCGGAGAGGGGTCAGCGCCCCCACAGATGCTGAACCAAGCGGCCCAGAGTGGGCTCAGCCCACCCCCCGCAGGCCTGGCGGTCACCAGGGCTCTGCCTCGGAAAGAACCAGCACAGCGTTGCAGGGTCCCAGGGCGGCCTGGGTGCTTTATTCATGGCGGCCCAGGAGGCATGCACACAGGGAGGGGCTAGGGCGTCCTGGCTGGACCTGGAGCCCGGGGAGGGCGGGCTGGGTGAGGGCTTGCTGGTGCGGGGGCGTGTGGCTCATTTACCCGGAGGCTTAGAGATCGACTTCTGTGTGTAGTGGTTGTGCAGAGCCTCGTGCATCACCACACACGCGTAGGTGTCTCCTCTTTGCCAGCTGCTTTTGTCCACCCTGAGCCTGCTGTACAGGAAGTAGGAGCCGTCGGCGTCCAGCTGGGATGTGGTCGTGCCGTACTTGTCCTCCGACTCAGGCTGCCGCGCTCTCTGCCACTCCACGGCGATGTAGTCTGGGTAGAAGCCGGTGACCAGGCAGGTGACGCTGAGCGTGCTTTTGCTGAGCTCTTCCTGGGGTGGGGCCAGGACGTACACCTGCGGCTCCCGGGCCTGCCCTGTGGGGACAGACAAGCCTGTTAGCACAGCAGTCACTCTGATTGGCTCACGGGACCCTCCTGGGCCCGCCCACCTGGCCCACCTTTGGTCCTGGAGATGGTCCTCACGATGGGGGCCGGGAGGCCTTTGCTGTGGACCTTGCACTTGAACTCCTTTCCTCCAGTCCAGTGGTCGTGCTGGATGGGCAGGGCGCTGACCACGCGGAAGGTGCTGTTGAACTGCTCCTCTCTCGGCTTTGTCCTGGCCGTGCGCACCTCCACGTTGTCCACGAACCAGGAGAACTGCACCTCGGGGTCACCCTGGCCCACGTCCACCACCACACACGTGACCTCTGGCGTTCCTGTGATCATGAGGCTGTCCTTGGGTTTCGGGGGGAAGATGAAGACAGACGGTCCGCTCACGCCTGGCGGTGGAGACATGGCGGATTAGCGTCGGGGTCTCACTCATCTAAGGCAGCCGTCCCCCTCCACCCCCACACCCTGAGTCCTCCTGGTGCTGTCCCCATCTGCTGGATGGAGAAAAGGTTTCCCGACTTACAAGGCGGTTTAGAACACTTGGAGTAGTCACTGGAGATCCCTGCAGAGAGAGCAGACTGGGGGTTACCAGGGGCAGGAAGCCATGGGCTGGGCTTAGGGCAGGGATGGGTTTTGGCAGGTCTGAGCCCAGGGCCCGTCTCTGTGGGTCCAGGCGTGTGGACGTCGACCAGCCTGCGGCCACCCTGGACCTGGTGGAAACTCCAGACGACCCCCTCCCCAAGCCTGCGAGACCATCAGGAGAGAGACAGGGCCTCCCCTGACACGCTGAGCCTGGTTCACAGCACCCCTGGGGGTGGGGTCCCTGCAGGCAGAGGGGCTGACCCTGGTCTCCTGGAGTGGACACCCTCCCCAGGGGTCGTCTTCTCACCAACACGCTTGTCCACCTTGGTGCTGCTGGCCGGGTGGGCTACGTTGCAGATGAAGGTCTGGGCTCCTGAGGTGCTGGCCGGCACGGTCACCACGCTGCTGAGAGAGTAGAGCCCGGAGGACTGCAGGATGGCCGGGAAGGTGTGCACGCCGCTGGTCAGGGCACCAGAGTTCCAGGTCACGGTCACCGGCTCGGGCATATAGCTGGAGACCAGGCAGCCCAGGGTCACGATGGAGCTGGACGTGTCCCCGCAGCAAGAAGTCAGAGGGTAGACTTTCGGGGGTGTGGTGGAGGCTGTGAGAGAGGAGGCTGGTAAATGCAGGGTCCAGCAGGACCTCAGGTGCCCAGGCCTGGGGCACCTCTGAGCCCAGCCACCATCTGCTTCCAGGGTCTGACGACTGCCCGGCATAGTGGCCACCCAGCTCTGTGCGCTGCAGCTGGGATGTCTGGACACAGCTTGGGTTGGTGAGTGTGGCCTCCTGGATTAGAGCCCAGGGCCCTTTCCCTCCTCTGGGCGCCTGGCCCTTCCCGAGGTCCCTGCTCCCTCAGCCTGGAGGAGCCTGTCCCCCTCATCCTGCTCTGCCCCCAGCCCCCGTCCGGCCTGGCCTCAGCCCTGCAGGCCGGTGACTTTGGGGTCAGCTCTGCACAGCGCTCTGGGCTCACGTCCCAGCCCTGATCCTGGACCCTGTCTCTGAGTTCTCTTCCTTGATTGTCCCCTCCCAACCCTGGTCCCACCAGGCTCCCAAAGGTGTGTCTCTGGCCCCGTCCTTCACCTGGTTCCCCTGATTGGCCCTCAGCCCCTGCTCCAGACTCCTGGCTGCCCGGCTCCTCCTCACCAGACCCTCCAGGCCCTGATCTTCCTGGGTGTACCCCGCACTCAGCACTGTGGGGGCCTTGCTTGGGCCCTGCCTGCACCTCCAGCACCGAGTGGCTCTACGGGCCCCAGCCCGTCTAACCGGGCTGTCCCTAGAGCCTGGTCAGCTCTGTGGGCCTGCAGCCTCATCTGAGACCTCGAGGAAGAGCCTGGTCAGCTCCCCGGGCCCCTGCCCGTCTGAGACCTCGAGGAAGAGCCTCATGTAGTCCCAGCCTTGTCCCCTGTCTTGGCAGCTGCCCCTTGCCTTGGCCGACCCCCATCCACCCTGAGTCCCCAGAGATGGCTGCAACACAATGGGAACCCTGGGCCTGTGAATGGAGGCCACCTGCTCTCATCGGGAAGCCCTCCCACTTCAGGCCAGAGCATCCTTCATTTTCCTCTGCACTTGGCCTTGCTATCCCCGACCCTGCAGCAAAAGGGCTCCCTTTAACTCAGACCCTCTGCCTCCGACTTCAACACTAGCCGGCCAGCTGCTCGTTCCCAGAGCCCGGTTCACCTGCGCAATCGCCACCTTCTCCCCTCAGACACCCCAGAGAGTCCCCTGCCCTCCCTGCCCCTTTCACCCCTAGAAGCCCTACCTGCTCCCTGAGCGCCAGGCGTCCCCCGTCCTCCCAGGCCCCTGCTCACGCCTACAGCTGAACCCGACCCCCCAAAGCTCTGGAGGGCTCCCCCGTCCCCCCCGGCCCCTGCTCACCCCTACAGCTGTACCCGACCCCTCAAAGCTCTGGGGGGCTCCCCCGTCCTCCCAGGCCCCTGCCCGCCTTCACAAGCCATGCCTGCTCACCCAAAGCTCTGGGGTCACCCCTTGCCCTTTCAGCCCCCTGCTCACCTCAGAAGCGCTACGTGCTCTGCTAAAGCTCTTAGGTGCCCCCTGCCCTCCCAGCCTCCGGCTCACCCTCATAACCTGTACCTGCTCCCCCAAAACCCAGGGGCTCCCCCAGTCCTATTAGCCCTCTGCTCACCCTCACAAGCTGTACCTGCTCCCCCAAATCCCCAGGGGCACAACAAGTCCTCCAAGGCCTGCTCACTCATAAGCTGTACCTGCTCCCCCAAACACCAGGGACACCCCCTGTTCTCCCAGCCCCAGCCCACCCTCACAAGCTGTACCAGCTTCCCCAAACACCAGGGACACCCCCTGTTCTCCCAGCCCCAGCCCACCCTCACAAGCTGTACCAGCTTCCCCAAAGACCAGAGGTCCCCTGCCCTCCTAACCCCAGCTCACCCTCATAACCTGTACCTGCTCCTCCAAAGCCCCAGGGCTCTCCCTGCTCTCCCAGCCCCTGCTCACTCCCCAAAGCTGCACCCACCCCCCCAAATCCTCAGGGCTTCCCCTGTCCTCCCAGGCCCTGCTCACCCTCACAAACTGTACCTGCTCCCCCAAACACCAGGGACACCCCCTGTTCTCCCAGCCCCAGCCCACCCTCACAAGCTGTACCAGCTTCCCCAAAGACCAGAGGTCCCCTGCCCTCCTAACCCCAGCTCACCCTCATAACCTGTACCTGCTCCTCCAAAGCCCCAGGGCTCTCCCTGCTCTCCCAGCCCCTGCTCACTCCCCAAAGCTGCACCCAACCCCCCAAATCCTCAGGGCTTCCCCTGTCCTCCCAGGCCCTGCTCACCCTCACAAACTGTACCTGCTCCCCCAAACACCAGGGACACCCCCTGTTCTCCCAGCCCCAGCCCACCCTCACAAGCTGTACCTGCTCCCTCAAATCCCCAGGGGCACACCAAGTCCTCCAAGGCTTGCTTACCCATAAGCTGTACCTGCTCCCCCAAACACCAGGGACACCCCTTGTCCTCCCAGCCCCTGAACACCCATAAGCTGTACCTGTTCCCCCAAACACCAGGGAGACGCCCTGCCCTCCCAGCCCCTGCTCACCAACAAGCTGCACCTGTTTGCCCAGATCTCCAGGGGCCCCCCTGCCCTCCCAGCCCCTGCTCACTTGCAGCCTCACTGCCCCCTGTCCCTGGGCTGCCCCCCTCAGCATCTCCTGCCCCTCTGGCCCCTCCAGGAACCCTTACCCTTGCCCAGTTGCACTCCTCACCCCTTTATTTCCTGGGCTCAGCTCTCGTCCCTGGACTTGCCAGGTGCCCACGAGGCCTCCAGGCAGCCCTCCCCTGGAGGAGCTCTGTCCACCGGGCCCCTCCTGGCGGAGGTCCTGCCCCTTGCTCTCCGCTCTTCTCTGTCCCTCCACCCACACCCCCCTCTGGCCCCTTGCTGCCTCCAGTTTTCGGGTCACCTGCCTCTCTCCAGCTCCCGCTGCTGGTCCTCAGGCCCTGGGCTCTGGTCAGCCCCCTGCGTCCTGGGGGGCGGTGGGCTCAGCCTTTTGCTGCCCGCTGTGGACACGGAGTCTGGCCGGCCCTGCAGCCCTGCTCCTTGTTGCTGCCACTGCTTTCGGCCCCAGCCCAGTTGGGACCCACAGTCCCTGCACGTGGCCCTGCCCTGGGACACACGCCAGCTCCACCAGCCTGTCCAGGAGCCGTCACTGCCCTGGGATCCTCTCCCTTCCCTGCTCCTCAGATCAGAGCCTCCTTCCATCCTGGCTAGTCCTCATGCCCACCCAGCCCTGGCCTCCAGAGCCCCTGGTCATGCGCAGCCCTCCCGTCCCGTCTCCAGCCTGTGCTGTTCCTCGACGGCCCACAGCCCCTGCGTGCTCGTCCTGCACCGTGACTAGGGGCAGCTGCCTCCCCCAGGCCCACTCGGCTGCTCCAGCCCCTCCGGGGGTCCCGAGGCCGATCTCCCTCCAGGGCTCTCATTCCTGTCCCTGTGTGCTCACCCTCAGGGTCCGCACTCACCCATGGTGGGGGCCGTGCAGGGGGCTCCCCTGCAGCCTGGGGCTCCGGGCCCCTTCCCTGCTCTGGCCCCAGACACATGTGCTCCTGGGATCTGTGCGCTGTGTCTGCAGCCCTGCTCCCTGGGACTCGGGCACCAGTCCCCCGACGTGTGAACGCCCTGCCCACAAGTCTCCAAACACTAAGAAGCGGATTGAAACCTGGTGGCAAGACTTGCTTCCTGAGGTTCCCTTTTCTTCTGGGCGTTTCTGCCTCAGAGGGCCTGGGGGAGTCCAGATGTGGCGAGTTGCGTCTTGTGGGTGAGTGGGGTGGTTTGAGCAGTGCTCTGGGACCCAGGGGAGGAGTGGGAACCCCAGCCGTCACGGCTTTCCACCTTCCGCTGGGATTATGCCTGGTTGAACCACCACAGCCCAGGGTCTGGGCCCCTCGCTTGTGCCCTCTGGGCCTCCCAGCCCTGGTGGGCTCCTTTGCAGCCCTGTGGGAGGTGTCGTGCCCAGCGTGTGGCCCAGCCTCGGGCCGGGTCTGGGCCCCCAGCCCGCGTGGGCTTCCCTCTAGACCACTGTCCTCGTCTGGGTCCTGACTCTGCCCACCTCCTCCCCCTGCCCTCTTCTATGGCTCTGATATCTGGCAGAGGCCGGAACAGCATCTATGGTCAGAGGGCAGCTGTTCTCCTGGCCATAGCTGTTGCCTGTTGGCAGAGTCATGGTGGTCACCGGGGCCCAAAGTGATGGTCGAACTGAGAGACACGGTGCAGCCCCTCCACTACTGGCTGTGGGCACAGTGGCCTCCCTGCATGTGGACGACAGGGTCCCTCTGTTCCTAGTGCCGTGAAATGCTGCAGGGCACCCTAGACCCCATGTGCACGCTGGCTGTCCCATCGATAGAGCAGTAGGGATTGGGAGACACCATAGGCCCTACCCTGGAATTGCTGTGGGTGGAGGTCTTTTCCTTAGAGAGACAGCAGGGAGCGGTCCTGAAGCAGGAGCTTAGTTCCCTGCCCTGGAATTGGACCTGCACAGCCTGGATGAAATCCCGGAGTCCCAGCAGCTAGAGCACCAGGGGCTGCGGACCAGAAGGAAGGGTCTCCTGGCTCTCGCCTCATTTGAAAGCACGAATGTTCCGAGGAGGCAAACACTGTAAATACAGGTGTGAAGTTTATGATTAGAGACAGAGCACAGCGTGTGGAAAGCACGCAGAGAAGAGGCTTATTTATTCAAGGCAGAGCAGGCAGAGACCAGCCTGGAAAGAAAGGGTGTGCGCGTCCTCCCTAACGCGGAGGAGTGCGGGCGTCCTCCCTAACGGGGAGGAGTGCGGGCGTCCTCCCTAACGGGGAGGAGCGCAGTGAAGAGGTTGCTAACTTGTGTGTGTGTTGACCCATGTCTGTGTTGACTGATGACAATGTTGGTTCATGTCTGTGTTGACTCCTGTGTGTGTTGACTCACGTGTGTGTTGACTCACGTGTGTGTTGACTCATGTCTACGGGGCAGTTCTTCTGGGTTTTGTTCTCCTCTGGCTGATTATCTCACCTCTTTCCTCACACTTGACCTGTCCTTGGGCCCTGCCCTTATGCGTGTGGATCTTTTTACCAAGAAAGATTGCAGTGCATGGGTAGCAGGAGGCTTGATAGCATTTATTATGCGGTGGTGCCTCCCCCCCGCCTCGTGACCCTCAAGGCACCTTCCTGCACAAGTGCAGCTGGGGAGGCTCCCCGTCCCATCGATGGGGCCCTCTTGTCTCTGTCCCAGCCGAGCTCAGCTCCTGCCACTAGCTTTGTCCTTGGAGTGTCAGCAAGTCACCTACTGTGCTTGGCAAACTCCACCTGCTCAGCCTTGGGGCTGTTTTCTCTACTACCTCAAATCCCTCTGAGAGACAAGAACCCCAAGAAATGTTTATTTGGAAGATGAAGGGTGAAGGTCCGTCTTCTGTAGCTTCTTCAGGTTGGCATGCGTTCACAGACACCTAGCTGGGGGTCACAGAGTTTCTGCCTTGTTTTATTAAGGGGCCAAGGGTGACTTCTGCTGTTATTTTGAAAGAATCTGTTCCGATGAGTTGCTGGAATCTCTGCATCACTGTCATCTTGCCTGGAAGACTGTAGTGCTCGAAGAGAACAGACTGAGCATGTGGATTAAATGAGGACGGGATCAGAAGTCAGTAAAAAAATATACTGTGACCAGGGGCTCTGGTAGGAGTAAGAACTTAGCCAGGGGCCTGGCAGGAGTAAGTCAGTCATGTTTGGTAAGAGTTTTGATTGTGATGCCGCAGAGTCAGAGCCTGGATCAATCCTGTTCAAAGGAATGGAGCCATTTGCCAGACACGTTTCTAATGTCCTTGTTTATTAGCCCACTGTGATGCATGTGGGTTTAGCAGGTCCAGTTAGAAGTAGTTGGACAATCTGGAGGTTAGTCGACAAAACCAGTCTCGTTTCTTCTCAAGAGAGTAAGCCTGAGACCCAGTCTGGACCTGGTATTTCAAAGAGACTTGTAGCCAGGTGGCCAGTTGTCTGGTTTTATCTAAGCAGGTTTTAACCTTTAATTTGGTATCAACACATAAATAATAGGCACTGTTTGTTTCTTCTTTATGCTAATATATGGACTAAAGCAATTTCACTGTCTCAAATGAAATAGGTGCTAGACGAGACTTTGAAAATGTGAGGCTCAGCCACCAGCTGCCAGCTGGTGTTGTCTTGAGAACGGCTGGTGGCCTCAAGGCTGATGCAGCTCATAAAACTGAAGCTCTCAGCAGTGCAAGGAGCTGTGTCAAATCACACCCATAGTGTCCTGTAATATTACCTTGGATGTCTGAGCCACAGTGCTCCCCTCTCGACTTCTAATTGTAATTTTTTCCTGAATAGCCCAAACAGATGTCACCATTAATGATTTTAGTGTTTTTCTAGGTATGAGAAGTTGAAAGAATCTGGGCTTATAGACATCCTTACCTGAGAAGACCCGACTATCTGAAGGCCTGGTCTGTCAGTCTTCCCGGAGCACAGAGATCCTCTTTGCTGATCTCCACCCTGAACTCCTTTCAGAGGGTATTGAAGGTCAGCAGCTATAGTGGTTCATGAATCAATCCTGTAGAGATAGTTGGCAAGTGCCAGTTTCCAGCTGGCAGGGTCCCTTCATGGTCATGAATTTGACCAAGTTTTGGGGGGCATTTCATGACCATTTCATCCCACTGTGCTAGGAATGCTCATTCCTGGTTCTGGAAAAGATTTCATTGACAGGCCACTCAATGTATTGTTACTGGACTAGACCTTATTATATATAGGTAGTAAATATATAGTAACTATATCTGAACCGTGAAATTCCAGATGTTCAAGCTGGTTTTAGAAAAGGCAGAGGAACCAGAGATCAAATTGCCAAAATCCGCTGGATCATTGGAAAAGCAGGAGAGTTCCAGAAAAACATCTATTTCTGCTTTATTGACTATGCCAAAGCCTTTGACTGTGTGGATCACAATAAACTGTGGAAAATTCTGAAAGAGATGGGAATACCAGACCACCTGACCTGCCTCTTGAGAAACCTATATGCAGGTCAGGAAGCAACAGTTAGAACTGGACATGGAACAACAGACTGGTTCCAAATAGGAAAAGGAGTACGTCAAGGCTGTATATTGTCACCCTGCTTATTTAACTTCTATGCAGAGTACATCATGAGAAACGCTGGACTGGAAGAAACACAAGCTGGAATCAAGATTGCCGGGAGAAATATCAATAACCTCAGATGTGCAGATGACACCACCCTTATGGCAGAAAGTGAAGAGGAACTAAAGAGCCTCTTGATGAAAGTGAAAGTGGAGAGTGAAAAAGTTGGCTTAAAGCTCAACATTCAGAAAACTAAGACCATGGCATCCGGTCCCATCACTTCATGGGGAATAGATGGGGAAACAGTAGAAACAGTGTCAGACTTTATTTTGGGGGGCTCCAAAATCACTGCAGATCATGATTGCAGTCATGAAATTAAAAGACACTTACTCCTTGGAAGGAAAGTTATGACCAACCTAGACAGCATATTAAAAAGCAGAGACATTACTTTGCCAACAAAGGTCCGTCTAGTCAAGGCTATGGTTTTTCCAGTGGTCATGTAGGGATGTGAGAGTTGGACTGTGTAGAAAGCTGAGCACCGAAGAATTGGTGCTTTTGAACTGTGGTGTTGGAGAAGACTCTTGAGAGTCCCTTGGACTGCAAGGAGATCCAACCAGTCCATTCTGAAGGAGATCAGTCCTGGGTGTTCATTGGAAGGACTGATGCTGAAGCTGAAACTCCAATACTTTGGCCACCTCATGTGAAGAGTTGACTCATTGGAAAAGACCTTGATGCTGGGAGGGATTGGGGGCAGGAGGAGAAGGGGACGACAGAGGATGAGATGGCTGGATGGCATCACTGATTCGATGGACATAAGTTTGAGTAAACTCCGGGAGTTGGTGATGGACAGGGAGGCCTGGCGTGCTGCGATTCATGGGGTTGCAAAGAGTCGGACACGACGGAGCAGCTGAACTGGCTGAACGGGAAGTCTCTGGACCGCCTGTCTTACTAGTCTCCTATGGCTTGGGTCTCAAGGTGACAGTCTAGAAGGATGTGTGAGAACTGCAAAATTGCAACTGGCTGCTGGACGGCTGTTGACAGGGGAATGCTGGATCCCACCAAGAAGATACTCCGCATCCAAGGGCAAAGGAAAAGCCCCCAAAAGTCAGTAGGAGGGGCAGAATTGTGTTTAGAATCAAACCCCATACCTGCCAGAGACGCTCAGAGGGCTCATACGAAACCTTGTGCACACCAGGACCCAGAGACCCCATGAGAGAGTGAGCCAGACCTGCCACTGAGTGTTCGAGTGTCTCCTGCAGAGGCACGGACCAGCAGTGGCTGCCGCGGGGACGGTGCTGTGCAGCGGATCTGGCAGGCACTGCATGTGGCCTGAACCCTCTTGGAGGAGGTCACCATTGGCCTCACCATAAAGCTGCCAAGCAGCCGACCCACAAACTGGGGAAGGGTTATATGAAATGAGTCCTTGCACTGCGGCAGAAGTTCTGGGCCCACAGCAGACTCGCCAGCCTTGGGATCAGCAAAGGGACTGAGAACCCCCAGGGAATTTGGCTATGAAAGCCAGTGGAATTTGATTACAGAACTTCCACAGGACTGGGGAAACAAACTCTTGTAGGGCACAGACAAAACTTTGTGCTCACCAGGACCCAGGAGAAAGGAGTGGTGGCCCAACAAGAGACGGAGCCAGACTTTCCTCTGAGTGTCCAGGAGACTCTGGCAGAGGCATGGGCTACAGTGGCCTGCCACAGCGTCAAGGGCACTGAGTACCAAGGTCCTGGGGGCCGCGGGGGTTGCTGGCAAAAGTCCTTTTGAAGGAGGTCGCCATTACAACCATTACCCCCACCATAGTCTGGCCTCATACCAAAATACAGGGAGAGAACCCAGCCCCAGCCATCAACAGAAAATCGGATTAAAGGTTTGCTGAACGTGGCCCTGCCCATCAGAACAAGACCCAGATTCCCCCACATCCAGTCCCTCCCACCAGGAAGCTTCCACAAGCCTCTTAGCCGCATACATCAGAGGGAAGACAGAATAAAAACCACAGACACAGAAAATGAGCCAAGCTGATCACATGGATCACTGCCTTGTCTAACTCAATGAAACTATGAGCCATGCTGTGTAGGGCCGCCCAAGATGGATGGGTCATGGTGGAGAGTTCTGACAGAATGTGGTCCACTGGAGAAGGGAATGGCAGACCACTTCAGCATTCCTGCCTTGAGAACCCCATGAGCAATACGAAAAGGCAAAAAGATAGGACACTGGAAGAACGAACTCCCCAGGTTGGAAGGCACTCAACATGCTACAGGAGAAGAGCGGAGAAACAGCTCCAGAAAGAGTGAAGAGGCCGAGCCAGAGCGAAAGCCACACCCAGCTGTGGGTGTGACTGGTGACGGATATAAAGTCTGATGCTGTGAAGAACAATACTGCGTAGGAATCTGAAATATTAGGTCCATAAATCAAGGTAAATTAGAAGTGGTCAAATAGGAGATGGAAGGAATGAACATCAGTATTTTAGAAACTAGTGAACCAGAATGGACCAGAAAGGGTGAACGTAGTCCGCTACATCACAACTACTACTGTGTGGAAGAACCCCTTAGAAGAAATGGAGTAGCCCTCATAGTCCAGAAAAGTCTGAAATGCAGTGCTTGGGTGCACGCTGAAAAATGACGGAAGGATCTCTCTTCGTTTCCAAGGGAAACCATTCAGTATCACAGAATCCGAGTCTATGCCCCACCGCTAATGCTGGAGAAGCCGATGTTGTAGGTACTATGAAGACCTACAGGATGCTGGAGAACTAACACCAAAAAAAAGACGCCCTTTTCATCACAGGAGACCGGAGTGCAAAACAGGAAATCCAGAGACACCTGGAGCAACAGGAAAGTTTGGCCTTGAAGTACCAAATGAAGCAGGGCAAAGGCTAGCAGAGTTTTGCCAAGAGAACGCACTGGGCATAGCAAGCGCCCTCTTCCAAACACAGAAGCCACAACTATCCACATGGACATCATCAGATGGTCAATACTGAAATTAGATTAATTATAGTCTTCAGAGGTGAAGACGGAGAAGCTGCATACAGTCAGCTAAAACAAGACTGGGAACTGACTGTGGCTCCGATCATGACCTCTTTATTGCAAAATTCAGGCTTAAACTGAAGAAAGTAGGGAAAACCACCAGACTGTTCAGGTGTGATCTAAAGCAACTTCCTCACAATTGTACAGTGGAAGTGACAGATAGATTCAAGGGCTTAGATCTGATAGACAGAGCGGCTGAAGGACTACGGATGGAGGCTCATGACACTGTACAGGAGGCAAGGATCAAGACCATCCCCAAGAAAAAGTAAAGCAAAAAGGCAAAATGGTTGTCTGAGGAGGCCTTACAAATAGCTGAGAAAAGAAGAGAAGCAAAAGGCAAAGGAGAAAAGGAAAGATATACCCAACTGAATGACAAGTTCCAAAGAATAGCAAGGAGAGATCAGAAAGCCTGCCTCAGTGATCAATGCAAAGAAATAGAGGAAAACAATAGAATGGGAAAGACTAGAGATCTTCTCAAGAAACTTAGAGATACCAAGGGAACATTTCATGCAAAGATGGGCTCGATAAAGGACAGAAATGGTATGGACCTAACAGAAGCAGAAGATATTAAGGAGAGGTGGCAAGAATGCACAGAAGAACTCTACAGAAAAGATCTTCACGACCCACATAACCATTATGTTGTGATCACTCACCTAGAGCCAGACATCCTGGAGTGGAAGTCTAGTGGGCCTTAGGAAGCATCACTATGAACAAAGCTAGTGGAGGTGATGGAATTCCAGTTGAGCTATTTCAAATCCTGAAAGATGATGTTGTGAAAGTGCTTCACTCAATATGCCAGCAAATTTGGAAAACTCAGCAGTGGCCACAGGACTGGAAAAGGTCAGTTTTCATTCCAATCCCAAAGAAAGGCAATGCCAAAGAACGCTCAAACTACCGCACAGTTGAACTCATCTCACACGCTAATAAAGTAATGCTCAGAATTCTCCAAGCCAGGCTTCAACAATACATGAACCGAGAACTTCCAGATGTTCAAGCTGGATTTAGAAAAGGCAGAGAAACCAGAGATCAAATTGCCAACATCCATTGGATCATTGAAAAAGCAAGAGAGTTCCAGAAAACTATCTACTTCTGCTTTATTGACTATGCCAAAGCCTTTGACTCTGTGGATCACAATAAACTGTAGAAAATTCTGAAAGAGATGGGAATACCAGACCACCTGACCTGCCTCTCAGGAAACCTACATCCTGGCCAAGAAGCAACAGTTAGGACTGAACAGGGAACAGCAAACTGCTTCAAAATGGGGAAAAGAGAACACCAAGGCAGTATATTGTCACCCTGCTTACTTAACTTCCACGCAGAGTACATCAGGTAAAACGGCAGGCTGAATGAAGCTCAAGCTGGAATCAAGATTGCCAGGAGAAACATCAGGGGCTTAACCTCAAATATGTAAACACCACCTCTCTAATGGCAGAATGTGAGGAGGAACTAAAGAGCCTCTCGATGAGGATCATAGCGCAGTGAAAAACCTGGCTTAAAAGTCAGCATTAAAAGAAAACAAGATCATGGCATCTGGCCCCATCACTTCATGACAGATATAGGTGTGAAATCAGAAACAGTGAGAGACTTTATTTTCTTGGGCTCCAAAATCACTGTGAATGGTGACCGCAGCCGTGAAAATAAAAGAGGCTTGCTCCTTGGAAGGAAAGCTGTGACAAACCTATACAGCATATTAAAAAACAGAGACACCACCTTGCCAACAAAGATCCATCTAATCAAAGCTGTGGTTTTTCCAGTAGTCATATATGGATGTGAGTGTTGGACCCTGCAGAAGGCTGAGTGAGCCGTGGTGCTGAAGAAGACTCTTGAGAGTCCCTTGGAAGCAAGGAGATCAAACCAGTCAATCCTAAAGGAAACCAACCTTAAATATTCATTGGAAGGATTTATGCTGAAGCTCCAATACTTTGGACAGATGATGTGAAGAGCTAACTCATTGGAAAAGACAGTGATGCTGAGAAAGATTGAGGGCAGGAGGAGATGGGGCCGCAGAGGATGAGATGATTGAACGGCATGCTCGGCTCAGCGGACTTGAGTTGAGAAGCTCCTGGAGACGGTGAAGGACAGGGAAGCCTGGTGTGCTGTGGTCCACGGGGTTAGAGAGTCAGACACGACTGAGCAGCTGAACAGTGAGCGCGTTTGTTATAGCTTTTCTGCCAAGGAGCAAGCGTCTTCTAATTTCACGCCTGTAGTCACTGGCCAAAGTGATCTCAGAGCCCAAGAGAAACGAAGCAAAATCTGCCTTGGTCTCCATTTCTCCCCCACCTGTTTGCCGTGAAGTGATGGGACCGGATACCATGACCTTTGTGTTTTGAATGTTGAATTTGAAGCCAGCTTTTTCACTCTCCTCTGTCACCCTCATCAAGAGGCTCTTTAGTTCCTCTTCATTTTCTGCCATCAGGGTGGTGTCATCTGCATATCTGAGGTAGCTGATATATCTCCTGGCAATCTTTATTCCAGCTTGTGCTTCCTCCGGCCCAGCAATGTGCACGATATACTCTGCATAGAAGTTAAATAAGCAGGGTGAGAACACACAGCTTTGATGTTCTCCTTTCCCAATTTCGAATCAGGCTGTTGTTTCCTGTCTAGGTCTACCTGTTGTCTCTTGACCTGCGTACAGGTTTCTCAGGAGGCAGGTAAGGAGGTCTGGTATTTCCATCTCCTTAAGAATTTTCCAAAGATTGCTGTGATCCACAGAGTCAAAGGCTTTAGCATAGTCAGCGAAGCAGAAGTATATGTTTTTCTGGAATTCCCTTGCTTTTCCTATGGTCCAGCGGATGTTGGCAATTTAATCTCTGGTTCCTCTGCCTTTTCTGAATCCAGACTGCACATCTGGGAGTTCTCTGTTCACTACTATTGAAGCCTGGCTTGAAGGAGTTGCGGTATACCCTAACCAGCTGTGAAATGAGTGCAGCTGTATGATCGAACATTCTTTGGCGTTGCTTTTCTTTGGAATTGGAATGAAAACTGACCTTTTCCAGGCCTGTGACCACTGTTGAGTTTTCTAAATTTGCTGGCATATTGAGTGCAGCACTAATGGTGCCATCTTTTAGGATTTGAATTAGCTCAGCTGGAACTCCACTAGCTTTGTTCATAGCGACGCTTCCTAAGGCCTGCTTGACTTCATTCTCAGGCTGTCTGGCTCTAGGTGAGTGATCACACCATCATGGTTATCCGGGTCATTAAGACTTTTTTTCCCAGTAGTCATGTACCGATATGAAAGTTGGGCCATAGAGAAGGTTGAGCACTGAAGAATGGATGCTTTTGAATTGTGTTGCTGGAGAAGACTCTTAAGAGTCCCGTGCCCAGCAAGGAGATCAAATCAATCAATCCTAAAGGAAGTCAACCCTGAATATTCATTGGAATGACTGATGTTGAAGTTCCAATACTCTGGTCACCTGATGAGAAGAGCGGACTCAGTGCTGGGAAAGACTGAGGGCAGGAGGAGAAGGGGGCAGCAGAGGGTGAGACGGTTGGGTGGCCTTACTTACTCAGTGGACGTGAGTCTGAGCAAACTCCCAGACAGTGAAGGACAGGGAAGCCTGGCGTGCTGCAGCTTGCGGTGTCACCAAGAGCTGGGCATGGCTTGGCTCCTGAACAACAGCAAAGCCCTTCTTGTGCAGCTCTTCTGTGTATTCCTGCCGCCTCTTCTTAACCTCTCGTGCTTCTGTTAGGCCCACACAACTTCTGTCTCTTATTGAGCCCTTCTTTGCGTGAGATATTCCCTTGATCTCTCCAGTTTTCTTGGAGAGGTCTCTAGCCTGCCGCATCCTATTGTTTCCCCCTATTTCTTTGCACTGTTCACTTGAGAAGCCTTTCCTATCTCCCCTTGGGAACTCTGCATTCAGTTGGGTGTATCTTTCCCTTTCTCCTCTGCCCCTTACTTCTCTTCTTTTCTCAGTTGTGTGTGAGGCCTCTTCAGGCCACCGCTTGGCCTTCTTGCCTTTCTTCTTCTTTGGGGTGGTCTTGGTCACCACCTCCTGTACCGTGTTATGAGCTCCCATCCATAGCTCTTCATGTTCTCAGTCTACCGGATCTAACCCCTTGAATGTGTTTGTCACCTCCACTGTTTAATCATAAGGCTTTTGATTTAGGTCATACCTGAATGGTCCTGTGGTTTTCTTTACTTTTTTCAATTTAAGCCTGAATTTTGAAATAAAGAGTTCATGATCTGAGCCACAGTCATCTCCAGGTCTTGTTTTTTTTTTTTTTTTTTGACTTTATAGAGCTTTTCTGTCTTCAGCGGCAAAGAGTATAATCAGTTAGGTTTTGGTATGACCGCCTGGTGATGTTCATGTTTGGAGTCATCTCTTGTGTTCTTGGAAGAGGGTGTTTGCTTGACCAGCGTGTTGTTCTCTTGGCAAAATTCTGTTAGCCTTTTCCCTGCTTCTCTTTGTGCTCCAAGGTCAAACTTAACTGTCACTCCAGGTATCTCTTGACTTTCTACTTTTGCACTCCAGTCCCCTATGATGAAAAGGACATCTGTTCTGGGTGTCAGTTCTAGAAGGCCCTGTAGGTCTTCAGCCATTCGACATCAGCCTTTC
The DNA here is from genome assembly GCF_042477335.2 of Ovis canadensis. NCBI lineage: Eukaryota > Metazoa > Chordata > Mammalia > Artiodactyla > Bovidae > Ovis > Ovis canadensis. Next base: position 83,393,604 of record NC_091262.1, read on the forward strand.
CAGCACTGATGGTCGAGGCATAGACTTGGGTTACTGTGGTGCTGAATTGTTTGCCCTAGAAATGAACTGAAATCATTCTGCTTTTTTTTTTTTTTTAGATTGCACCCAAGTACTGCATTTCAGACTCTTTCATTGAGTATGAGGGCTACTCCATTTAGTATAAGGTATTCTTGCCCACAGTAGTAGATATAATAGTCATCTGATTTAAATTTGCCCATTCCCATCCATTTTAGTTCACTGATTCCTAATAAGTTGATGTTCACTCTTGCTGTCTCCTTGCTGACCACTTGATTCTTGAACCTAACATTCCAGGTTCCTATGCAACAGTGTTCTTTACAGCATTGGTAAAAAGAGGGTAAACAGGCCATCTTTGTCTCTTGTAAAGATGTTAAGGAAATAGTCATGGCAACAATCGACAAAGAGGGGCCAAACCGTGTTTGAGTAAAGAATTAAGGGATCTCTGCTCCTTCTGGGGACATGTGAAATTCTACACAGGTGCGGAAAGTTTCCTCGTGGGTCAAAAGCCAGGGAATAACGCCAGGCCGTAATGAGTCTTGCTCCTCCCGGAACTTCACTTTGAGATCCAGCTTGGCTGAGGGCCGGTGAACACCCAGGGGAGGGTCCTGAGACAAATTAGCCTGCGGGCAGCTGTGGGCAAAGCAAGATGACTGGCTTGAAGGCAGACAAAGATCCGGAACACTGCCGCCCCTTGTAGCTCAATTCTTAAAGAATCTGCCTACAATACAGGAGACCTGGGTTTGATTCCTGGGTTGGCAGGATCCTCTGGAGAAGGAAATGGCAACCCATTCTTGCCTGCAATCTTGCCTGGGAAATCCCATGGACAGAGGAGCCTGGCAGGCTACAGTCCATGGGACCCCAAGCGTTGGCCATGACTTAACGACTAAACCGCCAAGCTTCCCGGACGTGGGGCTCTCTCTCGAGTTTGCCCTGGTGTCTTTCCACGTGTACTTTTCTTTTTTAACATACTTTTCAGTTTTACCTTTTGCCACCTCGTCTGAATTCTTTCTTGACAAAGCAGGCAAGGACCAGGGCTGTCCAGTGGAAGGTCCTTTCCGACCCCTGAAAGGTTTGGAAAAACACTAGCATGGCCCCCAGCTGACAAGGCACCTCTCCACTGTGACCCAGCTCCCTGAAAATGCCCTCTGGAGAGAGCCCAGCACGGCCAGCACCCTCCCAGGCCCTGGCCCCCTTCTTGGAGCTGTCCCTGAGCAGGATCCTCCTCCGCCCTTGGGGAAGGTCCAGTCTCCTCGGTCCCCGGTGTCTGTGAGGATGGAGTCCTGACTGCATCCTGCATCCAGGCCGGCTGGTGGACACAGAGGCCTCATCGCATGCAGGCGGCCACCCTTCCTGGTCCCTCTCTGGAGCCCTGGGCCCCTTCCGCTTTTCCTGTGGCACAGCCATCACCTCCGTGCAGCCCAGGCTGAGCACAGTGTCCCCAGCGCCCTCTGAGGCCCTGCTCACTGGCCAGAGTGTCCTGAGCACTGAACCAGGCCCCTCTGGCATCCCTCCCCCAGCTGCCCCTCCTGGCCGGCTTTCACTGGTCCCCTTCTGCTCTGGGTTTCCGGCACCAGCCAGCCTGTTTGGGGCAGAACTGTGACCCCAAATTCAAATCTTGCAGCCCTGACCCCCAGACCTCAAGCGTCACTGCTTTTGGAGGCGGCGTCTCTGAAGAGGTGATGAGGGTGAGCTGGGGTCCCAGGGTGGGCCCTCGTCCAGTCTGACTGGAGACCCTCTAAGAGGAGGTGAGGACAGAGACAGGCACAGAGGGGTGCGCCCGTGAGGACACGGCATCTACACCCCATGGAGACAGGCCTCAGCAGGAGCCGGCCCTGCGCTCCTGGATCCGGGGTCCCAGGCTCCAGGGTGTGAGTGGTGACGCCTGTGGTCCAAGCCCCCTGCGGTGTTTGTTACAGCCTCCTGTGCTGACCACCCAACACGGGGCACTTGTCTGTGGCTCCCCTGGTGCCAGGCTGGCCTCTGCCTGGGAGGCGGAGTGGAGCCCTAGGGGCGGGTCGTGGGTGGGGGTCAGGCACCCATGAGTCAGGTAGGGATGGGACCAGGGACCCTGGGTGCAGGTGGTGGGGGCAGGAAGCCCGGGGCCAGTGGGGGTGGGGCAGCCAGGCTGTGGACTCCTCAAAGGGAGAAGGCGTGTCAACATACGGAGACTGGCCGGTGAGCTAGGCGAAGTAAAGATGCTTTATTGTCGTTAAAGAGATACAGAGACAGCAAAGAGCAGGCTACCACATTCGCAGAAGCAGCTTCCCAAGCCCCAGGGCTGTGGTCCTTCCAGTCCTGGGGCAGCGCCTCCCATCCAGAGAAGCCCGTGCACATTTCTGCAATGACGGGAGAGTCTGTCCCGAGAGGCGGGGTGGGCCCGGGGCCCGGGGCTGGGCCTCTGTGGGTCTCTGGTCTCACCTCTCACCCCCGCTCTCGGTGCAGGCCGAGCTCCTGGGGGAGTGTCAGGCTGTTGGCCACCGGATGGACTGGCTGCCCTGCCGTCCTGTGTCCTGGGAGCCCCTCCAGCTCTGTCCACTGGGAACTGGTCACCAGGCCCGTCTCCAGGCGGCCCGTTGGCGGGACGTCACCCCTTCCCCACCGGGGCTCCTGCGGCCTCTGTGGGCCCAGGCCCTGCTCCCAGCAGCGTCCTCGGTGGAGGTGACCTGAGTGACCGGTAGTGGTCCTCCCAGGAGCTTGCCTGCTGGGAGGCTGGGCCCCTGCAGGACAGCTGTTCCCAGGGATCTGACGCAGGGGCCTCCCCCGGGGACCTGTGGTCTGAATCCAGGCCTGGGCAAGATGCGGGGGCTGGGCCCTGTGCATACGGTGTGGGGACTCAGCTTCCTCCCCCAGGACCTGCGGTCTGGATCCAGGCCTGGGCAAGATGTGGGCGCCCTGTGCAGACAGCCCTGGACCCAGCCTCCTACTCCTCCAGGCAGAGCTGAACTCTGACCTGTGTGTTCCTGGTGGGGGACTCGCAGCCCACTGGGGTCTTGCTGGCTTCCCAGAGGGCCTCGGCGTCCATCAGCTCGGGTGGGGTCTATGCCTGCTGTCCACTCGGGTCTCCGGGGATGGGGGCAGGTTTTGGTGACCATGAGGCCTGCGGGTAGAGATGCGGGCAAGGCTGGCCAAGAGGTCAGAGGTCGCTGGGTCAGAGCGTGAAGGAGCAGGCCTGGTGCAGGTTGATGCTCGAAATAATGGACGCTGTCCAGATGGTTCTGTGGCCACCCTGGACTCTGCTCACAGGAGCTCTAGGCGCCCTGCCCGATCATATTTCTGTAGTCGGGGACGATGGTCCTCTTCAGCTCCACCACTGATGAGAAGATCCACTTCACCTGGCGGGGGGGACGGGGTGGGGGACGGGGTGAGCAGAGACACCTCGATGCGGGCCTCCCCCAGGGCAGTGAGGAGCAGTGAGGTGCAGAGAGGAGCAGTGAGGGGCAGAGAGGGACAGAGAGGGGACGGGGAGGGGCAGAGAGGGACAGAGAGGGGCAGAGAGGGGCAGAGAGGGACAGTGAGGTGATAGGGAGGTGACTCTGAGGGGACACTGAGGGACAGTCTGGTCAGTTAAGGGACAGTTTAAGGACAGTGAGGGCAGTGATGGGTTGCTGAGATTGATAGGGAGAAAATGAAGGGGCAGAATAGGTGATTAAAGAGTTATCTGACTAGGGGATTATAAGTTGAAAAATACAGGAAACTCCTGTAAATTAACAATTACTCGAGAAAGCAGGTTGGTCTAACCACGAGACTAAGCGGTCTTGTTAGCAACGAAGCTGTGCGACAGCAGCCGGAGATGCGCTCCCGAACAGGCGGCGCCGGCCCGAGCCCACCCCTGCCCCGCGAGCTCAGTGAGCTGAGGACCCCCGAGCTAAAACAGGCTCTCTGCACACAAAAAGCAAGCTTTTACAGGAAGGTGATCGGAGTCTATGACAGTCCTGACCTGACCATCGAGAGGGAGAAGTAAACTCCTCTAGCCTCACTGGGGGAGGGACTGATGACCAAAACGCGACATTTACTCAAGAGAGACCAAGAGGCCGTTTTCCCTTGCCCACTTCTCCTGCGATGGAAAACGGTGTCCGCGCAGTTCTCAGGGAGCAGCAGTGCCCCGTCACTGCTCGTGAGCGCCGCAAGCCTCATTTCTCACCCAGCACTCCACCCTTGCTGAATTCTCCCCACTGACATGAAGGGAGGCGTGCGGCACAGAGACTCTTCAGACGCCCTCTGAAATGACCCCAATCTGTCTCAAGGTTATGGTGAAGGGAAAATGAACGGACAGAGAGGGACAGAGAGGGACAGAGAGGGACAGAGAGGGACAGTGAGGGGCAGGGAGGGACAGGGAGGGACAGGGAGGGGCAGGGAGGGACTCTGCGGGGACCCTGGGGACAGAGAGGGGGCCCGAGGGCCCAGCAGGGTGGGCCCCCACCTTGAAGAGGGTCACGGTGGCGCTGTAGCAGACGCTGAGCAGGAAGAGCGTGATGAAGATGGAGATAGTCGTCCAGAGCCCGTCCAGCTCCCCGTCCTGGGCGTCCACACAGCTCTCCTCCTCCAGCAGCAGATCTGCACAGGGAGGGGGGTCAGTGCTGTGTCTGCCCACGGGGGGCTGGGCGGGGCCATCGGGGCTTCGGGGCAGGGCTCCCTCTGCGGCGGGGAGGATGGCGGTGTGATCCCCCATGGGCCGGGCAGGGGTCACCTGAGGTCAGTCTCTGGGCCCCAGCCCCAGCTCCAGCCCTGGCCACTGTCTGGGCCTGGCCTGTGGGGTCCTGCTCCCATCCTGAGCTGTGCCCTGAGCTGGGGCCCTGACCCCACCTCCCCGCAGGACAGAGGCTCAATTCCTGGCCTCCTCTGCCCTGGGGGCCAGGCCTGGAGCCGGGAGGCTCAGCAGAGCACACGTGCCTGGGCTCTGTCCCCGAGAGGGAGGGCAGACAGTGCCGGGCTGTGTCCCTGTGCCCGAGGGGTGAGGGTGCCAGGACGAGGGGCTGAGGGGGGGTCTCAGCCTGCGAGGGAGGGGCACGGGTGCCCCAGGGGAGGTGAGGAAGGATGTCTGACCTGGTCAGTGTGGTCAGCGTGGGAAAGGGCCGCTGAGCAGCCCAAGGGTGCTGGAGGATGGGGACCAGCTGGTGTCCACAGGGAGGGCTCATGAGACCCAGCTCTGGGTCTGGGCCCGTGGGATCACCCCATGGGTCCCGGAGCGTGAGACCTGAGTGTGTGCAGGCATGTGGGTGTGTGACGGGGGTGAAGCGTGCTTGTGTGCGGGTGGACGCCTGAGTGCGTGTGGAGGACGCTGGGTGTGGGCTGTCTCGTGTGCGTGCGGGGCTGGGGCTTGGTGTCTGGGGCTCTGGGCTCAGTGTCCCCAGGGAGCAGCTAGGTCCCTGCCCTGGATGTTCAGGGCTCCCAGCCTGGGCCCTTTTCAGGCACAGGGACGACCTCCCCATGGGCACACAGGCCTGGCCCCGGGCAGAGAGAGCCAGGCAGAGCTACTGGCCGACGAGGACGACGCCTGACCTCGGGAGCCTGAGGGTGAAGCAGGGCCATCCCGCAGGCCACTCTGGCTCCAGGCAGGCCCAGAGTGGACACACGGACTCTGGGCACCCAGGAACAGGGGCCTGGGGACAAGGCCGCGGCCCTGCCCCTCAGCGTGGGCTGGAGCAGAGGCGGGAAGCGTTGGGCCTCAATCCCTGAGGTGTCGGGGGCTTCCCCCGTTCCTGCCCAGAGTCTGGCCCAGAATGTGGTGGCTGGAGGGGGCCGTGGAGCTGCACCTCTGGCCAAGCCCCTCCGAGGCCTCGGGCAGCCCCCAGGTGCCCTGCCGGACCCACTCACTGTGTGTCTGGCCCGGAGAGGGGTCAGCGCCCCCACAGATGCTGAACCAAGCGGCCCAGAGTGGGCTCAGCCCGCCCCCCGCAGGCCTGGCGGTCACCAGGGCTCTGCCTCGGAAAGAACCAGCACAGCGTTGCAGGGTCCCAGGGCGGCCTGGGTGCTTTATTCATGGCGGCCCAGGAGGCATGCACACAGGGAGGGGCTAGGGCGTCCTGGCTGGACCTGGAGCCCGGGGAGGGCGGGCTGGGTGAGGGCTTGCTGGTGCGGGGGCGTGTGGCTCATTTACCCGGAGGCTTAGAGATCGACTTCTGTGTGTAGTGGTTGTGCAGAGCCTCGTGCATCACCACACACGCGTAGGTGTCTCCTTCTTGCCAGCTGTTCTTGTCCACCCTGAGCCTGCTGTACAGGAAGTAGGAGCCGTCGGCGTCCAGCTGGGATGTGGTCGTGCCGTACTTGTCCTCCGACTCAGGCTGCCCATTTTTCTGCCACTCCACGGCGATGTAGTCTGGGTAGAAGCCGGTGACCAGGCAGGTGACGCTGAGCGTGCTTTTGCTGAGCTCTTCCTGGGGTGGGGCCAGGACGTACACCTGCGGCTCCCGGGCCTGCCCTGTGGGGACAGACAAGCCTGTTAGCACAGCAGTCACTCTGATTGGCTCACGGGACCCTCCTGGGCCCGCCCACCTGGCCCACCTTTGGTCCTGGAGATGGTCCTCACGATGGGGGCCGGGAGGCCTTCGTTGTGGACCTTGCACTTGAACTCCTTTCCTCCAGTCCAGTCTTGGTGCTGGATGGGCAGGGCGCTGACCACGCGGAAGGTGCTGTTGAACTGCTCCTCTCTCGGCTTTGTCCTGGCCGTGCGCACCTCCACGTTGTCCACGAACCAGGAGAACTGCACCTCGGGGTCATCCTGGCCCACGTCCACCACCACACACGTGACCTCGGGCGTTCCAGAGATTGTAAGGGTGTCCTTGGGTTTCGGTGGGAAGATGAAGACAGACGGTCCTCCGGGGAGCTCAGGGGCTTTGGGGAAGACATAACAGGTGTCAGCCCCTGGGCAGATTTCCTCTTGGCCCCACAGCCTCGCCTGTGGCCCTCCCAGACCCTGACCACGTCCAGGGTTGATGGTGAGACTGGGTGACTTACGTGGGCATCGGCAATGTTTGCATGGGTCCGGGCATCCGGGCTCTGCAGAGAGAGCAGATTGGGGGTTACCAGGGGCAGGAAGCCATGGGCTGGGCTTAGGGCAGAGGGGCTGACCCTGGTCTCCTGGAGTGGACACCCTCCCCAGGGGTCGTCTTCTCACCAACACGCTTGTCCACCTTGGTGCTGCTGGCCGGGTGGGCTACGTTGCAGATGAAGGTCTGGGCTCCTGAGGTGCTGGCCGGCACGGTCACCACGCTGCTGAGAGAGTAGAGCCCGGAGGACTGCAGGATGGCCGGGAAGGTGTGCACGCCGCTGGTCAGGGCACCAGAGTTCCAGGTCACGGTCACCGGCTCGGGCATATAGCTGGAGACCAGGCAGCCCAGGGTCACGATGGAGCTGGACGTGTCCCCGCAGCAAGAAGTCAGAGGGTAGACTTTCGGGGGTGTGGTGGAGGCTGTGAGAGAGGAGGCTGGTAAATGCAGGGTCCAGCAGGACCTCAGGTGCCCAGGCCTGGGGCACCTCTGAGCCCAGCCACCATCTGCTTCCAGGGTCTGACGACTGCCCGGCATGGTGGCCACCTGGCTCATTGCGCTGCAGCTGGGATGTCTGGACACAGCTTGGGTTGGTGAGTGTGGCCTCCTGGATTAGAGCCCTAGGGCCCTTTCCCTCCTGTTGGAGCCTGGCGTGACCCATGGCCCCTGCTCCCCCAGCCTGGTGAGCTCCCTGGGCCTGTAGCCTGTCTGACTGCTGAGAGGGCGCCCTGTATTTCCTTGCCCCCTCGCACCGCCCTGTCAAGTACACCGTGCCAGGTCCGGCCCTACCTTGGCTCCTGAGCCACACAGGCTGCTGGGACAGGCGGACCCTCGGCCCAGGAAGTGCAGCCCACCCGGTGCCCTCAGGTCGCCCCTTCCCTGCAGCCCCAGAGCCCTTCCTCTCGGGTGTTTGCTCCCCCTTGCTTTGTTCTTCACGCAGACCCTCCACCAAACCGCACCCCCGTCAGCTTGAGGGGCGGCCCGCACCCCTGCCTCAGCCCTCCGCCTCACCAGCTGTGGCCGGGGCTCTCCCAGCGCTGTGTCCTTGCTCCCTGACGCCCACTCCTCGCCCTCGTCCACCACCCACACCCCGTCTCAGCCCTTTGGACTCAGCTCTGGACGGCTGCGCTCTTGCGCCCATCTTCTCTGCAGGGCCTGCACTGCCCAGTGTCCCTGAATCTGGCCCCATAGCACAAACGGCCGCTTGCACCCTAGGACCCTTTCCTACTGGTGTGCTGAGCACACACACGGTCAGCTGAGGTCCTCGGCAGGGGCGTGACATCGCAGCGCCTGCTCAGCTGCACCATCTTTGTCTGCCCCCCTAATACCCTGGGAGAGCTCCCTGAACTCCCAGCCCCCTGCTTATCCCCAGAAGCTGTACCTGCTCCCTCAAATCTCCAAGGGCACTTCCTGTGCTCCCAGCCCCTGCTCACCCACAAGCTGCACCTGTTCCCACAAAGCAACAGGAGCACCTCCTGTCCTCCTAGCCCCTGCTAACCAACACAAGCTGTACCCGTTCACCCAAAGCAACAATGCACCTCCTGTCCTCCCAGCCTCCTGCTTACCCTCAAGCTATAACTGCTCCAAATCTCCAGAGGCACCCCATGTCCTCCCAGCCCCCTGGTTACCCTCACAGGCTGTACCTGCTCTCCCAAAGCACCAGGGCATCCCCCTGCTTTCCCAGCCCCTGCTCACCCTCACAGGCTGTACCTGCTCCCCCAAAGCACCAGGCACACGCCTTGCTTTTCCAGCCCCCTGCTCACCCTCATAATCTGTGCCTGTTTCCCCAAAGCACAAGGGGCTCACCCTGTCCTCCCAGCCCCTGCTCACTCTCATAACCTATACCTGCTCCCTGAAAGCTCTTGAGATACCCCCTGCTTTCTCAGCCCCCTGCTCACCCTCATAACCTGTACCAGCTCCCCCAAAGCAGTAGGGGTGCCCCCTGGCCTCCCAACCTCCTAATCACACTGAAAGGCTGTACATACTCCTGCAAAGAACCAGGGGCCCCCACTGTCCTCCCAGCTCCTTCTCACTGTCACAAGCTGTACCTGCTCCCCTAAAGCACCAGGGGTATCCTCTCACCCTCCCAGGCCCTGCTAACCCTCACAGGCTGTACCTGCTCCCCCAAAGCACCAGGGCATCCCCCTGCCCTCCCAGCCCCTGCTCACCCTCTCAAGCTGTACCTGCTCCCCTAAAGCACCAGGGACATCCCCTGTCCTCCCAGCCCCTTGCTCACCCTCTCAAGCTGTACCTGCTCCCCCAAAGCACCAGGGACACCCCTGTCCTCCCAGCCCCTGCTCACCCTCAGAGGCTGTACCTGCCCCCGCAAAGCACCAGGCCATCTCCCCACCCTCCCAGCCTCTGCTCACCCTCACAGCTGGTACCTGCTCCCCTAAAGCACCAGGGGCACCCCCTGCCCTCACAGCCCCTGCTCACCCTCACAAGCTGTACCTGCTCCCCCAAAGCACCAGGGCCCCCCACTGTCCTCCCAGGCCCTGCTCACCCTCACAGGCTGTACCTGCTCCCACGAAGCACCAGGGGCTCCCCCTGCCCTCCCAGCCACTGTTCACCCTCACAGGCTGTACTTGCTCCCCCAAAGCACCAGGGGCTCCCCCTGTCCTCCCAGCCCCTTGCTCACCCTCTCAAGCTGTACCTGCTCCCCCAAAGCACCAGGGGCTCCCCCTGCCCTCCCAGCTCCTTGCTCACCCTCACAGGCTGTACCTGCTCCCCCAGAGCACCAGGGACACCCCCTGTCCTCCCAGGCCCTGCTCATCCTCACAGGCTGTACCTGCTCCCCCAAAGCACCAGGGGCTCCCCTGTCCTCCCAGCTCCTTGCTCATCCTCACAGGCTGTGCCTGCTCCCCCAAAGCACCAGGGACATCCCCTGTCCTCCGAGTCCCTGCTCACCGTCACAGGCTGTACCTGCTCCCCCAAAGCACCAGGGGCCCCCACTGTCCTCCCAGCCCCTTGCTCACCCTCTCAGGCTGTACCTGCTCCCCCAAAGCACCAGGGGCTCCCCCTGTCCTCCCAGCCCCTTGCTCACCCTCACAGGCTGTACCTGCTCCCCCAAAGCATCAGGGGCTCCCCTGTCCTCCCAGCTCCTTCTCAGCCTCCCAAGCTGTACCTGCTCCCCCAAAGCACCAGGGGCTCCCCCTTTCCTCCTAGCCCCTTGCTCACCCTTTCAAGCTGTACCTGCTCCCCCAAAGCACCAGGGGCTCCCCCTGTCCTCCCAGCCCCTTGCTCACCCTTTCAAGCTATATCTGCTCCCCCAAAGCACCAGCGGCTCCCCCTGTCCTCCCAGCCCCTTGCTCACCCTTTCAAGCTGTATCTGCTCCCTCAAAGCACCAGGGGCTCCCCTGTCCTCCCAGCCCCTTGCTCACCCTCACAGGCTGTACCTGCTCCCCCAAAGCACCAGGGGCCCCGACTGTCCTCCCAGCTCCTTCTCACCATCACAGGCTGTACCTGCTCCCCCAAAGCACCAGGGGCACCCCCTGTCCTCCCAGGCCCTGCTCACCCTCACAGGCTGTACCTGCTCCCCCAAAGCACCAGGGGCCCCCACTGTCCTCCCAGCCCCTTGCTCATCCTCATAGGCTGTACCTGCTACCCCAAAGCACCAGGGGCCCCCACTGTCCTCCCAGCCCCTGCTCACCCTTACAGGCTGTACCTGCTCCCACGAAGCACCAGGCCATATCCCCACCCTCCTAGCCCCTGCTCACCCTCACAGGCTGTACCTGCTCCCCCAAAGCACCAGGGCCCCCCCTGCCCTCCGAGCCCCTGCTGACCCTCACAGGCTGTACCTGCTCCCCCAGAGCACCAGGGACACCCCCTGTCCTCCCAGTCCCTTGCTCACCCTCCCAAGCTGTACCTGCTCCCCCAAAGCACCAGGGGCTCCCCCTGTCCTCCCAGCCCCTTGCTCACCCTCACAGGCTGTACCTGCTCCCCCAAAGCATCAGGGGCTCCCCTGTCCTCCCAGCTCCTTCTCAGCCTCCCAAGCTGTACCTGCTCCCCCAAAGCACCAGGGGCTCCCCCTTTCCTCCTAGCCCCTTGCTCACCCTTTCAAGCTGTACCTGCTCCCCCAAAGCACCAGCGGCTCCCCCTGTCCTCCCAGCCCCTTGCTCACCCTTTCAAGCTGTATCTGCTCCCTCAAAGCACCAGGGGCTCCCCTGTCCTCCCAGCCCCTTGCTCACCCTCACAGGCTGTACCTGCTCCCCCAAAGCACCAGGGGCCCCCACTGTCCTCCCAGCCCCTTGCTCACCCTCACAGGCTGTACCTGCTCCCCCAAAGCACCAGGGGCTACCCCTGTCCTCCCAGCCCCTGCTCACCCTTACAGGCTGTACCTGCTCCCACGAAGCACCAGGCCATCTCCCCACCCTCCCAGCCCCTGCTCACCCTCACAGGCTGAACCTGCTCCCCTAAAGCACCAGGGCATCCCTCTGCCCTCCCAGCCCCTGCTCACCCCGACAAGCTGTACCCGCTCCAGCAAAGCACCAGGGGCTCCCCCTCCCCTCCCAGCTGCCTGCTCACCTACAGAAGCTCTACCTGTTCCCCCAAACACCAGGGACTCCCTGCCCTCCCAGCCCCTGCTCCCTTGCAGCCTCGCTGCCCCCTGTCCCTGGGCTGCCCCCTCAGCCTCTCCTGCCCCTCTGGCCCCTCTGGCCCCTCTGGGAGCCCTCACCCCTGCCCAGCTCCACTCGTCACCCCTTTATTTCCTGGGTCCAGCTCTCATCTCTGGACTTGCCAGGTGCCCACGCGGCCTCCAGGCAGCCCTCCCCTGGAGGAGCTCTGTCCACCGGGCCCCTCCTGGCGGAGGTCCTGCCCCTTGCTCTCCGCTCTTCTCTATCCCTCCACCCACACCCTCCTCTGGCCCCTTGCTGCCTCCAGTTTTCGGGTCACCTGCCTCTCTCCAGCTCCCGCTGCTGGTCCTCAGGCCCTGGGCTCTGGTCAGCCCCCTGCGTCCTGGGGGGCGGTGGGCTCAGCCCTGTGTTGCCGGCTGTGGACATGGAACCCAGCTGGCCCTGCAGTCCTGCCCCCAGCTCTGCCGCTGTGCTCAGCCCCAGCCCAGTCGGGACCCACAGTCCCCGCACATGGCCCTATCCTGGGACCCACGTCGGCTCCACCAGCCTGTCCAGGAGCCGTCACTGCCCTGGGGTCCTCTCCCTTCCCTGCTCCTCAGATCAGACCCTCCTTCCATCCTGGCTGGTCCTCATGCCCACCCAGCACTGGCCTCCTGAGCCCCTAGTCATGCACAGCCCTCCCCTCCCGTCTCCAGCCCGTCCTGCTCCTCAACAGCCCACAGCCCCCGCGAGCTCCCCAGCCCCGGGCAGCAGCGCTCTTAGTCCGGTGCCCCCTGCCCGGGTTCCGTCCCTGCGCTCATCCCGCATGGTGACTAGGGGCAGCTGCCTCCCCCAGGCCCACTCGGCTGCTCCAGCCCCTCCGGGGGTCCCGAGGCCGATCTCCCTCCAGGGCTCTCATTCCTGTCCCTGTGTGCTCACCCTCAGGGTCCCCACTCACCCATGGTGGAGGCCGTGCAGGGGGCTCCCCTGCAGCCCGGGGCTCCGGGCCCCTTCCCTGCTCTGGCCCCAGACACGTGTGCTCCTGGGATCTGTGCGCTGTGTCTGCAGCCCTGCTCCCTGGGACTCGGGCACCAGTCCCGGGAGGTGTGAGGGCCCGTCCCCCAGTGCCGCGAAGACTAAGAACAGGAATGAAACCTGGTGACGAGACTTGCTTCCTGAAGTTCCCTTTTCTTCTGAGTGTTTTCTGTCTCAGAGGGCCTGGGGGAGTCCAGACGCGGCTGAGGTACGTCTTGTGTGTTGGTGGGGTGGCTTAAACAGCGCCCTTGCACCCAGGGGAGGAGCGGGAATCCCGGCCGTCACGGTGTTGCTCTCCCTCATGCACTGTGCCTGGCCAACCCACCACATCCCAGGGATAAAGGAGGAGTCTGGTGTTAATATATCCGCACGACTGCATATACAGTAGATAGCCAGCAAGGACCTACAGCACAGCATAGTGAAGCCCTAGGGACAGGGACAGGGGGAGAGAAAGGAATACAAGGGGTCTAGAATGGCAAGTAAGAAAAATGTCACTGTTTGCAGATGACATAATTTAACACATGCAAAATGCTGAAGAAGGCACCAGAAAGCTCCTAGAGCTCCGTAATGAATTGGATAAAATTTATGGGTACAAAATTAATACATAGAAATCTGTTGCATTCTATATGGCAGCAATGAAATACCATAAAGAGAATTTAAGGAAAAAATCACATTTACCATCCTATCGAAAAGAATAATACCTAGGAATAAACCTTCCCTAGTCAAGGCTATGGTTTTTCCTGTGATCATGTATGGATGTGAGAGTTGGACTGTGAAGAAGGCTGAGCGCCGAAGAATTGATGCGTTTGAACTGTGGTGTTGGAGAAGACTCTTGAGAGTCCCTTGGACTGCAAGGAGATCCAACCAGTCCATTCTGAAGGAGATCAGCCCTGGGATTTCTTTGGAAGGAATGATGCTAAAGCTGAAACTCCAGTACTTTGGCCACCTCATGTGAAGAGTTGACTCATTGGAAAAGACTCTGATGCTGGGAGGGATTGAGGGCAGGAGGAGAAGGGGACGACAGAGGACGAGATGGCTGGATGGCATCATGGGCTTGATGGACGTGAGTCTGAGTGAACTCCGGGAAATGGTGATGGACAGGGAGGCCTGGCTTGCTGTGGTTCGTGGGGTCGCCAAGAGTCGGACACGACTGAGCGACTGGACTGAACTGAGCTGAACTGAGGAGAAAATCCCTCTGCTCTGAAAGCTATGGCGCTGATGAAGAAATTGAGGCAACAAGCGGATGGAAAGACGCTCTTGAATCAGAAGAATCGATGGTCGCCAGTGACGTTTCTACCCAAAGCAGCCTACAGGTCCACTGTGACACCTATCAGATGGCCAATGGCAATTTTCACAGACCCAAAACAAACTTTAAAAAATTTGCTGGGTGACATAAAGACCCCAGATAGTCAAAGCAATCTCAAGAAACAAAGATGGAGCTGGAGGCATCGGGCTCCCTGGCTTCAGAGTAAACCACGAAGCTACAGTCATCAAAACATTACGGTGCTTGCACAAAAACGAAGTTATAGATCAGTGATCAAAGAAACAGGGTGGACAGCCCAGAAATGATCCCACCCACCTACGGTCAATTCATCTGTGGCACAGGGGGCAAGAGTATAACACGGAGAAAAGACAGTCAGTCTCTTGAATAAGTCCTGGAAAAACTGGATTGTTACTTTCTAATGAATGAACTTATAAATTCTCTAGATCCATGGGCAAAAATAAACTCAAAATGGATTAAAGACAAAAGTGTGAGATGGGGGGCTATCAAAGGGAAAGAGGGAAACATGGGCGAAACACTCTCTGACATGAATCAAGGTGGCATCTTTTTGTAACCATCTCCTAGGGTAATAGAAATAAAAAGAAAAATAAACAAATGGGACCTAATTAAGCTAAAAGGCTTTTGTACAGCATGGAAAACCATCAACAAAACAATACTACCTGCAGAATGAGAGAAGATATTTGCAAATCACGTGACCACTAAAGGATAAACTTCCAAAATGTGCAAGCAGCTCATACAGCTCAATAAAAAATAAAAATAAAATAAAGCTAAACCACCCACGAGGAGAGAGAAAACTGGCCAAGGTGGAGTGTTCCGGATCTCTTGCCCCACATTTTGCAAATAGTGACTGTGTAATAGCTGAGACCGTTTATAGCACTGCACGTGCCTGTTGTGAGGTGCTGGCTAGGCCAAGGCTTGTGTGTGATGTCCACACGTGAGCTCCCCCGGGAATGCGGCAGCACTTCACTGCTTCTGCTTTTCTGACTACACTAAAGCCTTTGAATGGGCGCTTCACAACAGACTGGAACATTCTTAAAGAGAGGGGAATACCAGACCACATTAACTGCCTCCTGAGAAACCTGTATGCAGGTCAAGAAGCAACAGTTAGAACCAGATAAGCAACAACAGACTAGTTCAAATTTGGAAAAGGAGAACATCAAGGCTGTACATTGTCACCCTGTTTATTTAACGTCTATGCCGAGCACATCATGGGAAACGCCTGGGTGGAGAAGCACAAGCTGGAATCAAGAGTGCAGGAGAAACAGCAATAACCTCAGACATGCAGGTGACACCACCCTCATGGCAGAAAGTGAGGAGGAGCTAAAGAGGAAGTGAAAGAGGAGAGTGAAAAAGCTGGCTTACAACTCAACATTCAAAACATGAAGATCATGGCGTTCATGGCAAAATAGATGAGGAAACAATGGAAACAGTGACAGGCTATTTTCTTGGGCTCCAAAATCACTGCAGATGGTGACTGCAGCCATGAAATTAAAAGATACCTGTTCCTTGAAGAAAAGCTATGACCAACGTAGACAGCACACTAGAAAGCAGAGATATTACTTTGCTGGCAAAGGTCCATCTAGTCAAAGCTATGGTTTTTCCAGCCGTCATGTATGGATGTGAGAATTGGACCATAAAGAAAGCTGAGTGAAGAATCAATGCTTTTGAACTGTGGTGTTGGAAAAGACTCTTGAGAATCCCTTGGACTACCAGGAGATCCAACCACTCCAATCTAAAGGAGATCAGTCCTGGGTGTTCATTGGAAGAACTGATGTTGAAGCTGAAGCTCCAGTACTTTGGCCACCTCATGCCAAGTGTTGACTCATTGGGAAAGACTCTGATGCTGGGAGGGATTGGGGGCAGGAGGAGAAGGGGACGGCAGAGGATGAGATGGCTGGATGGCATCACTGACTCGATGGACGTGAGTGTGAGCAAGCTCTGGGAGTTGGTGATGGACAGGGAGGCCTGGTGTGCTGCAGCCCATGGGGTCGCAAAGAGTCGGACACGACTGAGCAGCTGGACTGTCTGACAGGGGTCGCTTTCTCGGTCCCGGTCTCCCCACTGCGCCTCTCCCCTCTACGTGCTGCACAGTTACTAGGGTCTGGGGGACGCTTCACACCTGGTACTGGGGCTCTCTCATGCTGGTCTGATGGTGTTTGACCCACATGCCTTTCTGATCGTCCCTGAAGGTCTCACCCCACGTTGGGGAGAGGACTTCTGGGCTTTACTGGGGCCATCGTGTTGTTAGGAGACCCTGGATAACCCCTTATTTGGCCCCAACTGAGGCTAATCAGAAGAGGGAGCCAGACCCATGCCTGCCATTCCCCTGTGGCCTGTGTACAGGGACCCCTGGGATGGCCCTCCACGTGCCAGCTTCTGCCTGGGGTGAATTGCCACCATGTTAAATGAGCGATGCTGGTTTGGGGTAAACGGGACAGGTCAAGTCCATAAAGATACTCAGGGCTTCTCATCTAAGGCATCACCTCACGGAGATGGCTCTCAGCGGGTCCAGGTTCTCCTGGATCCTACTCCTTGCAGGGTCTTTGACCTCTATCTCTCTTCCTCTCCCCTTTGGCCCACATCTACTCATTCTCGTAGAAAGACCTGCCTCCTCCAGATCACAGTCATCCATGTCCCGATGATGGTGGTGCAGGGTCCCACCCACTCCCTGCCGCAGATTCCAACCAGGCGGCAGCAGGACTCACCAGGCAGAGTTCATGGCCCGAGGTAGGCAGAGCCCAGGAGTCCAGTGCCAGCCTGAAGGAGCCACAGAAGGACCATTACCCTCATCCCCCTAATTAGATGCCTTGGGGTCCAGGTATCTTAGGGGGCATTTGAGGTAGGAGACAGATGGCCCCACCAGTGGAATCAGTGTGACCTCTCTCTCCTGACTCTTTCTAGTAAAGTTCCCTTAAAATAAAATCCCATGAATGAACTCTGGGCTAGGTGCTTGTGGTCCCTTGGAAGTGAGTGGTGCCCCCACCAGAGGATGTGGACAAAGGACAGAGGGAAGGGGGCAGAGGAGTGAACCTGGCCCCGAGGACCCAAGTGTCCAGCCAGGACACTTGAGTTCAAGCAAGTGGACAAAGCAGGACAGTTTGTCCTGCTTCAAATACTTTGATGCCCACAGAAACCCAAGCTCAGATTCCACCACATCTGCTCTGCTGGCCTCCAGCTCAGACTCACTGCCCCTCCCTACACGAAGGTCAAACAACAAGGTCAAACAACAGTCTCACTCCCAATGGGCATACCCTAAGGGGTCAGTCACTTGGTGCTGAGGCCACAGAAATACAGCTACACAGAATCAAGGTGGGCCTAGTCGCCACCCAACCCATCCACCCGCTGAGCTCAGGCAAAAGCAGCCAGTCTTTAGGCCCTGTCCCACCAGCCAGCCTAGATGGCCTGGAGAGCAAGTGAGGGCATCTGGAGCCCCACGGAAACAGGGCAGAGAGATGGACACACGTGCCCAAGGGCAGGGTTCCTTCAGATACAAAGAGCACTCTGCACCCAATGAGCAGAAACACATGTGACCAGGGGGGCTTCACAGGAAGGAGAATGGGGTGGCCACCAGCAGGAGGAAAATGATCAATAATTAGAAAAGGAACCTAAGGAGGAAACTGGGGGCAGGAGCCTTCTGGGCCTCCTGAGGGTGGTTGAGCGTGTAGACCATACATCAGGGCAGGGTGGCCTCGTGCCCAGTACACAGTGCCCAGACCGTGTTGACAGGAGAGTCCACTTTCAGTGAAGACCCTGCTCACAGCCGCCGTCCATGCTGGGAGAGCACATCCCATGGATGCTGACACAACTCTGCAGCCTGCAGGGATCGAGGGTAAAACACCCAGGGTTGGGCAACTCTGAGGTTGTCCAGAGACACCAAGGGTCTGGTTCACATGGAACACGAGACCAGGAGAGAGCCTCATACCAGGCCAAGGCCACAGCCTGGTCTGCTCCACCCTCACAGGTCAACACTCACTGGAGATCTCTTCCTGGCCAGTGGAAGGGGGGATGCCCAGAGATCTGTGCAGGAGGTGGAGGGGCCAACTTGCCCAGGTTAAATCCCAGGGGGCCTCATGAACATTCCTCTTCGTAAGACGCTGGAGCCAAGGCCAGACCATTAACAGTCTCAGAACAATGACCTATGTAGGCAGCCACCAGCCCAGAACATCCAGCACCGCCACCGGAGCCAGACTGGGACGCAGTCCTTTCCTTCCACCGCAGACCTGCACGTTGTCAGACCTCTGTCTCTGTCGACAGCCCAGGAAACCCTGCCACCACTCTGTGCTCCCTCCCACGGCCCAGTCTCCTTAAGACCCCATGGCTTCCTGGATTTTGTCATCACTTCCCACTGAGGACCAACCAGAGAAAGCTGGACAGGACATGGCCCGACCTTCACTCTGCGATCCATACCTTGTCAGCCATCCAGCTTTCCCAGCCTTGCAGACCCCATCACATCCCTAATTTCTCTATAGGAAATCACATCACATTTCCTATAGAGAAGCTTTCTATAGACAGAAAACACGTTAACCTGCTAATACACACATTGTATATTAAGAATGTTATAGGCCTTCAGTTCAGTTCAGTCACTCACTTATGTCCGACTCTTTGTGATTTCATGGACTGCAGCAAGCCAGGCTTCCCTGTCCATCACCAACTCCCAGAGTTTGTTCAGATTCATGTCCTTTGAGTTGGTGATGCCATCCAGCCGTCTCATCCTCTGTTGTCTCCTTCTCCTGCCTTGAATCAGGGTCTTTACTCCTCCCACCTTTCCAAGCATCAGGGTCTTTTCCAAGGAGTCAGTTCTTCACATCAGGTGGCTAAAGTATTGGAGCTTCAGCATAAGCATCATTCTTTCCAATGAATATTCAGGACTGGTTTCCTTTAGGACTGATTGGTTTGATCTTGCAGTCCAAGGGACTCTCCAGAGTTTTCTCCAACACCACAGTTCAGAAGCATCAATTCTTCAATGCTCAGCTTTCTTTATGGTCCAACTCTCACATCCATACATGACCACTGGAAAACCACAGTTTTTGCTGTGTGGACCTCTGTTGGCAAAGCCATGGCTCTGCTTTCTAATGTGCTGTCTGGGTTTCATGCGGCTTTTCTTCCAAGGACCAACCATCTTCTAATTTCACGGCTGCAGTCACCATCTGCAGTGATCCTGGAGCCCAAGAAAATAAAGCCTGACACTGTTTCCATTGTTTCCTCATCTGTTTGCCATGGAGTGATGGGACTGGATGCCATGATCTTTGTTTTATGAATGTTGAGTTTTAAGCCAGCTTTTTCACTCTCCTCTCTCACTTTCATCAAGAGGCTCTTTCTTTCCTCTTCGCTTTCTGCCATAAGGGTGGTGTCATCTGCATATCTGAGGTTATTGATATTTCTCCCGGCAATCTTGATTCCAGCTCATGCTTCATCCATCCAGGCATTTCGCATGATGTGCTCTGCACAGAAGTTAAATAAGCAGGGTGACAACATGCGCTCTTATTATTCTCCTTTCCCAATACGGAGAAAGTCCTTTGTTTCATGTCCAGTTCTAACTGTTGCTTCTTGACCTGCACACAGATTTCTTAGGAGGCAGGTAAAGTGGACTGGTATTCTGATCTTTAAGAATTTTCCACAGTTTGTTGTGATTTATACAGTCAAGGGCTTTGGCATAGTCAATAAGGCAGAAATAAAAGTTTTTCTGGAACTCACTTGCTTTTTTGATGATCCAACAGATGTTGGCAATTTGATCTCTGGTTCTTTTGCCTTTTCTAAATTCAGCTTGAACATCTGGAAGTTCTCGGTTCACATACAGTTGAAGCTTGGATTGGAGAATTTTGAGAATTATTTGCTACTGTGTGAGATGAGTGCAATTGTGTGGTAGTTTGAACATTATTTGGCATTGCTTTTCTTTGGGATTGAAATGAAAACTAACTTTTTCCAGTCCTGTGTCCACTGCTGAGTCTTCCGAATTTGCAGGCATATTGAGGGCAGCACTTTGACAGCATCAACCTTAAGACTTAAATTAGCTCGGCTGGGATTCCATCACCTCCACCAGCTTTGTACGTGGTGATGCTTCCTAAGGTCCACTTGACTTCAGACTCCAGGATTTCTGGCTCTAGGTGAGCGATCATACCATTGTGGTTATCTGGATCATGAAGGTCTTTTTTGTATAGTTCTGTGTATTCTTGCTACCTCTTCTTAATCTCTTCTGCTTCTGTTAGGTCCATGCCATTTCTGTCTTTCCTTGGGCCCATCTTTGCATGAAATGTTCCCTTGATGTCTCTAAGTTTCTTGAGGAGATTTCTAGTCTTTCCCAATCTATTGTTTTCCTCTATTTCTTTGCATTGATCACTGAGGAAGGCTTTCTTAATCTCTCCTTGGAACTCTGCATTCAGCTGGGTATATCTTTTCTTTTCTCCTCTGCCTTTTGCTTCTCTTCTTTTCTCAGCTATTTGTAAGGCTTCCTCAGACAGCCATTTTGTGTTTTTGCATTTCTTTTTCTTGGGGATGGTCTTGATCATTGTCTCCTATACAATGTCATGAACCTTCATCCATAGTTCTTAAGGCATTCTATCAGATCGAATCCCTTGAATCTATTTGTCACTTCCACTGTATAATCATAAGGGATTTGCTTTAGGTCATACCTGAACAGTCTAGTGGTTTTCCCTACTTTCTTCAACTTAAGTCTGAATTTTGCAGTTAGCACAATCTGAGCCAGAGTCAGCTTCCCGTCTTGTTTTTGTTGACTGTATAGAGCTTCTCCATCTTCAGCTGGAAAGAATATAATCAGTCTGATTTTGGTATTGACCATCTGGTGAGGTCCATGTGTAGAGTTGTCAGTTTTGTTTTTGGAAGAGGGTGCTTGCTCTGACTGGTGCGTTCTCTTGGCAAAACTGTTAGCCTTTGCCCTGCTTCTTTCTGTGTTCCAAGGTCAAACTTGCCTGTTACTCCGGGTATCTCTTGACTTCCCACTTTTGCCTTCCAATCCCCTATGATGAAAAGACATCGTCTTTTGGTGTTAATTCTAGAAGGTCTTGTAGGCCATCATAGAACCGTTCAACTTCAGCTTCTTTGGCATTAGTGATTGGGGCATAGACTTGGATTACTGTGATACTGAATGGCTTGCCTTGGAAAAGAACAGAGATCATTCTGTCATTTTTGAGATTGCACCCAAGTACTGCATTTCAGACTTTTTTCTTGACTGTGATGGCTACTCCATTTCTTCTAAGGGATTCTTGCCCACAGTAGTAGATATAAGGGTCATCTGAGTTAAATTTGCCCATTCTAGTCCATTTTAGGTCATTGATTCCTGAAATGTTGATGTTCACTCTTGCCATCTCCTGTTTGACTGCTTCTAGTTTACCTTGATTCATGGACTTAACATTCCAGGTTCCTGTGCAATATTGCTTTCTACAGCATCGGAATTTACGTCCTTCACCAGTCGCATCCACGACTGGGCCTTGTTTTCACTTTGGTTCCCTCTTTTCATTGTTTCTGGAGTTATTTTCTCCATTCTTCTTCAGGAGGATATTGGGCACCTGCTGACCTGGGGAGTTCATCTTTCAGTGTCCTGTCTTTTTGCCTTTTCATACTGTTCACGGGGCTCTCAAGGCAAGAATACTGAAGTGGTTTGCTCTTCCCCTCTCCAGTGGACCATGTTTAGTCAGAACTCTCCACCATGACCCATCCATCTTGGTTGGCCCTGCATGGCATGGCTCATAGTTTCATTGAATTAGACCAGGCTGTTATCCATTGTGATCAGTTTGGTTAGTGTTTTGTGATTGTGGTTTTCATTCTGTCTGCCCTCTGATAAATAAGGATAAGAGGCTTATGGAAGCTTTCTGTTGGAACATACTGACTGTGAGGGAAATTGGGTCTTGTTCTGATGGGCAGAGCCATGCTCAGTAAATCTTTAATCCAATTTTCTATTGATAAGCTGAGTTCCCTCCCTGTTGTTTGGCTTGAGGCCAAACTATTGACCCATGCCTCCACCTGAGACTTGTGGACACTCACAGGCACATCTAGCTCAGTCTCTTACTGGCTCCAAAGTAGAATTCCCTGGAGGTTCTCAGTGCCTGTGCTGGACCTCCAGGTTGGGGATCTGTGTGGGTCCTAGAACTTTCTTAACAGTGTGAGAATTTCTTTGGTGTATCAATTGGTAAATCAATCTTATTACCTGCCACATCAAGGGACACCTGGGGCTCCTTGATGGAGATGTCTTTTGGGCTTAAACCACAGCACCCCTCAGCCATCCAGCATGGCCATCTCAGCAGAGGGATCCCCCTCCTCCTGGGGTCAAAGAGAGTTCCATGTCCAGTGACCTGTCTGTTTTCAGACTGTGCATGTCCTAGGCAAGAACACACAGAAGACCTGTACAAAAAAGATCTTCACGACCCAGATAATCACGATGGTGTGATTACTCACCTAGAGCCAGACACCCTGGAATGAGAAGTCAAGTGGGCCTTAGGAAGCATCACGATGAACAAAGCTAGTGGAGGTGATGGAATTCCAGTTGAGCTATTTCAACCCCTAAAAGATGATGCTGTGAAAGTGCTGCACTCAAGATGCCAGCAAATTTGGAAAACTCAGCAGTGGCCACAACACTGGAAAAGGTCAGTTTTCACCCCAATCCCAAAGAAAGGCAATGCCAAAGAATGCTCAAACTACTGCACAGTTGCACTCATCTCACACACTAGTAAAGTAATGCTCAAAATTCTCCAATCCAAGCTTCAGTACTACAGTGAACCGTGAACTTCCAGATGTTCAAGCTGGTTTTAGAAAAGGCAGAGGAACCAGAGATCAAATTGCTAACATCTGCTGGATCATGGAAAAAGCAAGAGAGTTCCAGAAAAATATCTATTTCTGCTTTATTGACTATGCCAAAGCCTTTGACTGTGTGGATAACAACAAACTGTGGAAAATTCTAAAAGAGATGAGAATACCAGACTACCTGACCTGCCTTCTGAGAAACCTATATGCAGGTCAGGAAGAAAGAGTTAGAACTGGACATGGAACAACAGACTGGTTCCAAATAGGAAAAGGAGTACATCAAGGCTGTATATTGTCACCCTGCTTATTTACCTTATATGCAGAGTACATCATGAGAAATGCTGGACTAGAAGGAATACAAGCTGGAATCAAGATTGCCAGGAGAAGTATCAATAACCTCAGATATGCAGATGACACCATCCTTATGGCAGAAAGTGAAGAAGAACTAAAGAGCCTCTTGATGAAAGTGAAAGAGGAGAGTGAAAAAGTTGGCTTAAAGCTCAACATTTACAAAACTAAGTTCATGGCATCCGGTCCCATCACTTCATGGCAAATAGATGGGGAAACAGTGGAAACTGTGGCTGACTTTATTTTTTTGGGCTCCAAAATCTCTGCAGATGGTGACTGCAGCCATGAAATTAAAAGATGCTTGCTACTTGGAAGGAAAGTTATGAGCAACTTAGACAGCATATTAAAAAGCAGAGACATTACTTTGTCAACAAAGGTCTGTCTAGTCAAGGCTATGGTTTTTCCTGTGGTCATGTATGGATGTGAGAGTTGGACTGAAGAAGGCTGAGCGCCAAAGAATTGGTGCTTTTGAATTGTGGTGTTGGAGAAGACTCTTGAGAGTCCCTTGGACTGCAAGGAGACCCAACCAGTCCATCCTAAAGGAGATCAGTCCTGGGTGTTCATTAGAAGGACTGATGTTGAAGCTGAAACTCCAATACTTTGGCCACCTGATGCGAAGAGTCGACTCATTTGAAAAGACCCTGATGCTGGGAAAGATTGAGGGCAGAAGGAGAAGGGGACGACAGAGGATGAGATGGTTGGATGGCATCACCGACTCACTGGAGATGAGTTTGACTAAACTCTGGGAGTTGGTGATGGACAGGGAGGCCTGGCGTGCTGTGGTCCATGGGGTTGCGAAGCGTCGGATGACTGAGCGACTGAGCTGAGCTGAACTGATGGCCCAGGTCGCCTCTTCTGGTGCTCATGAGCCCAGTGGCTGGTTGACTTGCACTGGAAGCATTTCTTCCTGTTGCTTTTACCTCTGAATGGGTGGCTGAGACTTCTTCTGTCCTTTGGGTCTTCCTGGGTCGCAGGGCATGGCTGTGGCCAGGCTATCAATTCAGCTTGAGCTCTAGCCTGCCTCTACTCACGACAGTTTTTTCCTCCTCCTCAGTCTGATCTCAATTATTAAATACCCTAAAGGTCGCCTCTAGCTGCTGGGGCATAGGAGTTTGTAGGTTTAAGAGCCATCTTTTTTCTTTCTCTTGGGTCACTTCCTTGACCTTTTCCCAGTTGACTGGCCTTCTAATGCACTTTCTTGTCCCTTTGATTGGCATGGACCAGTGGTTCCTGCTCTTTTTCCTCCCTCCCCCACCCCCAGGAATTATATCTCAAGTGGGCTCCAAATTTGGGATTGTACTCTCACCACTGTTATAAATTTTGGGATCGTCCCTGGTGAGCTGGTCAGTGCGCCATTGGGCTGCTGTCCAAATCCTTTGCTCCTCCTCTTGGGTAGATAAGTAGATAGTACTATTTGGACATCCTTTCTGTTCAATCAGACTTGAAATACTTCAGTGAACCTACTAGAGTCTTCAGACATTTGGCCCAGAGTTTGTCTGTATAGGGCTAAATGGTGAGGGAGAAGAGCTTGTGTCCTCTGTACCTTTGCCATCTGCCACATCCCCAGAGGGCACATTCTCCCCGAGGCTGCGTGATAGGAAGTCCCAGTATGTGTTAGCCTAGTGAGTCCTCCTTTTTCATCCTGGGGAAAGGGCAGGTACAGAGGGTCATGGGGAGGTGGGCTTTGGGATTGTGTTACAGGGAAGAACTGACTCTAGGCTGGATCTGTTTCTTTGACTTTTGCTTCCTGTTGCTTCTGTTCACTAAAATGATACTGTCCACACATAATGGTCTGCATTAGGGAACCCCGGGTTTCCCAGATGGTGCTAGTGGTAAGGAATACCTCTGCCAGTGCAGGAGGTGTAAGAGACTTGGGTTTCATCCCTAGGTCAGGAAGATCCTCTGGAGGAGGACATTGCAATCCACTCCAGTATTCTTGCCTGGAGAATCCCATGGACAAAGGAGGCTAGAGTCCATAGGGTCATGTCAAGGGAGTGTGTAACTTCCTTGGTTTCGTCTCATCACAACAAAAATCTGAAGTGATGGATGTTAAAGCCCTCGGCGTGTCGCAGCTCTCAGACAGACCACGCTGTAGCTCTAAGCTCTCTGACAGATCCGTGTTACTGCTCAGTTTTATTCAGAAAATAAAGGGACAATACATCCTCAAGGCGCAAGGGCTGCTGCTGCTAAGTCGCTTCAGTCGTGTCCTACTCTGTGTGACCCCATAGACGGCAGCCGACCAGGCTCCCTCATCCCTGGGATTCTCCAGGCAAGAACACTGGAGTGGGTTGCCATTTCCTTCTCCAATGTATGAAAGTGAAAAGGGAAAGTGAAGTCGCTCAGTCGTGTCAGACTCTGTGTGACCCCATGGACTGCAGCCTACCAAGCTCCTCTGTCCATGGGATTTGCATGCTGACCCAAAAGATGCAAGTAGGAGAGAGAGAGGGAGGGAGAGGGAGAGAGAGCACGCACGAGCACAGGGGCGAGGCCCCGGCCCTTGGGCTCCTTGTTTTACGTGCTTTTCCTCCCGCTGGGCCTGCTCTTTGTAAACTGGGCTAGCCGCGAGCGCCGTTTGCTCCACCTGAGGTCCTCACTCCAGTCCTCGGACCTTCCTTTGTTCTGTTTTCATGGGCTTTTCCCGTGTTTTTTAGCCGCTGCCATTTTGGACCCCTTTTCCCTGTTCTAACTACCTGAACAGTCACAAAGAATTAGTCATGACTGAAGTGACTTAAAACAGCATGGGGAACCCCACCCCACTGCCTGAGTGTTAAACCAAAGTGCCTGTGGTCAGGGGGATGTCCTGACCTGTCCACCTCTGGGTGGTATAGGAAGGAAGGAAATAACGGACCCCCTCCCTGAGGCTGGCCATTCTAGGAGATATTTGTGATCTTTTTACTGTGCAAATAGATGGGGAAACAATGGAAGCAGTGACAGACTTTATTTTCTTGGGCTCCAAAATCACTGCAGATGGTGACTGCAGCCATGAAATTAAAAGACACCTTCTCCTTGGAAAAAAAGCTATGACAAACCTAGACAGTGTATTAAAAAAGCAGAGATATTATTTTGCTAATAGAAGTCCATGTAGTCAAAACTGCTTTTCCAGTAGTCATGTATGGATGTGAGAGTTGGACCATAAAGAAAGCTGAGCACCGAAGAATCGATGTTTTTGAACTGTGGTGTTGGAGGACTCTTGAGAGTCCCCGGGACTGCAAGGAGATCAAACCAGTCAATCCTAAAGGAAATCAGTCCTGAATATTCATTGGAAAAATTGATGCTGAAGCTGAAGCTCCAATACTTTGAAAGGTTGTTTCTGAACCGCAAAAGACGCTGGGATTCTTGACCTCCAGAGGAGAAGAATTCAACCCAGGGCCAGAGACGAGACTTGATTACTCAGAGCTTTTGTGTAATAAAGTTTTATTAATGTATAAAAGAGATAGAGACAGCTTCTGACATAGACACCAGAAGGGGGCAGAAAGAGTGCCCCTCCCCCACTAGTCTTTAGCTGGGTGTTATTTAGCTGCTCCGTTCTGTTCAGTTCAGTTCAGTTCAGTCGCTCAGTCGTGCCCGACTCTTTGCGACCCCATGAATCGCAGCACGCCAGGCCTCCCTGTCCATCACCAACTCCCGGAGTCCACTCAGACTCACGTCCATCGAGTCCGTGATGCGGCAGTCTGCTAATTAAAGAAAGGAAATGTCTCAAAACTCAGAGAGTGGCAGCAGGCCCCTCACCCACAACATGCATTCTGAGATGACCTTGACACCAGGGGAGCCAGCCCAGGCCATAAAACGATCGACGTGAATCTTGAAGATTTCCATACAAACAATTAGTTTCATTAATGTAGATTAGGAGAACAATGTGTGAATATAATGTGCTGGTTTGTCAAGTCAGTTCTGAGCCTTTAGGTGGAACAGCCTTGGAGACAGAGTCTGGGGTAAATACACCGCACGTTCAAAATAGCTGAAGCAAACGTTTCCATAAGAAAATGCCCTGGTCAGCTCAAGGCTTGAGCAAAGTCAAGTTCAGGTGGAACCAGGCGTCATTAAGGCAACACAGAATTTTAAAAGAAACCTCTATTTAACTTTGTATAGAGAAAGGGAAAAAACATCACACTGGTTTCTTTCTTCCTGCCACTTAAGACAGAGATAAAAATGTCTGACACTTGCAGCCTATTCCCTCCGTTTGGAGACTCCTGGCCTTCCTGCCTGTTACCCTCTCATCTTTGGCCACCTGATGTGAAGAACTGACTCATTGGGAAAGACCCTGATGCTGTGAAAGAGTGAGGGAAGGAGGAGAAGGGGACAATAGAGGATGAGATGGTTGGATGGCATCACTGACTCAATGGACATGAATTTGAGAAAGCTCCAGGAGTTGGTGATGGACAGGGAGGCCTGACATGCTGCAGTCCTTGGGGTCGCAAAGAGCTGGACACGACTGAGGGACTGAACTGACATGTCCTCTGCTTCCTCACCTCCACACCCTTGTTCTGTGAAAGAACCGGGCATCAACACCCCTATGAGACGATTATTTTGAGACATTAGCCTGACATCTTCTCAGTACGCCAGCTTTCCGAACAAAGTCATTCTTGGATTTATTGGCTTGTGCAGTGAGAATATCGAGCTTGGACTTGGTAACGGTTGCTCAGTGAAGGGTGCAGAATTAGGGGTGTAGAGTAGGTGAGACTTGGTCTCCCTTTTTCCCTTTGGAGAGTCCTGTGAGGTTAAATGATGACCATCTAGGATGCTGGGAAGGTTCTCTGACTTCCGAGGCCTCTGATTAAGGGAGCTGCATAGAGCAGGATTCTGGTGAAGAGACCAGATGGCCTGATCCTAGGGAACCTCAGTCCATTTTCCCAACTGTGGCAACATAGATCCAGTAGCAAGACAGTATTATAACTTCAAGACCCACTTTTGGGCCGTTTCTCTCCATCCCCCAACTGACATAAAGGCCAGGTGGTGTTACATATAGCCTGCATGCTTCATTTTGTTGGGTAGTTAGTATAAGAAACAGGAGTCCAAAATGGCTGCGGTTCATGCGGTCGCAGAGTCAGACACGACTGAGCGACTGAACTGAACGGAACTGAAAAGACGAGGAACGGAAAAGCCCGAGAAAAGGGAACAAAGGAAGGCCCAGGACTAGAGTCAGGACCTCCGGAGAGCAAACAGCCCAGTTTGCATAGGGCAGGCCCGGGGGAGGAAAAGACCTATAAAGAGAGGAGCCAAAGGACAGGGCTCTCTCTTCTCTTCGTGTCTTTGGGTTGGCATGCCCTCATCCCTCGTGGATGTATTTTCCTGCTATCTCTAACTGAAACTGAACTGTGGCACGGAGCTGTCTGAGAGCCGTCACGCGGTCTGCCCGAGAGCTGTGACGCGCTGAAGGGTTTACTGTCTGTCGGTTCAAGTTTTTGTTGAGATGAGATGGAACCAAGGAGATGACACGCACCTGACGGTTTCTTACACCATCTAAATCAAGAAGTTTCCAGTCCTCTTTTAAAAACTATGTACTTATTTATTTATTTTTGAGTGCACTGGGTCTTCATTGCTGAGCAAGTCTTTTCTAATTGTGGTCTCCAGGCTTCTCACAGTATTGGCTTATGGGCACCTCCAAGAAGTGTTTCTTATAGTGTAGAAGAGGTTCCTCCCATGTTGAATAACTTGTAAGCGAGAACAGACAGGTGCTCTTAGGAACTGAATACGGCCAGGCTGGAACTGTGTTCAGTTAGAAGGCCTGTGGAGAGCCCTCCCTTTGACCACCCTGGCCTTCCTGAGGGCTGGGCCTGAAGGAGGAAACAGAGCAGGCTCCATCTTGAAAGCAGGACTTCATCTTGAGCTGGACTGTGGACTTGGAGCTCTATGCCCAGTATCAATGGAAACGGCATACCAGCTGGAATACTAGGCCCCCAGAAGGAGGAGCCCTAGGGCTCGTACCTAGACTCTCCATGGCCTAAAAGGACACCCTAATTATCTGTGTAACTGAATAGAATCATACATTCTATTATGCTTATTGGGGTATGACCACAGGCCTATTGATAATTGTCCACTGCTAACTACTTAGGCTAAAGGCATAGGAATCACGGGTTAACTTTGATGGTAGCTTTCTTTTCCCTTTGTTCAGACGAGCTTCAGGGAATTTGGGGAGGCGGGTTTGTGTCCTTCTGAGTGAGTCTGCTTCCCAGAATGCATGGCTACAACAGGCCAGTTAGAGGTCGTTTGTTGGTCTGGGAGATGGACGTGAGGGGCAGGGCCCAGGGCTGGGCAGGCTGGATGGCCGATTGGATGGTCAGCACCTTGCTTAGATGACTAGTGTGTGGGAGAAGCAGAGTGTGGGGGAGACCCAAGAGCCAGCAGACAGAGGGAACCCCAGGCTCACACTGCCTGGCTGGGTCCCCCAGGGCCAGATGGTTTCCTGGACCGTGGTGTCCACCCCGTGGCCATCCTGCTGGCCCCTCCCAGCACCCGGTCTTACGTCTGGTCCTCAGAGTGATGGGTGAAGTCCTCTGTCTGTCCCTCTACGCACAGGAGCCTGGATCGGCACCTCCGAGGGCCTTGGGGCGATGCGGTCATGCTGACGTGATGGCAGCTCCCTGTCTGGAGCCGGTCTTGCTGGGCCCAGGCCTGGGCTGTCCAGCGGCAGGACCTCCCTGTTAGGACCAAACTGGAGCCGGGACAGGCTCTAAGGGGCAGGCGAGGCCTGAGGCTTAGTCTCTAGGAAAGCTGAGGCACCCGGAACTCCCGCAGGCAGTGTAGCTCGACCAATCAGAAAAAATCCCCGTAGACCCCGCCCGCGCCAGACCTGAGCCAATCCGGATAGGGATTCGAGGTTAAAAGTCCTGCGCACGCGTGCGGTTTAACCAATCAGCTCTGCGGTTACAAGAACAAAGAACCGTCTGTATAAAGGTAGATGTGATTCAGAGCTCGGGGCTCTCGTCAAGACTCCACTATGCTGGATGAGACTTGAGCCCTAGCTAGCAATAAACCCCTTCATGCTTTTGCATTGCTGTGGACGTCTTACTCTCTCAGTTTTGGGGACTCGGACTCTGGGCACAACATTTGGGGTCTCGTCTGGGATCCCTTTAACTGGGAAGAATAATTTCTCACTAGGAGGAGAGGTATCTGAGCACCGGTATTAGTTCTGGTTAAGACCAGTGTAAGGCCGAGGCCCAGCATCATGCTGGGGAGGCGGCTGGCTCTGTTCTCTGGTTAAGACCAGCATAAGGCCGAGGCCCAGCATCATGCTGGGGAGGCGGCTGGCTCTGTGGACGCCTTGTTGGTAAGATTACCTCGAGGGAAAGGAAGTTTCAGGGGGGCCCAGGAAGACCTAGTGCTGTGTTCTCGGCCGACGTGCATTTGTTATCTGTCTGTCGTGTCTGTGTGAGTGCCGGCACTGTCTCTGCTCTTTGTGTGTTCATTTTGTCTCCTGTGTTCTTCTCTGTAATCATGGGGCAAGCGACTTCTGCTCCTTTGTCCCTTATGACTGACCATTTCTCTGATTTCAGATCTAGGGCGCAAAATCTATCGTTATTGGTGAAAAAGCCGAGACTGACATCCTGACCACTCGGGGCACTCAGGGGCCAGCTTGCCTGCCAATGGACCAGACCCAGTGGCCGCAACCAGGACCCTTTTGTCCCTGGTCTCCTCCTGACCTGGACAACTGGCCAGAGTGCCCCGATTGGTAAGGAACAAGAGACTTTATTGACCCCTCTCCCCTTCCCTCTCTATCTCCTCTCCTTAACCCTTCCTATCCTTCCCTGTTTTTCTAGTCCCTCCCCCGGTCCTGGGTGCAGGAATCTGGTCGAAGGGCCCTCAGCCTGAGCTGAGGATTGGAGACTGATCACCTCCTCTTGGCATAGAACTCGAATTCTGGTCTGATTTCTGGTAGGGCCGAGTTCCGGTCCTCCCTTCTCTGGAGGCCCCGGGAAAAGTCCCGTAACGCCTGGGCATCAGTAGGTGGCAGGAGACGTCTGTAAGGCCACCCCCTTTGCCCCCCTCTCCTGCCTCCTCCCCCTTCTTCTTTCCACCTGGCTTCCTTTCCTCCCTTGAAATCTTTGATGTTAGTGCTTAGATCTGAAGTTCTGTGTCTCTATAGGAGGTTTCCTGAGAGACTATATTTTTGTATTTAAGAGCTTCTGTGGTGGAGTCGAGGTTAAAGCATCTGTCTACAATATGGGAGACCTGGGTTCGATCCCTGGGTCGAGAAGATCCCCTGGAGAAGGAAATTTTGCTTTGTCTGGCCACCATGTGGTTTAGACTGCCGCCATTTTGTTAGAACTTGATTTTCTTTCCCTGTGCCTTGAGACCAGGGCTCTCAGGAACACTTATCTAGACCATCTCTAACTCCTGACACTGAGGAAAAAGAGAAAAATAAAAGACTTAAAGCCAGATCTTGCACTGTGTCTGTCTAAATATGTCTTGGTAATATTTTTGTGGTTAATATGTACATGAGCTCTATTTATTTGGCTTAAAAAAAGGGGGTAAGCACTTACAAATCAAGTAATTCTAAATTAAACAACAAATTCCAGGTTCATGTGAACTGGGAAATATTCAGTGTTAAATACCTGATATTAATGTTTGTTTGTTGACCTATCTAATACAGACATGTCTTAAAATAATTAACGTTCAGTAGAATATTTTCATTGTACCTAGGATTAATATAAGTTAAATATTATATCTGTTACAAGTTTGTCAACAAGGAAATTACCTCAAGTGAAGAAACTTCTAAAAATGTAAATGAGATATGAGCTTTTATATCTCTAGCTAACTTTGGGGTGCTTCAGAGGGCCCCTGGAACATCCCAAGGAGAGATATTAAACTGTGTTTATTTGGTTGGTTAAATTACATGGAAAAGATTATCAAATGAGTAATAAATCCACTCATGTTATAATGTATGGTAAATTAACTAATACAGATATCCTAGAAATTATATGGAGTTTTTAACATTCTGATATGTCCTGGTATTTTAATGAAAAACCTGATGACTTCACAAAAGTTAGCAAGAGGACTGAATGAACCAGTAAATATGCTTATAACTTTTATGGTTTCTATCTGAAAAATTATGGGTTTAAATCTTATGTTTTCAGGAAGTAGGGAAAATCTTCCTCTCAAACTAATTATGACAATACTTTGGTAAAATTAAACATTATAAACAAAACAATTATATTTTCTGACTCCTCTAAAAATTGGAAGTTCTTAGGTTTCCAGTAAGTTCATCAAATGAGTTAGGAAGGTTATCTCATGGATACAAAAATCTCAAGAAATTTTTGAGACCTTAAAAAGGGAAAAATTCACCTAGATTTGTTAGGCAGAATCTATGATAAGCCTTTGGTGTGAGTTTCCCAGCCCTGTTTTATTTTAAAAGTTCAGTCTGAGACTCTATAAATGTTTCAGCAAAATAAAAAGCCTATAATCGATTATGGTTATAAAAATCATCAGACCAAAATCAGTGAGAACAGACCTATTTTGCAAATAAACTAGCCTTAATTTGGTTATATTTAATAAAAATAAGGGTAACTATAAGGAGAAAAAGATATTTCAAAACGTTAAATCCCAGTTTGTTAATGGAGGTCTGCATCTAGTAAGACTCATCTCTTAGACAGTTCTTTGCTGTTATGTGATATTGATGTAAAATTTAATTGAATTCTTGAAGAACACCCTAAGTTTGTTTCTGAAGCTTATCTCAGTAATCTATCTTTGGATGAAGATCAGATGCCTCATGACCTGCAACCAGGACTGGGAAAAGACATAATTTAAGGGACTGTCTCCAACCTGGATGGAAGGACTTTTTTACCAGGAGAAACTACACGACACCAGGATGAGAAGACGACGACGTCAGAGGGAGACAGTTTCCCCGAGATTCGGGACTGATTCGTATGATCATTTATGTTTCCTTGACTGCTTAGACCTTTGCATATAAGTCAGATGCTTTTCTATCATAGGCCTGATCCTATACTACTTTTAAAAACCAATCCAGTTGTTGGGTTTGTGGCCAATTACCTCTGTCTAGTTCTGGGTTCCCTCGGTAAATTACTACCAGACTCTAACTGGTTGGCCCTGAGAAAATTTACCTAAAAATTATAGTCATATTCAGGTCACTATGGTATTACTAGATGAGATCCCCTCACCGGGCCAATTAATAATGCCTGCTCTGACTCTGGCTATAAATTTGAGCTTTTTGCTACTACCCAAGCTCAATCAGAACAAGAAAAGTTTCCACAAAGAAGAAAAAAATCTCCCATAATTATGGGATGGATTTATATAGATAATACCAGGCTACAATAATTTAGGTTTAAAGTCTCCTCTGTTAAAAAAGATACATAAATAAGTAAATCATACTAAAGATGATCAGTCTAGTAACACTAAAAAACTGGACTATGTACCTTATAGATGGTGCCAATATATAATTTCCCTGGAAGATAAAGATTCTACAGGGCAGACTAAGTCAGATGACCTGAAGATATACTGGGCTACATCTAATGGAAGTTCTGAACATAAGTCTTACTTGTGACTTTACTAATACTGCTGGCTATGTTATTTGTATTTCCCCTGTCTTACAAAATTGCTGTTTCTTACACTGTCAAATGTGTGCATGAGGCCTCTAATAGAATGATATGCAGCCCCATAAGAGATCGGTGATGGTAACAGTGTAACTCTACATATGGCAAGAAGCAACAAGAGGGAATATTTTCCTGGACCAAGAAGCTAATAAGACAGGTGGTCCAGAGAATTTTAGATACTGTTTTATGGCCTAATCCAGTAACAGCACATTGAGTGGCCTGTCAACAGAATCTTTGCCAAACCTGAGAATGGACATTCTCAGCACCATGGGATAAAATGGTCATGAAGTGCCCCCTCATAATCATGGTCAAGTTTATGAGCAAAAAGGGGCTCTGCCAACTGAAGACTGACACTCGCCATCTGCATCCACAAAGATTAAATCACGGCCGCTGCAACTGCTGACTTTCACGCCCCTGAAAGGAGTTCAGGGTGAAAATCAGGAATGAGGCACTCTGTGCTCTGGGAAAACTGGCAGAACAGGCCTTCAGATAGTTAGATCTTTTCAGGAGAAGATTTTATGAGTCCCAATTCTTGCATCTTCTCATATCTAGAGAAACACTGACGTCATTAACGGTGAAATCTGCTTTGGCTATTAAAAAATAGTTTACAATTAAAAGTCAAAATAGAGTAGCTATGGTTCAGATATCCTGGGAAATAACTAGGTGATGCTATGGGTGTACTTCCAGATTAGAGCTTGTATTGCTCCAAGCTGGGGCAGTCCTGTGCCCCATTTGGACAGGAAGTTATCATAGTCATTGTTGCCTAGTTCCCTAAAATTCAAACTGAGCGGGACTCTGTGGGGCTCTGGAGTGCAGATCTGTTCTGTGTTCTCCATTTCTTATCTGTAGGATATAGACTTTGTTCAGCCTCCTTGGCCTTCCCTGAATTCCAAAGCTTGGATTCAAACAATCGCTACTCAGGGAAGGGCGGGGATACGAAAACAGAAACCATCACAGGCTGGTGCAGCCTCCAGACGGAGTCCCGGCTCCTACTCAGAGAAACATGCGTAGCAGTGTCTTTGAGCCCCCACCCAGGTGGAAGATGGCGACTTCAGACTGAACACAAGATTCCTGGAGCACAGCTCTGTTGCCTCACCACCAACCAATCAGAAGGGGTCACAAACCCTGCAACCCTCACCCCAAATGCTGCCTTCTGTTTCTGGGGACCAGAGATGACCATCCTGTTAGGTCTCCTGTTTGGCCCTTGTCTACTTCATCTCTGAGCGGGGCCAACTAAATTGCTGCAACTACAAGGGTAAAAGCTGGTTTCAGATGTGGAAAACCCCAACTTAGATCAGGTAGAGAGACTTCTGCTCTGCTAGGCAGGCCTGCGCCCATGCGCAGCAGGAAGAAGTTACAGAAGAAAGAGACCTCCACCCCAATTCCCAGAAAGTATCTTGAGTATGAGGTCTCTCAGGGGCCTATGTGCTGTGTTAGGGGAAGAACGTTGTTTTTATGTGAATCACTCAGGGGTAATCAGGGAGTCCCTGGCCAAGATAAGAGAAGGGCTAAATCAAAAGAGAAAAAAAAAAAAAAAGGAAAAATGTCTCAAAATTGATTTGAGTCCTGGTTCCAACAGTCCCTGTGGTTAACAACACTAATTTCCACCCTGGTGGGCCCTCTAATAGTGCTACTATTAATACTTACTTTTGGTCCATGCATAATAAATAAGCTTGTTGCCTTTGTAAAAGACTGCGTCAATACCGTCCAACTGATGGTACTGAGGCAACAGTATCAGGCCCTGCCCCAAAATAAAGAGGAAGATTCCTCTATGTAGCTGAAGACGGGGGGAATGTCAGGACCAAACTGGAGCCAGGACAGGCTCTAAGGGGCAGGCGAGGCCTGAGGCTTAGTCTCTAGGAAAGCTGAGGCACCCGGAACTCCCGCAGGCAGTGTAGCTCGACCAATCAGAAAAAATCCCCGTAGACCCCACCCGCGCCAGACCTGAGCCAATCCGGATAGGGATTCGAGGTTAAAAGGCCCGCACACACGTGCGGTTTAACCAATCAGCTCTGCGGTTACAAGAACAAAGAACCGTCTGTATAAAGGTAGATGTGATTCAGAGCTCGGGGCTCTCGTCAAGACTCCACTATGCTGGATGAGACTTGAGCCCTAGCCAGCAATAAACCCCTTCATGCTTTTGCATTGCTGTGGACGTCTTATTCTCTCAGTTTTGGGGACTCGGACTCTGGGCACAACACTCCCTTCCCCCCGAAAGTCTTGGGCAAACACTAGCATGCCCCCATGATGACTCAGCTCCCTGAAAATGCCCTCCGGAGAGAGCCCAGCACGGCCAGCACCCTCCCAGGCCCTGGCCCCCTTCTTGGAGTTGTCCCTGAGCAGGATCCTCCTCCGCCCTTGGGGAGGGTCCAGTCTCCTCGGTCCCCGGTGTCTGTGAGGATGGAGTCCTGACTGCATCCTGCATCCAGGCCGGCTGGTGGACACAGAGGCCTCATCGCATGCAGGCGGCCACCCTTCCTGGTCCCTCTCTGGAGCCCTGGGCCCCTTCCGCTTTTCCTGTGGCACAGCCATCACCTCCGTGCAGCCCAGGCTGAGCACAGTGTCCCCAGCGCCCTCTGAGGCCCTGCTCACTGGCCAGTGTGTCCTGAGCACTGACCCAGGCCCCTCTGGCACCCCTCCCCCAGCTGCCCCTCCTGGCCGGCTTTCACTGATCCCCTTCTGCTCTGGGTTTCCGGCACCAGCCAGCCTGTTTGGGGCAGAACTGTGACCCCAAATTCAAATCTTGCAGCCCTGACCCCCAGACCTCAAGCGTCACTGCTTTTGGAGGCGGCGTCTCTGAAGAGGTGATGAGGGTGAGCTGGGGTCCGAGGGTGGGCCCTCGTCCAGTCTGACTGGAGACCCTCTAAGAGGAGGTGAGGACACAGACAGGCACAGAGGGGTGCGCCCGTGAGGACACGGCATCTACACCCCACGGAGACAGGCCTCAGCAGGAGCTGGCCCTGCACTCCTGGATCCGGGGTCCCAGGCTCCAAGGTGTGAGTGGTGACGCCTGTGGTCCAAGCCCCCTGCGGTGTTTGTTACAGCCTCCTGTGCTGACCACCCAACACGGGGCACTTGTCTGTGGCTCCCCTGGTGCCAGGCTGGCCTCTGCCTGGGAGGCAGAGTGGAGCCCTAGGGGCGGGTCGTGGGTGGGGGTCAGGCACCCATGAGTCAGGTAGGGATGGGACCAGGGACCCTGGGTGCAGGTGGTGGGGGCAGGAAGCCCGGGGCCAGTGGGGATGGGGCAGCCAGGCTGTGGACTCCTCAAAGGGAGAAGGCGTGTCAACATACGGAGACTGGCCGGTGAGCTAGGCGAAGTAAAGATGCTTTATTGTCGTTAAAGAGATAAAGAGACAGCAAAGAGCAGGCTACCACATTCGCAGAAGCAGCTTCCCAAGTCCCAGGGCTGTGGTCCTTCCAGTCCTGGGGCAGCGCCTCCCATCCAGAGAAGCCCATGCACATTTCTGCAATGACGGGAGAGTCTGTCCCGAGAGGCGGGGTGGGCCCGGGGCCCGGGGCTGGGCCTCTGTGGGTCTCTGGTCTCACCTCTCACCCCCGCTCTCGGTGCAGGCCGAGCTCCTGGGGGAGTGTCAGGCTGTTGGCCACCGGATGGACTGGCTGCCCTGCCGTCCTGTGTCCTGGGAGCCCCTCCAGCTCTGTCCACTGGGAACCGGTCACCAGGCCCGTCTCCAGGCGGCCCGTTGGCGGGACGTCACCCCTTCCCCACCGGGGCTCCTGCGGCCTCTGTGGGCCCAGGCCCTGCTCCCAGCAGCGTCCTCGGTGGAGGTGACCTGAGTGACCGGTAGTGGTCCTCCCAGGAGCTTGCCTGCTGGGAGGCTGGGCCCCTGCAGGTAAGCTGTTCCCAGGGATCTGACGCAGGGGCCTCCCCCGGGGACCTGTGGTCTGAATCCAGGCCTGGGCAAGATGCGGGGGCTGGGCCCTGTGCATACGGTGTGGGGACTCAGCTTCCTCCCCCAGGGACCTGCGGTTTGGATCCAGGCCTGGGCAAGATGCGGGCGCCCTGTGCAGACAGCCCTGGACCCAGCCTCCTACTCCTCCAGGCAGAGCTGAACTCTGACCTGTGTGTTCCTGGTGGGGGACTCGCAGCCCACTGGTGTCTTGCAGGCTTCCCAGAGGCCCTCGGCGTCCACCAGCTCGGTGGGGTCACCACCTGTTTTCCACTCGGGTCTCAGGGGGGCGGGGCAGGTTGCCATGGCTGCAACGTCAGAGTGGAGATGTGGGTGAGTCTGGGTGAGAGGTCAGAGGTTGGCTGGGTCAGAGCGCAAAGGAGCAGGCCTGGCTGAAACTGAGCAGCACCGGGCGCTGGACGTGGCCCCTCCACCCACCGGAGCTCTAGGCGCCCTGCCCAATCGTGTTCCTGTAGTTGGGGACCATCGTCCTCTTCAGCTCCACTGCTGAGGAGAAGATCCATTTCACCTGTGGGGGGACAGGGTGAGCAAGGACTGGATCCCACGTGGGCCTCCCCCAGGGGTATGAGTAGACAGTGAGTGGGCAGTGAGGGGCAGGGAGGGACTCTGCGGGGACCCTGGGGACAGAGAGGGGGCCCGAGGGCCCAGCAGGGTGGGCCCCCACCTTGAAGAGGGTCACAGTGGCGCTGTAGCAGACGCTGAGCAGGAAGAGCGTGATGAAGATGGAGATAGTCGTCCAGAGCCCGTCCAGCTCCCCGTCCTGGGCGTCCACACAGCTCTCCTCCTCCAGCAGCAGATCTGCACAGGGAGGGGGGTCAGTGCTGTGTCTGCCCACGGGGGGCTGGGCAGGGCCATCGGGGCTTCGGGGCAGGGCTCCCTCTGCGGCGGGGGGGATGGCGGTGTGATCCCCCATGGGCCGGGCAGGGGTCACCTGAGGTCAGTCTCTGGGCCCCAGCCCCAGCCCTCCAGCCCTGGCCACTGTCTGGGCCTGGCCTGTGGGGTCCTGCTCCCATCCTGAGCTGTGCCCTGAGCTGGGGCCCTGACCCCACCTCCCCGCAGGACAGAGGCTCAGTTCCTGGCCTCCTCTGCCCTGGGGGCCAGGCCTGGAGCCCGGAGGCTCAGCAGAGCGCACGTGCCTGGGCTCTGTCCCCGAGAGGGAGGGCAGACAGTGCCGGGCTGTGTCCCTGCGCCCGAGGGGTGAGGGTGCCAGGACGCGGGGCTGAGGGGGGGTCTCAGCCTGCGAGGGAGGGGCGTGGGTGCCCCAGGGGAGGTGAGGAAGGATGTCTGACCTGGTCAGTGTGGTCAGCGTGGGAAAGGGCCGCTGAGCAGCCCAAGGGTGCTGGAGGATGGGGACCAGCTGATGTCCACAGGGAGGGCTCATGAGACCCAGCTCTGGGTCTGGGCCCGTGGGATCACTCCATGGGTCCCGGAGCGTGAGACCTGAGTGTGTGCAGGCATGTGGGTGTGTGACGGGGGTGAAGCGTGCTTGTGTGCCGGTGGACGCCTGAGTGCGTGTGGAGGACGCTGGGTGTGGGCTGTCTCGTGTGCGTGCGGG
The DNA here is from genome assembly GCF_042477335.2 of Ovis canadensis. NCBI lineage: Eukaryota > Metazoa > Chordata > Mammalia > Artiodactyla > Bovidae > Ovis > Ovis canadensis. The sequence goes on from NC_091262.1 coordinate 83,432,611, forward strand.
GCTGGGGCTTGGTGTCTGGGGCTCTGGGCTCAGTGTCCCCAGGGAGCAGCTAGGTCCCTGCCCTGGACGTTCAGGGCTCCCAGCCTGGGCCCTTTTCAGGCACAGGGACGACCTCCCCATGGGCACACAGGCCTGGCCCCGGGGCAGAGAGAGCCAGGCAGAGCTACTGGCCGACGACGACGCCTGACCTCGGGAGCCTGAGGGTGAAGCAGGACCTCCCCCTGGGCCAGTCTGGCTCCAGGCAGGCCCAGAGTGGACACACGGACTCTGGGCACCCAGGAACAGGGGCCTGGGGACAAGGCCGCGGCCCTGCCCCTCAGCGTGGGCTGGAGCAGAGGCGGGAAGCGTTGGGCCTCAATCCCTGAGGTGTCGGGGGCTTCCCCCGTTCCTGCCCAGAGTCTGGCCCAGAATGTGGTGGCTGGAGGGGGCCGTGGAGCTGCACCTCTGGCCAAGCCCCTCCGAGGCCTCGGGCAGCCCCCAGGGGGCCTGCTGGACCCACTCACTGTGTGTCTGGCCCGGAGAGGGGTCAGCGCCCCCACAGATGCTGAACCAAGCGGCCCAGAGTGGGCTCAGCCCACCCCCCGCAGGCCTGGCGGTCACCAGGGCTCTGCCTCGGAAAGAACCAGCACAGCGTTGCAGGGTCCCAGGGCGGCCTGGGTGCTTTATTCATGGCGGCCCAGGAGGCATGCACACAGGGAGGGGCTAGGGCGTCCTGGCTGGACCTGGAGCCCGGGGTTGGAGGGGAGGGGCGGGTGGATGAGGGAACATTCACTAGATCAGCGGCGTGTGGCTCATTTACCCGGAGACTTAGAGATGGCCTTCTCTTTGTAGTGATTCCGTAGAGCTTCATGCATCACCGCACACGCGTAGGTGTCTCCTCTTTGCCAGCTGCTCTTGTTCACCCTGAGCCTGCTGTACAGGAAGTAGGAGCCGTCGGCGTCCAGCTGGGGCGGGGTTGTGTGGTACTTGTCCTCCGACTCAGGCTGCCCATCTCTCTGCCACTCCACGTCTACCTCTTCTGGGTAGAAACCGGTGATGAGGCAGGTGACGCTGAGCGTGCTTTTGCTGAGCTCTTCCCGGGGTGGGGCCAGGACGTACACCTGCGGCTCCCGAGCCTGCCCTGTGGGGACAGACAAGCCTGTTAGCACAGGAATCACTCTGATTGGCCCACGGGACCCTCCTGGGCCCGCCCACCTGGCCCACCTTTGGTCCTGGAGATGGTCCTCACGATGGGGGCCGGGAGGCCTTTGTTGTGGACCTTGCACTTGATCTCCTTGCCCCGCAGCCAGTCTTGGTGCTGGATGGGCAGGGCGCTGACCACGCGGTAGGTGCTGTTGAACTGCTCCTCTCTCGGCGTTGTCCTGGCCGTGCGCACCTCCACGTTGTCCACGAACCAGGAGAACTGCACCTCGGGGTCATCCTGGCCCACGTCCACCACCACACACGTGACCTCGGGCGTTCCAGAGATTGTAAGGGTGTCCTTGGGTTTCGGTGGGAAGATGAAGACAGACAGTCCTCCCAGAGTTTCTGTGGCTGGTGAGAAAGCACGGTGGGGGTTCTGCACTTGGGAAACCTCCTTTGGGTGTGCGTTCTCCACCCGGCTGCCCGTGAGCGCTGTCTGCCACTGTCAGACAGCGGGTGATGCCAGCTGACTTACCTGGGCATTTGGGACACTGGCAGGGTTTCTGTTCACCTTTGGGCTCTGCAGAGAGAGCAGACTGGGATTACCAGGGCAGGAAGCCAAGGGCTGGGCTTAGGGGAGGGACACGTTTTAGTAGCCGAGCCCAGGGCCTGCCTCTGTGGGGCCAGGAGCCGAGGTGTCATCCAGCCTGCAGCAGCCTGGATGTTGTGGAAACTCCAGACGACCCCTCCCCAAGCCTGCGAGACCTTCAGGAGAGAGACAGACAGGGCCTCCCCTGACACGCTGGGCCTGGTTCCCAGCACCCCTGGGGTGAGGCCCCTGCAGGCGGGAGTGTGGGGCTCACATACCCTGGGTCGTGGGTCTTACAGTACGGATAGGTGACCCTGGCGTTGTCTGCAGGACCCGAGGCCTTGCAGTGACAGGCTTGTCCACCTTGGTGCTGCTGGCCGGGTGGGCTACGTTGCAGGTGAAGGTCTGGGCTCCTGAGGTGCTGGCCGGCACGGTCACCACGCTGCTGAGAGAGTAGAGCCCGGAGGACTGCAGGATGGCCGGGAAGGTGTGCACGCCGCTGGTCAGGGCACCCGAGTTCCAGGTCACGGTCACCGGCTCGGGCATATAGCTGGAGACCAGGCAGCCCAGGGTCACGGTGGAGCTGGACGTGTCCCCGCAGCTGGATGCTAGAGGGTAGACTTTCGGAGGTGTGGTAGAGGCTGTGAGAGAGGAGGCTGGGTGAATGCAGGGTCCAGCAGGACCTCAGGTGCCCAGGCCTGGGGCACCTCTGAGCCCAGCCACCATCTGCTTCCAGGGTCTGATGACTGCCCGGCATAGTGGCCACCCAGCTCTGTGCGCTGCAGCTGGGATGTCTGGACACAGCTTGGGTTGGTGAGTGTGGGCTCCTGGATTAGAGCCCAGGGCTGCTTCCCTCCTCTGGGCGCCTGGCCCTTCCCGTGGCCCCTGCTCCCTCAGCCTGGAGGAGCCTGTCCCCCTCATCCTGCTCTGCCCCCAGCCCCCGTCCGGCCTGGCCTCAGCCCTGCAGGCCGGTGACTTTGGGGCCAGCTCTGCACAGGCGCTCTGGGCTCACATCCCAGCCCTGATCCTGGACCCTGTCTCTGAGTTCTCTTCCTTGATTGTCCCCTCCCAACCCTGGTCCCACCAGGCTCCCAAAGATGTGTCTCTGGCCCCGTCCCTCACCTGGTTCCCCTGATTGGCCCTCGGCCCCTGCTCCAGACTCCTGGCTGCCCGGCTCCTCCTCACCAGACCCTCCAGGCCCTGATCTTCCTGGGTGCACCCCGCGCTCAGCACTGTGGGGGCCTTGCTTGGGCCCTGCCTGCACCTCCAGCACTGAGTGGCTCTGCGGGCCCCAGCCCGTCTAACCGGGCTGTCCCTAGAGCCTGGTCAGCTCCGTGGGCCTGCAGCCTCATCTGAGACCTCGAAGAAGAGTCTGGTTAGCTACCCGGGCCCCAGCCCCCGGCTGAGCTGTCCCTAGAGCCTGGTCAGCTCTGTGGGCCTGCAGCCTCATCTGAGACCTCGAGGAAGAGCCTGGTCAGCTCCCCGGGCCCCTGCCCGTCTGAGACCTCGAGGAAGAGCCTCATGTAGTCCCAGCCTTGTCCCCTGTCTTGGCAGCTGCCCCTTGCCTTGGCCGACCCCCATCCACCCTGAGTCCCCAGAGATGGCTGCAACACAATGGGAACCCTGGGCCTGTGAATGGAGGCCACCTGCTCTCATCGGGAAGCCCTCCCACTTCAGGCCAGAGCATCCTTCATTTTCCTCTGCACTTGGCCTTGCTATCCCCGACCCTGCAGCAAAAGGGCTCCCTTTAGCTCAGACCCTCTGCCTCCGACTTCAACACTAGCCGGCCAGCTGCTCGTTCCCAGAGCCCAGTTCACCTGTGCAATCGCCACCTTCTCCCCTCAGACACCCCAGAGAGTCCCCTGCCCTCCCTGCCCCTTTCACCCCTAGAAGCCCTACCTGCTCCCTGAGCGCCAGGCGTCCCCCGTCCTCCCAGGCCCCTGCTCACGCCTACAGCTGTACCCGACCCCCCAAAGCTCTGGAGGGCTCCCCCGTCCCCCCCGGCCCCTGCTCACCCCTACAGCTGTACCCGACCCCCCAAAGCTCTGGGGGGCTCCCCCGTCCTCCCAGGCCCCTGCTCACCCCTACAGCTGTACCCGATCCCCCAAAGCTCTCGGGGGCTCCCCCGTCCTCCCAGGCCCTTGCCCACCTTCACAAGCCATGCCTGCTCACCCAAAGCTCTGGGGTCGCCCCTGTCCTTTCAGGCCCCTGCTCACCTCAGAAGCGCTACGTGCTCTGCTAAAGCTCTTAGGTGCCCCCTGCCCTCCCAGCCTCCGGCTCACCCTCATAACCTGTACCTGCTCCCCCAAAACCCAGGGGCTTCCCCAGTCCTATTAGCCCTCTGCTCACCCTCACAAGCTGTACCTGCTCCCATAAACACCAGGGACACCCCCTGTTCTCCCAGCCCCAGCCCACCCTCACAAGCTGTACCTGTTCCCCCAAACACCAGGGACACCCCCTGTCCTACTAGCCCCCTGCTCATCCTCATAACCTGTACCTGCTCCCCTAAAGCACCAGGGGCCCCCTGCCCTCCTAACCCCTGCTCACACACAAGCTGTACCTGCCGCCCCCCCCCACCAAAGCATCAGGGCTCCCCCTGCCCTCCCAGCCCCTGCTCACCCTCACAAGCTGTACCTGCTCCCCAAACACCAGAGGTCCCCTGCCCTCCTGACCCCTGCTCGCCCACAAGCTGTACCTGCTCCCCCAAAGCCCCAGCGCTCTCCCTGCCCTCCCAGCCCCTGCTCACTCCCAAAAGCTGTACCCACCCCCCCAAATCCTCAGGGCTTCCCCTGTCCTCCCAGGCCCTGCTCACCCTCTCAAGCTGTACCTGCTCCCCCAAAGCACCAGGGGCCCCCTGCCCTCCTAACCCCTGCTCACCCACAAGCTGTACCTGGCCCCCCCCACCAAAGCACCAGGGCTCCCCCTGTCCTCCCAGGCCCTGCTCACCCTCACAAGCTGTACCTGCTCCCCAAACACCAGAGGTCCCCTGCCCTCCTAACCCCAGCTCACCCTCATAACCTGTACCTGCTCCCCCAAAGCCCCAGGGCTCTCCCTGCTCTCCCAGCCCCTGCTCACTGGTGGCCTTGCTGCCCCCTGTCCCTGGGCTGCCCCCTCAGCCTCTCCTGCCCCTCTGGCCCCTCTGGGAGCCCTCACCCCTGCCCAGCTCCACTCGTCACCCCTTTATTTCCTGGGTCCAGCTCTCATCTCTGGACTTGCCAGGTGCCCACACGGCCTCCAGGCAGCCCTCCCTTGGAGGAGCTCTGTCCGCCCGGGCCCCTCCTGGCGGAGGTCCTGCCCTTACTCTCCGCTCTTCTCTATCCCTCCACCCACACTCTCCTCTGGCCCCTTGCTGCCTCCAGTTTTCGGGTCACCTGCCTCTCTCCAGCTCCCGCTGCTGGTCCTCAGGCCCTGGGCTCTGGTCAGCCCCCTGCGTCCTGGGGGGCGGTGGGCTCAGCCCTGTGTTGCCGGCTGTGGACATGGAACCCAGCTGGCCCTGCAGTCCTGCCCCCAGCTCTGCCGCTGTGCTCAGCCCCAGCCCAGTCGGGACCCACAGTCCCCGCACATGGCCCTATCCTGGGACCCACGTCGGCTCCACCAGCCTGTCCAGGAGCCGTCACTGCCCTGGGGTCCTCTCCCTTCCCTGCTCCTCAGATCAGACCCTCCTTCCATCCTGGCTGGTCCTCATGCCCACCCAGCCCTGGCCTCCAGAGCCCCTGGTCATGCGCAGCCCTCCCCTCCGTCTCCAGTCCGTCCTGCTCCTCGACGGCCCACAGCCCCCCTGAGCTCCTCAGCCCCGGGCAGCAGCGCTCTTAGTCCGGTGCCCCCTGCCCGGGTTCCGTCCCTGCGCTCATCCCGCATGGTGACTAGGGGCAGCTGCCTCCCCCAGGCCCACTCGGCTGCTCCAGCCCCTCCGGGGGTCCCGAGGCCGATCTCCCTCCAGGGCTCTCATTCCTGTCCCTGTGTGCTCACCCTCAGGGTCCCCACTCACCCATGGTGGGGGCCGTGCAGGGGGCTCCCCTGCAGCCCGGGGCTCCGGGCCCCTTCCTTGCTCTGGCCCCAGACACGTGTGCTCCTGGGATCTGTGCGCTGTGTCTGCAGCCCTGCTCCCTAGCACCTGTGACGTGGCCCCCAGAGGTGTGAACGCCCTGCCCCTAGTCCTGCAAACGTGCGAAGGGGATTGAAACCTGGTGGCAAGACTTGCTCCCTGAGGTTCCCTTTTCTTCTGGGTGTTTCTGCCTCAGAGGGCCTGGGGGAGTCCAGATGCGGCTGAGGTGCCTGGTGTGGGTATCTGTGTGGAGGCGGGTGAGAGAGGCCCTGGGACCCAGGGGAGCGGTGGGAACCCCAGGGTCACGGGCCTTCACCGTCTGCAGGGCCTGTTGCTGCTCTGTAGCCTGGGGCCTGGGCCCCGCACCTGAGCCCTCTGGGCCTCCCAGCCCACTGGGCTCCTGGGCCGCCCTGGACAGTGTGGCTGTGCCGTCTGATGGCTTCAGCGTTAGGCCCGGGGTCCGGAATTCCAGGAGCCCTCATAGCCCCCACCCCAGACGTGCCGTGTGCGGGGGGCAGGGTGCCACCCCTCCATGCTTGGTGGGCAGCCTGCCTGCTGTGCTGCTTCAGGCCCGCCCCCACCTGGCCAGCACTGTGGGGAGGGGCTGCGGAATGTGGGTCTGATCCGTGTTAGTGTCCTGGCCTCCGGTCACTGGGCCTGCAAGCTGTAGTCACAGGCGTCTGCATTGCTCACGAACCACATATATCATAACCTGCTCAGCTCACCACAAGTGATGAGTCTGGAAAAAGGCCTGACAATGTCTGGGCTTAGAGGGTCAGGCCCGTGGGGTCCACCCACCTGTCGCCCAGGTTTCTGGGGAGACAAACTGCCACGTGGCCCAGGGCACGGAGGGTGCTGGTTTCCTCCTCCTGGTCCCCTGCTGCTGTGCGTTTGGTGAGGAGGGTCAGTCCCTCTTGGGAATCCCTGCAGGACATTTCTGTGCCCACGCAGCTGGGGCAAGCTGCTGTGGCTGGTGGCGGCTGACAATGGGATGCGGGTGCTCGAGGCCTGGGCTTTATCAAATGCACAGTGTGCGCAGCAGGTCTTGAGGCCGCATTCTTTCTAGACAAACCCTTTTACTGGAGAGGGCTGGTGAGGCCGGCCGTTCGCTGAGTGCTGCGACACCGTGAGCCTCGTGGCGAAGTCCGGGTCTTCACCATGAGAGAAGAAGCCGCCTCACGGTGAGAGCAGAGAGAGGCTTTGAGGTGTTCCTGGCGGCTGAGTCCTGGTTGGGATGTCACAGCAGAGGAGTCAGCCTTTCAGGTGTCCCTCAGCCCAGCTGTGAGTCCCCACCGTGTCTGGGACCTGGCTCATCCTTGACTCAACCTGCTGTAAAGGCACCTGCGTGACCCGACCCCTCTGAACCCTCTTTTCTGTACCTCCTTCCTGTCTGCCCTGTGGCTGCCGGGTACCGGGCCTCACACCCGCCTCCCCAGATCCCGACGGCTGCTGCTCCCAGGACAGAGCGCGGTGCCTGTCCCTCCCTCAGGTTCTGTTTCTGGAAGGACTTTTCATTCTTGTGCACATTGAGGTTTAACCCAGGAAACAGAAGCCCCTCGAGGCCCTTCAGCGAGGACTGCGGCCTCTCAGGAAATCAAAGGCTGACGGAATCGTAATAAGAGGAGGCGGGGCGCCGGCAGGTGAGCTGGCCCCACGGAGGCTGAGGATCATCTGTGCAGAAGCTGCTTGGCCCTGGGGCTGGGAGCACCCACTCAGAGTCTCCAAGGGAAGCCTGGCTTTCTTCGTGTGTGGTGTGGATGCCCTCCAGGGCTGCCTGCATCCTCAGCTGTGTGACCAATCACGCGAGGTCCTCCTCGAGTGTCCGGGCTGCGGTCAAGCAGGACCCTGCCTGCCCACGAGGCTGCTCGGCAGCTGCCCTCTCACCCCATCTCCCTTCGTGTCTGCTGGCAACTGCCTCCCCTGCCCAGGCTGCTCCGCCAGCTTCATCTCTGTCCCTGTTTGCATCAGGCCTCAGGATACGCTGGCGCTGTTCGTCACTGCGACCCTGAGCTGCTGTGATGAGATCTGTGTCTCCTGAAGCACTGGGGACGTTTTAAGGGGAAAAGCAGAGGCTGCTTCTTCCGAGCTGCTGCGGCCAGGGCTTGGGCTTCATGGGAGTGGTGGTTCGGTGGCTCGCCTCTGTGTATTTGGGCGACTTGCTAACTGCGTGGGAGCGAGATCACGTGCGTGTGAGAGCCTGTAGCATTCTCGGTGGACAATGTGTGCGCTGGCAGGTTGGGGCTTCTCGGGTGGCACTAGAGCTAAACAACCCGCCTGCTGGTGCAGGAGGCGTGAGAGACACAGGCTCGAGGCCTGGATCAGGAAGATCCCCTGGAGGAGGGCACGGAAGCCATGCCAGTATTCTTGCCTGGAGAATCCCACGGACAGATGAAATTGGAGGGCTACAGTCCACAGTGTTGCAAAGAGTTTGACACAACTGAAGAGTTTTAGCATGTAATCACGTATGTTAAATCATGTATGTTAAACTATTTTCTGTGCGTGGAAAGCTTCTCTATAGGAAAAAGAGGCCCTCAGGGGTCCTGATGGGGGATGCAGGGCTGGGGAAGCTGGACGGCTGACAAGATATGGACCCCAGTGTGAAGGCTGGGCCACGTCCTGTCCATCTTTCTCTGCTTGGTCCTCAGTGGGAAGCGAGGACAAAGCCCAGGAAGCCGTGCGGTGTTGATGGAGCCTGGGCTGTGGGGGGATGTCACTGCGGGGTGGGGCTTCCGGGGCTGTTGCTAGAGATGGCGGTCCTGCAGGCCTGGCCCACAGGGAGGGGGCTGCGTCCTGGGCTGCTTCCTGTGGGGGTGCTGGGTGTCCCCGGCTGGCGGCCGCATCCCCGGACAGAGTGCATGCTTGTGTCAGGCCGGGATTCCGGTCAGTTCCTGTCTCTGCACATCCTGGTCCAGAGTGTAGTGAGTGAGAATGTTCATGAGGCCCCTGTGGAAGGCCTCCAGCGGTTCCTCCAGCCGCACTCCCCGCCCCTTGAGCACAGACTCTCCCATGCATCTGGCCCTCCGCCTCTGGGAGTGACCCCTGTAGACCACTGTATGACTTGTTGGAGTCCGGGGTGCTCAGCGGGATCCATACACGTAAAGTGACCGCCGGGCGACCTGCCCATCTGTGGCCCCCATGGTACCCCGGCCGGCCCTGGGTCCTCATCACATGGAAGCTGAAACTGTGCCCTGCAGCTGATGAGACCCTGCCCTGCAGCGGGTGGGGGTGGGGGGGCCGCTCGATGAAGAATGGAGACCCATCGGAAGGCTGTCTGCTGATCAGGCAAGCACAGCAGGCCCTCTGCATTCTCTCATACAACTGTGGATTAAACACATATTCGAAATCCAGAAAGTTCCAAGAAGGAGGCCTGAACTGGCCGTGTGCTGGCACCTTAGCAGCTGTGGCACTGCACTAGGCATCACAAGTGGCCTGGGGGGCACGTGCGGGGCCGCACGGGGGTGCCACCCCATGCCGTGCGAGGGGACTGAGCGTCCGTGGACTTTGGTATGTGAGCGCAGCCAGAAGCCAAACTCCCAGGCACCCCACGAAGGCAGCCCTCCTCTTTAACAGATATTTATCTGAACCACCGCAGCTGTCTGCTGTGACCCTGGTGTGACCCTGGACGTGACCCTCCAGATGTGACCTCTAGGTGTACGAAAATGTGTTTCCCTCTCTGAGTGACCCCCGTGTGTCCCTGGATGTGACTCCCCCCACCCCCAGGTGTGACCTCCAGGTGTACAGAACATGTATTTTCCCTTCTGAACCCCCATCTCCCTGGCAACTATACCAGTGACGTGGTCCCTCTTGACTCGATTTCCAGGCCGCCCTCTCCACCCTTGGACACCAGAGCAGCCTCAGCCTCGGCCTGTCCCGGCCTTATGGACGGCCTGCAGGTCCCCTCACATGCCACCCTTAGGGTCACCTGGGAGCAACACGTGGAATCCTGTCCATCTGACTCCACAAAACAGAAGGCTCTAAAAGCCCTCAAGGGGCTCAGGGAGGGGTGGCCGCCCCCTTCAGCGTCGGCCCCTGAGGCTGGAGTGGGCCGTCTTCCTGAGCTGACGCCTGCCGTGGTCTGCTCAGGAGATCCCACCAGGCCGCCCGTGGTTCCCTCTGGGGTCAGCTCCTGGCCAGACCCCAGCATCTCCCCGGGGCAGGGGCAGCGGGTTCTGGACTCCTCCCTGCCTCCCCCACCTGCCCACTGCCCTCCTCAGGCGGTCTCTGACCCCCTCCTCCTGGACTACGGGTGGGTCAGCTTGTTGGAGGCACCAGCTGTAGGGAACTGTGGGGGAGGCTGAAGCCGCCTCCTTCCACAGACTGCTAGTGGCCTTCAGGTCTGGGGAGGGGCTTGCTCTTGTTGGGTGGGAATACCCCACCTACATGGGGTTCCCTGGTTGGGCCCTGTGACTCGGCAGGACAGATCGACTGGGAGAGCAGCCAGCAGGTCAGGAACATGCTCGCACGCGTGCATGCACACGCACTGGCACAGATGTGCACGCGTGAGCACACGCATGAGACACGCACACACACGGCACTCATGTTGAATCCCACAGCGTGGTGGCACTGGGCTTCCACAGACCTCGACCAAGGGCCTAGGCTCTAGGCAAGTGACAAGACAGAGCGGGGGGACTGCAATCTCCTAGAGCAGGGCACTCAGGAAGGCAGGTGGGGGGCGGGGCGCGGGGGACACGCAAGTCAGGCTGGCCCTGCACACCGTCCAGCGGCCTCTGGTTGCCAAAGCCCTGCTGTGCTCTGAGGAGTCGCCCTGCCCTTCCTGGTGGGAGATGGTCAGTGGGGAGTTCTATGCTTGCTTCTCTAATTGCTTGCAGCTCAGAAATGACCTTTGCCTCGCAGTGGCATGAGCACGAGCACCAGGCAAGCCTGATGATCACGACGGTCACGAGCGCAGAGTCGCAGGCCTCCTGGGGCCCAGGCCGGCAGCATCCACCCCCGTGACACCTCCACATTGCCACTCACCCATGGATCAGAGGACCGTGCGCAACTCATCCGTCCCCTGCATGAGTGCAGAGTCGCAGGCCTCCTGGGGCCCAGGCCGGCAGCGTCCACCCCTGTGACACCTCCACATTGCCACTCACCCATGGGTCAGAGGACCATGCGCAACTGATCCGTCCCCTGCATCACCTCCCCTCTGCTGCCGAAACGGGGAGTTCAGGGCTGCTTAGGACATGAGCCACCTCCTCCACCCGCATGGCCCTGCAATGAGCCTCTCTCTGTTCCAAACTCCGACCCTTTAGTTTGCTTGGCCTCTCAGTGCATCGGGCATTGTGTGTGGACGCCTGGACTGCAGACCCCAGGGAGCCTGTGAGGAGGGTTCTGCTCTGAGGGCTGTCTGCTTTAGCTTCCTGAGAGAGGGTGTCTGGGGTAAGTTTTGGAGATCTTGCATGTTCCAGAGTGACTTAGTTCTGCTCTTTCGTGTGGATGTCAGCGCCTCCTGTGCTTACTGTGTTGTGTGTGTGTTCTTTGCTGCTGAGCCACTGGGGAAGCCGGATGCTCAAGGGGTGGTCTTTCCAAACAAACAGCGCTGAAGCAGCGCCACCCACCCGCAGAGAATGTAACCCTGACCCCGCCACAGAGTCAACTCGCTGACCCGCGTGCAAAACACAAAGCCAACTGTCGTTTTATACGCTAGAGATCCCACAGCGAACAGCAGAATACCAGGGGACTGTGGTTTGGCAGCGAGTTTTAGACCCAATACCAAATGCCCACTTAGTGAAAAACAGAAATTCATTAGCTGAACTTGATTGAATTGAAATGTGTCTGGGGAGAATGGCATTGAAACATGTATATGATCATGTGTGAAACGAATCGCCAGTCCAGGTTTGATGCATGAGACACGGTGGGGGCACTGGGACGACCCAAAGGGATGGGATGGGGAGGGAGGTGGGAGGGGATTCAGGATGGGGAACACGTGTGCACCCGTGGGGGATTCATGTCAATGTATGACAAAACCAAAACCATATTGTAAAGTGATTAGCCTCCAATTAAAATAAAAACATTTATATTAAAAAAAGAAACATGTCTGCCTGTGAAAGACATGGTCAGGAGAATGAAAAGATGGGCCACGAAGGGGTAGACATGCCAAACTCACGGTTTACAAAGGGCTTAATTCCCAAACGGGCAGAGCATGGTTAAAGCCCAACAGCAGAGACACAAACACCCCGACTTACAAGTGAGCAGAAGATCTGTGCAGACCTCTCCCCAGAGAAGACTTACAGTCACTCCTGAGTGACAGGATGCTCCACCTCAGCTGCCATCAGAGATGCGGGTTAGGCCACAATGGCTAAACACAGGGCTGAACGCAGTGAGTAGACGCAGATTCAGCCGCCGCTGCACAACTTCCGACGGTGAGAGTCTGGGAACAAAGAACGGGAACCTGACGTTTCCAAGTGCTGGTGAGGGTGCAGAACAACAGGAGCTCTCATCCACTCTCGGATGCAAAGCAAAGCAGCCAGCTTGGAAGATAGTCTGGCAATTTCTTAACAATCTAAATATGACCTCACCATACTGCTCAGCAGCTGCACTCCTAGATATTTATCCAAATGAGCTGAAACTCATGTCCTCCTTAGAACCTGCACACAGATACTTAGAGGTGCTAAGTGTTTATGGATACCTTATTCATATTTTCCCAGACTTGAAAGCAACCGGGATATTCCTCAGTTCAGCTCAGTTTAGTTCAGTCGCTCAGTTGTGTCCGACTCTTTGTGACCCCATGAATGGCAGCCACAGCCTTGACTACACAGACCTTTGTTGGCAAAGTAATGTCTCTGCTTTTCAATATGCTGTCTAGGTTGGTCATAACTTTCCTTCCAAGCAGTAAGCGTCTTTTAATTTCATGGCTGCAGTCACCATCTGCAGTGATTTTAGAGCCCCAAAACATAAAGTCTGACACTGTTTCCCCATCTATTTCCCATGAAGTGATGGGACCGGATGCCATGATCTCAGTTTCCTGAATGCTGAGCTTTAAGCCAACTTTTTCACTCTCCTCTTTCACTTTCATCAAGAGGCTCTTTAGTTCCTCTTCCCTTTCCTCAGTAGGTGAGTGGGCTAATTACTTGCAGTGCATCAGGACACTGCAGTAGGACTGTGCAATGAAAGAAACAAGCTGCTTTTGGCGAATCGACCCTTCGCCATTGTGCACACTACTGGTAGCTTCCCTTCTGTCTAGTAGTTACTCTGTTCCTCTTTTTCCTATCTTTTTATCTTAGTCTCGCTGGTTTTGTTGGCCTCATGGAGCAGCATATAGAATTAGTTTCCTTGCAAGGAAGTGAATCCGCACCCCTATGCTGGAAACGCAGGGTCTCAGCCGCTTGCCCCCCGGGGAGCCCCCGTGTCGCACAGATTCCTGTCGTGACACCCTTTGATTCCTTTGTTTCAATGGGTGTAGCTCCAGTTACGCAGAATGAGTTGAATTCCAGGATCCTCCATATGACTCAGTGCCTGCAGTTAATAACTGCACTGTGTGCCTCAACGTTTGTCAGAGAGACAGTCTCATGTTAAGTCTACTTCAAACACACATGCCTCCTAAACAGTGAGCCCAAGGGCAGACTTTCAGAGGTGATGGGTGAGCCCAGACTTTGATTGCAGTGATGGTCTCACAGGTGTGTGCGCGTGTCCAAAGCCATGTGCGCATCAAGCACAGGCAGGCATTTTATAGATCAGTTATATACAGACGACACTGTCACAAAAGAAGTCGATGAAAAATGAATAAGCTGTCAAGCCACAAAAACACATGGAGGAATCTTACATGCCTATTGCTAGAGAAGGCTACATGCTCTGTGATTCAAACTCAGAGACACATCTATAGGGACAGACTACGGATCAGCAGTTGCCAGGGTCTTGCAAGGGAGGGGTGAGAAATGCGTGGGTGAAGTAGGGGTCGTGAGGGCAGTAAGGTTATATTGTGTGATGCTGAAGTGGTGGCCACATGAGCAGCAGGTTAGACAGCATATCTGACCCAGGCCGCTCCATGGACAGCAGCCTGCAGACTTCTGGGTGCAAATGGCATCGTGCATTTGTCAAAACTCAAAGAATTCTACCCGTAAGGTAACAATTGTAGCACCGTAACATTGACTATGGATTTAGTTAAGTGACATATTGATTTTGGTTTAATCGCTGTAAGAAACTGTTGTTGCTGTTCAGTAGCTCAGTCGTGTCTGACTCTTTGTGACCCCGTGGATGCAGCAAACCAGGCCTCCCTGTCCGTCACCAGCTCCCGGAGTTTGCACAAACCATGTCCATTGATTCATCTCATCCTCTCATCCCTTTCTCCTCCTGCTCTCAATCTTTCCCAGCATCAGCATATTTTCCATTAAGTCAACTCTTTGCATCAGGTGGCCAAAGTATTGGAGCTTCAGCATCAGTCCTTTTAATGAATATTTGGATTGATTTCCTTTAGGATTGACTGGTTTGATCTTGCAGTCCAAGGAATGCTCAAGAATCTTCTCCAGCACCACAGTTTGAAAGCATTTATTTAGTTATAACAAATGAAGAACACTGATTCAAGATATTAATAATAGCTGAAACTGTGCGTACCTGCAGGTGGAATTGGAGTATACCTCTTGTTCAATGTATCTGTTTACCTAAAACTATTAAAAAAAAAAAAAAAAGTCTGTTTGTTTAAAAATAGCATTATGTTGTGCAGAAAAACAAAAGCAGAACCATGGACAGCAGCTGGAGCAGTTGGCTGGACCGAGGGAGCGCCGTGGACAGCAGCTTCGATGGCCTTGGGCCCAAACATGGAACAGCCTCTGCCTGATGAGCAGAAGGAAGCATCGTGGGCGGCAAAGCCGCTTCAGGTGAGCAGTTTGCAGACTGCAAGAGCATTCTGGGCTACCATCCCATGACCTCATGTTTTAGGGCATAAATCATGTTCATTGTTGTAGCCTGATGGCCCAAGGTCTTGGAGTCATGTGTGCACAGACCACGAGTGCCCCACAAAGAATGGATCGATCCCAAGAACGTAGGTGGACTGATAAGATGGTCTCTTATTTTGATATTAAATTTGCATATATATGTTAAATATACATGTGAAATGAAAGTGAAAGTCGCTCTGTTGTGTCCGACTCTTTAAGACCCCATGGACCATACAGTCCATGGAATTCTCCAGGCCAGAATACTGGAGTGGGTAGCTGTTCCCTTCTCCAGGGGATCTTCCCAACCTAGGGATCAAACCCAGGTCTCCTGCATTGCAGGAGGATTCTTTACCAGCTGAGCCACCAGGGAAGCCCAAGAATACATGTATGTAAATTAAACTCTAGCTAGCGTACAGTACTGTATTAGTGTAGGTATAAACAGAGCAGCCCACTGTTCTTACAGACTATACTCCGTTGACAGTTACTGTAAAATGCCGGCCCTGTGTTCTGTGCTGTGCGATAGACCCTTGCAGCTTGCCTGCTTTGCACATGGTGGTTTGTGCCTCCTCGCCCCATGCTCCTAGCGTGCCTCCCCTCTACGTCTCTCCTCGCTGCTTTCTGCATCTGTGAGTCTGTCTCCGTTTTGCTGCACGCATTCATCTGCTCTAACTTTCAGGCTACACATGTGAACTGGCAACATGCTGTATTTCTTTTTCTCCATGACTTATTTCACTTAGCATGACCCGTGCTTGTTGCTCCCTGTGGCAAAATCACCCTCTTCTTTTACGACTGAGTGATGTTCCGTCGTGTGCACCTCAGCTTCCTTACCCATCCCTCTGCTGATAGACACTTAGGTTGCTTCCACACCTTGCCTGCTGTGAACAGTGCTGCTATGAACACTGGGCTCCATGTGTCTTTTCACGTTATTCTTTTCATTTTCTTGGATTGCTTGTGGCAAGAGTGATCTTTTACTTGCAGCGCGTGAACTTCTGAGTTGTGGCATTGGGGATCTTGTTCCCTGACCTAGGGTCTAACCCGGGCCCTCTGCATCTGGTGGGGGGGGGCTCCCCACACCGGGGACGTCCCTGGCAATCTAGTTATGATGCATCTTGGTGTGAAATCTCTTTGGGCCCATCTTGCTTGGGACTCTCTGTGCTTCCTGTATCTCACTGGAGAAGACCCTGATGCTGGGAAAGATTGAGGGCAGGAGGAGAAGTGGATGACAGAGAATGGGATAGCATCACTGGCTCGATGGACATGAGCTTGAGCAAGCTCCAGGAGATGGTGAAGGACAGGGGAGCCTGGCGTGCTGCCGTCCATGAAAGAGCCGGACGCGACTGAGCAAGAGAGAAGCATTACACTGACCAATCTCTGTTTGTTAAAAATGTCCTTGGGCTCTGAGGATTAAGCCCCACTTGGTCAGGGTGTACAACTGTTTTGATATGCTAATGAATTTTGTTTGTTTGTATTTAGTTGCGGATTTTTGCATCGATGTTCATAAAGGATATTTGTCTATAGGTTTCTCCTATGCACTTGTCTGGATTTAGTATCAGGGTTATGCTGCCTCATAGAATGACTGAGGAAGGCTCCCTCCGCTTCAATACTTTGGAAAAGTTTGAGGGTTGGTATTAGTTCCTCTTTGAATGTTTGGTGGAGTTCACCAGGGAGCCATCATGTCTATTGGGATCTCACGGGATTCCACTGACTCAGGTTCTTACTGCTCATGGGGCTACTCTGTTTCTCCATAACATAGTTCTGATAGGTTTTGTGTTTCTAGGAATTTCCCCATTTCATCTAGGTTATCCCATTTGTTGGTGTATTTAAGAGACAGATCTGATAGACAGAGTGCTTGATGAACTATGGACGGAGGTTTGTGACATTGTATAGGAGACAGGGATCAAGACCAACCCCAAGAAAAAGAAATGTAGAAAAGCAAAATGGCTGTCTGGGGAGGCCTTACAAATAGCTGTGAAAAGAAGAGAGGTGAAAAGCAAAGGAGAAAAGGAAAGATATACCCATTTGAATGTAGAGTTCCAAAGAATAGCAAGGAAAGATAAGAAAGCCTTCCTCAGTGATCAATGCAAAGAAATAGAGGAAAACAATAGGATGGGAAAGACTAGAGCTCTCTTCAAGAAAATTAGAGATACCAAGGGAACATTTCATGCAAAGATGGGCTCAATAAAGGACAGAAATGGTATGGACCTAATAGAAGCAGAAGATATTAAGAAGAGGTGGCAAGAATACACAGAAGAACTGTACAAAAAAGATCTTCATGACCAAGATAATCACGATGGTGTGATCACTCATCTAGAGCCAGACACCCTGGAATGTGAAGTCAAGTGGGCCTTAGGAAGCATCACTACGAACAAAGCTAGTGGGGGTGATGGAATTCCAGTTGAGCTGTTTCAAATCCTGAAAGATGATGCTATGAAAGTGCTGCACTCACTATGCCAGCAAATTTGGAAAACTCAGCAGTGGCCACGGGACTGGAAAAGGTCAGTTTTCATTCCAATTCCAAAGAAAGGCAATGCCAAAGAATGCTCAAACTACCACACAGTTGCACTCATCTCACATGCTAGTAAAGTAATGCTCAAAATTCTCCAAGCCAGGCTTCAGCAATACGTGAACTGCGAACTTCCAGATGTGCAAGCTGGATTTAGAAAAGGCAGAGAAACCAGATAAAATTGCCAACATCCGCTAGATCATCGAAAAAGCAAGAGAGTTCCAGAAAAACATCTATTTCTGCTTTATTGACTATGCCAAAGCCTTTGACTGTGTGGATAACAACAAACTGTGGAAAATTCTGAAAGAGATGGGAATACCAGACCACCTGACCTGCCTCTTGAGAAACCTATATGCCGGTCAGGAAGCAACAGTTAAAACTGGACGTGGAACAACAGACTGGTTCCAAATAGGAAAAAGAGTACATCAAGGCTGTATATTGTCACCCTGCTTATTTACCTTCTATGCAGAGTACATCATGAGAAATGCTGGGCTGGAAGAAGCACAAGCTGGAATCAAGATTGCCGGGAGAAATATCAATCACCTCAGATATGCAGATGACACCGCCCTTATGGCAGAAAGTGAAGAAGAAGTAGAGTCTCTTGATGAAAATGAAAGAAGAAAGTAAAAAATTGGCTTAAAACTCAACATTCAGAAAACTAAGACCATGGCATCCAGTCCCATCACTTCATGGCAGATAGATGGGGAAACAGTGGAAACAGTGGTTGACTGCATTTTTGGGAGCTTCAAAATCACTGCAGATGGTGATTGCAGCCATGAAATTAAAGGACACTTGGTCCTTGGAAGGAAAGTTATGAGCAACTTAGACAGCATATTAAAAAGCAGAGACATTACTTTGTCAACAAAGGTCTGTCTAGTCAAGGCTATGGTTTTTCCAGTAGTCATGGATGGATGTGAGAGTTGGACTATAAAGAAAGCTGAGCACCAAAGAATTGGTGCTTTTGAACTGTGATGTTGGAGAAGACTCTTGAGAGTCCCTTGGACTGCAAGGAGACCCAACCAGTCCATCCTAAAGGAGATCAGTCCTGAATATTCATCGGAAAGGCTGATGCTGAAGCTGAAGCTCTCATACTTTGGCCACCTGATGCGGAGAACTGACTCATTTTAAAAGACCCTGATTCTGGGAAAGATTAAAGGTGGGAGGAGAAGGGCACAGCAGAGGATGAGATGGTTGGGTGGCATCACCGACTCAATGGACATGAGCTTTAGTAAGCTCTGGGAGTTGGTGATGGATAGGGAAGCCTGGTGTGCTGCAGTCTACGGGGTCACAAAGAGTTGGACACGACTGAGTGACTGACCTGAACCGGCATGTGTTCCTCTTATCCTGAACGCACTTCCCTCTCCCTACCCACCTTACCCTCTGGGTTGTCCCAGAGCCCTGGCTTTGTGTGCCCTGATTTATGCATTGGGCTTGCACTGGTCATTTACATGGTAATGTGCACGTTCCAATGCTATTCTCTCAAATCATCTCACCCTCACCTTCTCCTGCTGAGTCCAAAAGTCTGTTCTTTACATCTGTGTTTCCTTTGCTGCTCTTCATGTAGGGTCGTCAGTACTATCTTTCTAAATTCCATATAAATGAGTTAATATACAGTATTCGTCTTTCTCTTCCTGACTTATTTCACTCTGTATAACTCCAGGTTCATCCACCTCATTAGAACTGACTCAGCTGTGTTCCTTTTTATAGCTGAGTAATATTCCATTGTGTCTATGTACCACAACTTCTTATCCGTTCATCTGCCGATGGACATCTAAGCTGTTCCCATGTCCTGGCTATTGTAAACAGTGCTGTAATGAACATTGGGGTACGTGTGTCTCTTTCAATTCTGGTTTCCTTGAGGTGTATGCCAAGCAGTGGGATTGCTGGGTCATATGGAAGTTCTATTTCCAGTTTTTAAGGAATCTCCACACTGTTCTCCAGCTTTAGCCTTGTTATTGATGTCTAACTTCACCCATTTGAGATCAAAGAAGATATTTTGTATGAAATCTATTTAAAAAAATCGATTGAGCTTTAATTTGTAGCCTAACATATGGTCTATCTTGGAAAAGGTCCCTCACGTGCTAGAGAAGAATGTGTGTGCTCTCGTTGGGTGGAGTGTTTTGAGGATCTGTTAAATCAAGTTAGTTGAGTTGATAAAATCCTGTTTCTTTACTTATCTCCTGGCAATATTGTCCATTATCCCTGTCCATCCCTGTCCGCCACCAACCCCCAGAGCTTACTAGAGCGCATGTCCACGTCCAGTGGGGAGTGTCGGAGTCTCTAGCTGTAGGCGCGGCCGTCCTCCTTCCAGTTCTGTCAGGTTCCCTTTTGCGTGCTTTGCTTCTGTCACAAAGCGAGTCGGAGTTTATATTGTTCCGTATTCTTCCTGCGTTGAGTCTTGTATTATCATACAATGTTCTTCGTCTTTTGTAAACTTTCCAAATTTAAAGTTTATTTTATCTGATATAAGTTCAGCTACCTCTGCTCTCTTTTGCATAGAGTATCTTTTCCCATCTTTACACTTTTAATATATTTGTGTCTTTTACTCTAAAGTAGTCTCTTATTAAAAAAAATAGCACATAATTGGAATGTGTCTTTTATCTTTTCTGCAATTTGGCGTCTTTTGTTGGAGAGTTTAATCGTTTACATGTAAAGAAATTGCCGATAAGGAGAGACTTACTTGTGTCAATTTGCTATTTGTTTTCTGTGTGCCTTACAGCTTTTCCTTTGGCTTCATTTCTTTCATCACCATGCTCTTTTGTGTTTAGATTTTTTGTAGTAGAGCATTCAAGTCTCTTTCTCATTTACTTTTGCTAATGTCCTAGAGCTATTTTCTTTGTGGCTATCAAGGAGACTGCAGTTAGCATTTTAAGTAAGAACACTAACGATTTATATCAGCTGGGATTTCTTTGGAAGGAATGATGCTGAAGCTGAAGCTCCAGTACTTTGGCCACCTCATGCGAACAGTTGACTCATTGGAAAAGACTCTGATGCTGGGAGGGATTGGGGGCAGGAGGAGAAGGGGACGACAGAGGATGAGATGGCTGGATGGCATCTCTGACTCGATGGATGTGAGTCTGAGTGAACTCTGGGAGTTGGTGATGGACAGGGAGGCCTGGCGTGCTGCGATTCAGGGGGTCACAAAGAGTTGGACATGACTGAGTGACTGAACTGGACTGAACCTAAATCAAATCCTTTATGGTTATACAATGGAAGTAACAAACAGATTCAAGGGATTAGATCAGATAGACAGGAAGCCTAAAGAACTATGAACGGAGGTTCATAACATTGTACAAGAGGCAGTGATCAAAACCATCCCCAAGAAAAAGAAATGCAAAAAGGCAAAATGGTTGTTGAGGAAGTCTTACATATAGCTTAAAAAAGAAGAGAAGTGAAAGGCAAGGAGAAAAGGAAATATATACTCTTCTGAATGCAATCAAGTTCAGCTGCTCAGTCATGTCTGACTCTTTGCAACCCCGGGGACTGCAACACCCCAAGCATCCCTGTCCATCACCAACTCCCAGAGCTTGTTCAGACTCATGCCCATCGAACTGGTGATGCCATCCAACCATCTCATCTTCTGTCATCCCCTTCTCCTGCTGCCTTCAATCTTTCCCAGCATCAGGGTCTTTTCCAGTGAGTCAGTTCTTCACATCAGGTGGCTAAAGTATTCGAGCTTCAGCTTCAGCTTCAGCCCTTCCAGTGAATATTCAGGACTGATTTCCTTTAGGATGGACTGGTTGGATTTCCTTGCAGTCCAAGGGACTCTCAAGAGTCTTCTCCAACACCACAGTTCAAAAGCATAAATTCTTTCATGCTCAGCTTTCCTTATTGTCCAACTCTCACATCCATCTATGACTACTGGAAAAACCATAGCTTTGACTCTATGGACTTTTGTTGGTAAAATAATATCTCTGCTTTTTATTATGTTGTCTAGGTTGGTCATAGATTTTCTTCCGAGTAGCAAGCGTCTTTTAATTTCATGGCTGCAATCACCATCTGCAGTGATTTTGGAGCCCAAGAAAATATAATCTGCCACGGTTTCAGTATATCCCTGTCTATTTGCCATGAATGATGCTACGGTCTTCATTTTCTGAATGTTGAGGTTTAAGCCAGCTTTTTCACTCTCCTTTTTCACTTTCTTCAAGAGGCTGTTTAGTTCCTTTTCTCTTTCTGCCATAAGGGTGGTGTCATCTGCATATTTGAGGTTATTGATATTTCTCCTGGCAATCTTCATTCCAGCTTGTGCTTCATCCAATCTGGCATTTTGAGTACATTTTATGTACTCTGCATAAAAATTAAATATTCAAGGTGATAATATACAGCTTTGATGTAATCTTTTCCCAGTTTGGAACCAGTCTGTTGTTCCATGTCTGATTATAACTGTTGCTTCTTGACCTGTATACAGACTTCTCAGAAGGCAGGTGGTCTGGTATTTCCATCTCTTGAAGAATTTCCCAGTTTGTTGTGATCCACACAAAGGCTTTAGCATAGTCAGTGAGCAGAAGTAGATGTTTCTCTGGAATTCCCTTGCTTTTTCCGTGATCCAAAGGATGTTAGCAACTTGATCTCTGGTGCCTCTGCCTTTTCTAAATCCAGCTTAAATATCTGGAATTTCTTGGTCCACATACTGTTGAAGCCTAGCATGGAGAATTTTGAACATTACTTAGCTAGCGTGTGAGATGATTGAAATTGTGCGGTAGTTTGACTATTCTTTGGCATTGCCTTTCTTTGGGATTGGAATGAAAACTGACATTTTCCAGTCCTGTGGCCACTGCTGAGTTTTCCAAATTTGCTGGCATATTGAGCACAGCACTTTTACAGCATCATATTTTAGGATTTGAACTAGTTAAGCTGGGATTCTATCACCTCCAATAGCTTTGTTTGTGTGATCCTTCCTAAGGCCCACTTGACTTCACACTCTAGGATGTCTGGTTTAGGAGAGTGATACCACCATTGTGGTTATCTGGGTCATGAAGATCTTTTTTGTACAGTTCTTCTGTGTATTCTTGCCACCTCTTCTTAATATCTTCTGCTTCTGTTAGGTCTATACCATTTCTGTCCTTTATTGAGCCCATCTTTGCATGAAATGCTCCCTTGGTATCTCTAATTTTCTTGAAGAGATCTCTAGTCTTTCCCATTTTATTGTTTTCTTTGCATTGATCTCTTAGGAAAGCTTTCTTATCTCTCCTTGCTGTTCTTTGCATATTCTTTGTTTTCTTTGCATTGATCATTAGGAATATTTTCTTATTCCACCTTGCTATTCTTTGGAACTCGGCTTTCAGATGGATATATCTTTCCTCTTTCCCTTTGCCTTTCACTTCTCTTGTTTTCCCAGCTGTTTGTAAGGCCTCCTCAGACAACCGTTTTGCCTTTTTGCGTTTCTTCTTGGGGATGGTTTTGATCACTACCTCCTATACAATGTTATGAACCTCCGTCCATAGCTCTTCACACACTCTATCAGATCTAATCCTTTGAATGTATTTGTCACTCCACTGTATAATCATAAGGGATTTGATTTAGGTCATATCTGAATGGTCTAGTGGTTTTCCCTACTTTCTTTCATTTAAGTCCAAATTTGGCAATAAGGAGTTCGTGATCTGAGCCACAGTCAGCTCCCAATCTTGTTTCTGCTGACTGTGTAGAGTTTCTCCATCTTTGGCTGCAAAGATTATAATCAATCTGATTTTGGTGTTGACCATCCGGCAGTGTCCATGTGTAGAGTCGCTTTGACCAGTGTGTTCTCTTGGCAAAACTCTGTTAGCCTTTTCCCTGCTTCATTTTACTCCAAGGCCAAATGTGCCATCACTCCAGGCACCTCTTGACTATCCACTCTTGCATTCCAGTTTCCTGTGATGAAAAGGACGTCTGTTTTGGTGTTAGTTCCAGCAGGTCTTGTGTGTGTTCATGGAACCATTCAACTTCAGCTTCTTCAGCATTAGTCGTTGGGGCATAGACTTGGATTACCATGATATTGAATGGTTTGCCTTGGAAACAAACAGAGATCATTCTGTCGTTTTTGAGCTCACACCCAAGTACTGCATTTCAGACTCTTTGTTGACTATGAGGGCTACTTCATTTCTTCTAGGTGATTCTTGCCCACAGTAGTAAATGTAATGATCATCTGAATTAAATCAACCCATTCTGGTCTATTTTAGTTCACTAATTCCTAAAATGTTGATGTTCAGTCTTGCCATCTCCTGTTTGACCACTTCTAATTTACCTTGATTCATGGACCTAACATTCCAGTTTCCTATGTGATATTGTTTTTTTACAGCATCAGGCTTTACTTCCATCACAGTCACATCCACTACTGGGTGTCGTTTTTGCTTTGGCTCAATCTCTTCATTCTTTCTGGAGTTGTTTACCTACTTTTCTCCAGTAGCATATTGGGCACCTACTGTCCTGGAGAGTTCATCTTTCATTATCATATCTTTTTGCCTTTTCATACTGGTCGTGGGGTTCTCAAAGCAAGAATGCCTAAGTGGCTTGCCATTCCCTTCTCCAGTGGACTGCATTCTGTCAGAGCTCTCCACCATGACCCCTGACCCCTCCGTCCTGGGTGGCTCCACATGGCATGACTCATAGATTCATTGAGTCAGACAAGGCTGTGATCCAAGGGATCAGTCTGTTTAGTTTTCTGTATCTGTGGTTTCCATTCTGCCTGTCCTTTGGTGGATAAGGCTGAGAGGCTTGTGAAAGCTTCCTTATGGGAAGGACTGGTTGTGGGGATCTGGGTCTTGCTCTGATGGGTGGGGCCATGCTCAGTAATTTGCTCTTCTTCCAACTGAGAAAGGACTATGTCAAGGCTATATATTGTCACTCTACTTATTTAACCTACATGCAGAGTACATCATGTGAAATGCAGGGCTGGATGAAGGACAAGGTGGAATCAAGATTGCCGGGAGAAACATCAATAATCTCAGATATGTAGATGACACCACCCTTATGGCAGAAAGAGAAAAGGAACTAAAGAGCCTTTTGATGAAAGTGAAAGTGGAGAGTGAAAAAGCTGGCTTAAAGCTCAACATCCACAAAACTAAGTTCCTGGCATCCAGTCCCATCACTTCATGGCAAATAGATGGGGAAACAGTGGAAACAGTGACAGACTTAATTTTCTTGGGCTCCAAAATCACTGCAGATGGTGACTGCAGCCACAAAATTAAAAGACACTTGCTCCTTGGAAGAAAAGCTATGACCAACCTCTACAGCATATTAAAAAGCAGACATGACTTTGCCCACAAAAGTCCTGCTAGTCAAAGCCATGGTTTCTCCAGTAGTCATGTATGGAGATGAGTTGGACTATAAGGAAAGCTGAGCATTGAAGAATTGATGCTTTTGAACTGTGGTGTTGGAGAAGCCTCTTGAGAGTCCCTTGGACTGCAAGGAGATTCAACCAGTCCATCCTAAAGGAAATCAGTCCTGAATATTCATTGGAAGGACTGATGCTAAAGTTGAAGCTCCATTACTTTGGCTACCTGATGTGAAGAACTGACTCATCAGAAAAGACCCTGATTCTGGGAAAGATTGAAGGCCATAGGAGAAGGGCATGGCAGAGGATGAGATGCTTGGATGGCATCACCAACTCAATGGACATGAGTCTGAGCAAGCTCTGGGGATTGGTGATGGACAGGAAAGTCTGGAGTGCTGCAGTCCCTGGGGTCGCAAAGAGTCAGACATGCCTGAGTTGTCAACCTGACTGAATGGTGCTCAGTAAATCTTTAATCCAATTTTCCGTTGGTGGGTGAGGCTGTTTTCCCTTCCTGTAGTGTGGCGTGAGCCCCAGCTATGGTAGGGGCAATGGTGATAATGGCTACCTCCTTCAAAAGGTTTTTTTGTCAGCACACCCTGTGGCTCCCTGGATTGTTGTATTCGGTGTCCTTGACCTTGTGAGAGGCCACTGTCGACCCACACCTCCGCTGGAGACTCCTGGACACTTATAGACAAGTCTGACTCAGGTTCTTGTGGGGTCACTGCTTCTTTCTGCTGGGTCCTGGTGCTCACAAGGCTCTGTTTCTGCCCTCCAAGAGTCTGTTTCTCCAGTCCTGCGGATGTTCTATAATCGAATCCATTGGCCTTCAAATTCTCTTGGGGTTCTCAGTTCCTTTGCCAGACCCTCAGTTTGGGAAATCCGTTGTTGTTCCTGGAACTTTTACAACAGTTCAAGAACGTCTTTGGTATAATTGTTCTCTTGTTTGTGGGTTGTCTGCTCATTGGCTTTATGGTGGCTGTGCCTCCCAGGTCTGCTGCAACCAGAGCTCCTGTCCCAGTGGCAGGCTACTGCTGATCCATGCCTTCTCAGGAGACACTCAAAAACTCAAAGGAGCTCTGAAACACTGAATGCAGAGTTCCAAAGAATAGCAAGGAGAGATAAGAAATCCTTCTTAAGTGAACAATGCAAATAAATAGAGGAAAACAATAGAATGGGAAAGACTAGAAATCTATTCAAGAAAACCAGAAATACCAAGGGAACATTTCATGCAAAGATGGTTACAATAAAGAACAGAAATAGTATGGACCTAACAGAAGCAGAAGATATTAAGGAGAAGTGACAAGAATACACAGAAGAACTGTACAAAAGAGGTCCTTATGACCTGGATAATCACAATGGTGTGATCACTCTCCTACAGCCAGACATCCTGGAGTGTGAAGGCAAGTGGGCCTTAGGAAGCATCACTAGGAACAAAACTAGTGGAGGTGATGGCAGTCCAGCTGAGCTATTTCAAATCCCAAAAGATGATACTGTGAAAGTGCTGCACTCAATATGCCAGCAAATTTGGAAAACTCAAGAGTGGCCACAAGATTGGAAAAGTTTGATTTTCATTCCAATCATAAAGAAGGGAAATGTTAAAGAATGTTCAAACTACTTCACAACTGCACTCATTTCACATCCTAGCAAGGTAATGCTCAAATACTTTCTAGCTAGTCTTCAACAGTATATGAACTGAGAATGTACAAGTTGGATTTATTTTATTTTTTAAATATAAATTTATTTATTTTAATTGGAGGCTAATTACTTTACCATATTGTATTGGTTTTGCCATACATCAACATGAATCCACCACGGGTGTACACGTGTTCCCCATCCTGAACCCCCCTCCCACCTCCCTCCCCATACCATCCCTCTGGGTCATCCCAGTGCACCAGCCCCAAGCATCCTGTATCCTGCATCGAACCTGGACTGGCGATTCATTTCATACATGATATTATACACGTTTTAATGCCATTCTCCCAAATCATCCCATCCCTTCCCTCTCCCACAGAGTCCAAAAGACTGTTCTATACATCTGTGTCTCTTTTGCTGTCTCGCATACAGGGTTATCGTTACCATCTTTCTAAATTCCATATATATGCATTAGTATACTATCTTGTTGTTTCTCTTTCTGGCTTACTTCACTATGTATAATCGGCTCCAGTTTCATCCACCTCATTAGAACTGATTCAAATGTATTCTTTTTAATGGCTGAGTAACACTCCATTGTGTATAGGTACTACAGCTTTCTTATCCATTCGTCTGCCGATGGACATCTAGGTTGCTTCCACGTCCTGGCTATTATAAACAGTGCTGTGATGAACATTGGGGTACACGTGTGTCTTTCAGTTCTGGTTTCCTCACTGTGCATGCCCAGCAGTGGGATTGATGGGTCATATTGCAGTTCTATTTCCAGTTTTTAAAGAAATCTCCACACTGTTCTCCATAGTGGCTGTACTAGTTTGCATTCCCACCAACTGTGTATGAGGGTTCCCTTTTCTCCACACTCTCTCTAGCATTTATTGCTTGTAGACTTTTGGATCGCAGCCATTCTGACTGGTGTGAAATGGTACCTCATTGAGGTTTTGATTTGAATTTCTTTGATAATGAGTGATGTTGAGCATCTTTTCATATGTTTGTTAGCCATCCATATGTCTTCTTTGGAGAAATGTCTGTTTAGTTCTTTGGCCCATTTTTTGATTGGGTCGTATATTTTTCTGGAATTGAGCTGCAGAAGTTGCTTGTATATTTTTGAGATTAATTCTTTGTCAGTTGCTTCATTTACTATTATTTTCTCCCATTCAGAAGGCTGTCTTTTCACTTTGCTTATAGTTTCCTTCGTTATACAGAAGCTTTTAATTTTAATTAGGTCCCATTTGTTTATTTTTGCTTTTATTTCCAATATTCTGGGAGGTGGGTCATGGATGATCTTGCTGTGGTTTATGTCAGAGAGTGTTTTGCCTATGTCCTCCTCTAGGAGTTTTATAGTTTCTGGTCTTATGTTTAGATCTTTAATCCATTTTGAGCTTATTTTTGTGTGCGGTGTTAGAAAGTGATCTAGTTTTGTTCTTTTACAAGTGGTCGACCTGTTTTTCCAGCACTAATTGTTAAAGAGATTGTCTTTTCTCCATTGTATATTCTTGCCTCCTTTGTCAAATATAAGATATCCATAGGTGCGTGGATTTATCTCTGGGCTTTCTATTTTGTTCCATTGATCTATATTTCTGTCTTTGTGCCAGTACCATACTGTCCTGATGACTGTGGCTTTGTAGTAGAGCCTGAAGTCAGGCAGGTTGATTCCTCCAGTTCCATTCTTCTTTCTCAAGATTGCTTTGGCTATTCGAGGTTTTTTGTATTTCCATACAAATTGTGAAATTATTTGTTCTAGGTCTGTGAAAAATACCGTTGGTAGTTTGATAGGGTTGCATTGAATCTATAGATTACTTTGGGTAGTATACTCATTTTCACTATATTGATTCTTTTGATCCATGAACACAGTATATTTCTCCATCTATTAGTGTCCTCTTTGATTTCTTTCACAAGTGTTTTATAGTTTTATATATATAGGTCTTTTGTTTCTTTAGGTAGATATATTCCTAAGTATTTTATTCTTTTCGTTGCAATGGTGAATGGAATTGTTTGCTTAATTTCTTTTTCTACTTTCTAATTATTAGTGTATAGGAAGGCAAGGGATTTCTGTGTGTTGATTTTATATCCTGCAACTTTACTATATTCATTGACCAGCTCTAGTAATTTTCTGGTGGAGTCTTTAGGGTTTTCTATGTAGAGGATCATGTCATCTGCAAACAGTGAAAGTTTTACTTCTTCATGTCTCATCTGAATTCCTTTTATTTCTTTTTCTGCTCTGATTGCTGTGGCCAAAACTTCCAGAACTGTGCTGAATAATAGTGGTGAATGTGGGCACCCTTGTCTTGTTCCTGACTTTAGGGGAAATTCTTTCAATTTTTCACTATTGAGGATAATGTTTGCTGTGGGTTTGTCATATATAGCTTTTATTATGTTGAGGTATGTTCCTTCTATTCCTGCTTTCTGGAGAGTTTTAATCATAAATGGATGTTGAATTTTGTCAAAGGCTTTCTCTGAATCTATTGAGATAATCATATGGTTTTTATTTTTCAATTTGTTAATGTGGTGAATTACATTGATTGATTTGCAGATATTGAAGAATCCTTGCATCCCTGGGATAAAGCCCACTTGGTCATGGTGTATGATCTTTTTAATGTATTATTGGATTCTGATTGCTAGAATTTTGCTTCTATGTTCATCAGTGATATTGGCCTGTAGTTTTCTTTTTTTGTGGCATCTTTGCCAGGTTTTGGTATTAGGGTGATGGTGGCCTCATAGAATGAGTTTGGAACTTTACCTTCCTCTGCAATTTTCTGAAAGAGTTTGAGTAGGATAGGTGTTAGCTCTTCTCTAAATTTTCGGTAGAATTCAGCTGTGAAGCCATCTGGACCTTGGTGTTTGTTTGCTGGAAGAGTTCTGATTACAGTTTCAATTTCCGTGCTTGTGATGGGTCTGTTAAGATTTTCTATTTCTTCCTGGTTCAGTTGTGGAAAGTTGTACTTTTCTAAGAATTTGTCCATTTCTTCCACGTTGTCCATTGTATGGGCATATAATTGCTGATAGTAGTCTCTTATGATCCTTTGTATTTCTGTGTTGTCTGTTGTGATCTCTCCGTTTTCTTTTTTAATTTTATTGATTTGATTTTTCTCCCTTTGTTTCTTGATGAGTCTGGCTAATGGTTTGTCAATTTTATTTATCCTTTCAAAGAACCAGCTTTTGGCTTTGTTGATTTTTGCTATGGTCTCTTTTGTTTCTTTTGCATTTATTTCTGCCCTAATTTTTAAGATTCCTTTCCTTCTACTAACTCTGGGGTTCTCCATTTCTTCCTTTTCTAGTTGCTTTAGGTGTAGAGTTAGGTTATTTATTTGACTTTTTTCTTGTTTCTTGAGGTACGCCTGTATTGCTATGAACCTTCCCCTTAGCACTGCTTTTATGGTGTCCCACAGGTTTTGGGTTGTTGTGTTTTCATTTTCTTTATGCATAATTTGATTTCTATGCATAATTTGATTTCTTTTTTGATTTCTTCTGTGATTTATTATTCAGCAGCGTGTTGTTCAGCTTCCATATATCAGAATTTTAAATAGTTTTTCTCTTGTAATTGAGATTTAATCTTACTGCATTGTAGCCAGAAAAGATGCTTGGGATGATTTCAATGTTTTTTGAATTTACCAAGGCTAGATTTATGGCCCAGGATGTGATCTATCCTGGAGAAGGTTCTGTGTGCACTTGAGAAAAAGGGGAAATTCATTGTTTTGGGGTGAAATGTCCTATAGCAATTAGGTCTAACTGGTCTATTGTATCATTTAAAGCTTGTGTTTCCTTGTGAATTTTCTGTTTAGTTGATCTATCCATAGGTGTGAGTGGGGGTATTAAAGTCTCCCAGTATTACTGTGTTATTGTTAATTTCCCCGTTCATACTTGTTACCATTTACCTTACATATTTCGGTGCACCTATATATTTATAATTGTTGGGTGCATATATATTTATAATTGTTATATCTTCTTCTTGGATTGATCCTTTGATCATTATGTCATGTCTTTCTTTGTCTCTTTTCACAGCCTTTGTTTTAAAGTCTATTTTATTGGATATGAGTATTGCTACTCCTGCTTTCTTTTGGTCTCCTTTTGTGTGAAATATCTGTTTCTAGCCCTTCACTTTCAGTCTGTGTGTGTCCCTTGTTTCAAGGTGGGTCTCTTGTAGACAGCATATATAGGGGTCTTGTTTTTGTATCCATTCAGCCAGTCTTTGTCTTTTGGTTGGGGTATTCAACCCATTTACGTTTAAGGTAATTATTGATAAGCATGATCCCGTTGCCATTTACTTTATTGTTTTGGGTTTGGCTTTATACAGCCTTTTTGTTTCCTGTCTAGAGAAGATCCTTTAGCATTTGTTGGAGAGCTGTTTTGGTGGTGCTGAATTCTCTCAGCTTTTGCTTGTCTGTAAAGCTTTTGATTTCTCCTTCATATTTGAATGAGATCCTTGCTGGGTACAGTAATCTGGGCTGTAGGTTATTTTCTTTCATCACTTTAAGTATGTCTTGCCATTCACTCCTGGTCTGAAGACTTTCTATTGAAAGATCAGCTGTTACCCTTATGGGAATCCCCTTGTGTGTTATTTGTTGTCTTTCTCTTGCTGCTTTTAATATTTGTTCTTTGTGTTTGATCTTTGTTAATTTGATTAATATGTGTCTTGGGGTGTTTCGCCTTGGGTTTATCCTGTTTGGGACTCTCTGGGTTTCTTGGACTTGGGTGATTATTTCCTTCCCCATTTTAGGGAAGCTTTCAACTATTATCTCCTCAAGTATTCTCTGACGGTCTTTCTTTTTGTCTTCTTCTTCTGGGACTCCATATATATTTGGAATATATATTTGTATATTCAAAGCTATGGTTTTTCCATAATATTCATGTACAGATGTGAGACCATAAAGAAGGCTAAGCATTGAAGAATCGATGCTTTTGAACAATGGTGCTGGAGAAGACTCTTAATAGTCCCTTGGACAGCAAGGAGATCAAATCAGTCAATCCTCAAGGAAATCAGTCCTGAATATTCATTGGAAGGACTGATGCTGAAGCTGAATGTCCAATACTTTGTCCACCTAATGTGCGGAGCTGACTCATTGGAAAAGTCCTTGATGCTGGGAAAGATTGAGGGCAGGAGGAGAAGGGGGTGACAGAGGATGAGATGGTTGGATGGCATCAGCGACTCAATGGACATGAGTTTGAGCAGTCTTTGGGAGATAGTGCAACACAGGGAAGAGTGGTGTGCTGCAGCCCATGGGGTCTGAAAGAATCGGACACACCGAGGGACTGAACAACAATGGTAAACAACAGCAATGAACAACAACCACCTCGATAACATGCAAACTCTTCTTCCCCTCAGTTGATTGTCCATGTCACAAAATCACATCTTTGCACATTGTATATTTCAACACACAATGTAAGAATTCTTTTAAATGTATTAGTCTCTCTTTTCCCTGCTTTATTGAGATCTAATTGATATATGATATTGTATTAGTTTAGGAGCCATGACTCTTTTAAATTATATGATAAAGAGCACGTGGAATTATAAGTCAAAGTCTCAGTAATATTAGTTTCTAGACTAATTAAAATTTACTAGTCCTAAATCATGTATTAAATAGAAAACAGTATGTGGAGTTACATTCTTCCTTGTAGCCTAAACAGTAAAGAATCTGCCTGCAGTGCAGGAGACCGGGGTTTGATCCCTGGGTCAGGAAGATCCTCTGGAGAGGGAATGGTAATCCACTCCAGTATTCCTGCCTGGAGAATCCCATGGGCAGAGGAGCCTGGTGGGCTACAGTCTGTGGGACTGTGAAGAGTCAGACATGGCTGAACACTAACACTGCTACTACTATGTGGAGTTACAAACTCCAGTTATAAAAATACAAATTTTTGTACTCGCCCATGTATTTACCTTTTCCAGGATGCTTACTTCTTCCTACAGCTTCTAGTACTGTGTAGTGTTCTTTCGCTGCGCTCTGCAGGACTCCCTTGGACACTTTTGCAGACAGGTTAAATGGTCATCAACTCACTCAGTTTTTATCAGAGAATGTCTTAACTTATTACTCACTATTGAGGGACAGTTTTGCTAGATACAGAATTCTTGGCTGGCTTTTTCTTTGAGCACTTCACATATATTAGCTGACTGCCTTTTGGCCTCCAATGTTTTTGATGAGAAATATGTTTACAACCTTATGAGAAGCCCTTATATGTGATAAGTTTCTTTCTGTCTTACTGCCTTCAAGATTCTGTGTTTACCTTTGATTTTTGAAATTTGATTACAATGTGTCTTGGTATGGGTCTCTGAGGTCATTTAACTTGGAGCTTATTGAGCTGCCTGGATATTTATATTCATGTCTTCCATCAAGTTTCAGAAGTTTTCAGTCCTTTTGTTCAAATACTCTCTCTGTCTTCTTCTGGGACTACCATGGTGTGTGGTGGTCCACTCGGCGTCTCTGCCTGGCGTCTCCTGTCTCTTAGCCTCTGTTTGCTTTTCTTCAATCTTGTTCTTTCTGTTCCTCATACAGAAATTGGTAATTCCATTATCCTACCATCTAGCTCAACGATTCTTTTTTCTCAAAGAATCATTGCTCAAATCTGTCTTGAATCTTTCATTTCAGTTATTCTCCATATTTCTTCTTCAGAGTTTCTTTTTGGTTTCTTTTTAATTTTTCTAGCTCCTTGTTGACATTTTCATTTTGTTTAGACATCATTTTCTTGACTTTCTTCACGTATTCATTTAGGTCTTTGAGAATCTTTAAGATGGCCATTTTAAAGACTTTATCTAATAGACTTGCCATCAAATCTTTTTCAGAAACATTTTCTGTTGATTAATTTTTTCATTTGAGTTGCCATACTTTCCTGTTTATTGTATGCTTTGTAATTTTTTGGTTGAAAGGTTGGCAATTGAAAATAATAATGTGGTGACTCTGGAAATCAGATCCCTTTATTGCCACTCCAGGGTTTGAAATTTGTTTGTTAGTGTTTTGGTTTATTGTTTTGGGTTTCTTTTCTTTTTTATTATTGTAGGCTGCCTCTGTGCCAATGACTATCCTGAAGTGTGAGTTACCATCTTCTCAGGTGTTTTCTGAGCCTGTGCCATTCCTGGACATGCATGTCCACTTTGTAATTTTCCCTAAATACATTGTTGCCTTTGAATGTCTTAGTCTTTGATGGTTCCCAAAAGGGAAACAGGAAGAATAAAGGTAAGGGTTGGGGAAAAGAGGGCTCCAGCCCCTCACGCCACCTCAGCCAGGGGTGAGGGACTTACAGAACTGGGGGAAGGTAAAACAACAGAGGCCACCGTCCTCTTTATAAACACCTCTACGCTTCCCCAGTGGCTCAGCAGTAAAGAACCCGCCTGCAGGGCAGGAGACACAGGCTTGACCCCTGGGTTGGAAGACCCCCTGGAGGAGGAAATGGCAACCCGCTCCAGTATTCTTGCCTGGGAAAGCCCATGCACAGAGATGCCTGATGGGCTACAGCCCATGGGGTTGCAAAGAGTTGGCCAGGACTGAGTACACACACACACTGCGATCGGAAGTAGCAGCTGCAGCATAGATCTCTGATATTTGGAAGACTGCATCCTTTTTGCCCAGTTCCTGGCCCCTGTAAGCTATGTGCAAGTTTTTCCAGGAACCCATGTCCAGCTGCCTGCCATGTGGCTGCAGCTGGGGACTGGTTAGCTTCTGCACCTGACCGAAATTCATCAGTGTGCCACCAAGTCTTCATCTGGAAGTTGAAGCCTTCAGTAGACTCCAGAGTTCCAAATGGTTACGTTAGACAGATTTCCTTTCCAACTGCCTGCCCTGATGAAGTGTGGCACCTTCAGACCCTCTGCCCGTTTCAGAGGCAAGAGCCCTCCTCAGACCTTGTCATCAACTGCCTTCAAGGCCTTTGGTTGGTGAGCTCCATGACTCTACAGTGGGCGTGCAGATCTTTTATCTCCTAGCTTCTCCCGCAGTTGTGCAGAGTCTAGCTCTTCACACTCTCTACTCTGTGTTGCTCACAGTGGTCCAGGACTCCTAAAAGAGCCCTATCTGGCCCAACTATACATTGCATGTCTTTCCTGGAGTGAAACAAGGGTTTGCTCAAAACATGCAACATTTGAAGTCAATGGTAAGCTTTCTTCCAAACTGACTTTCCCAATTTGACTTCCCAGAAGCAATGCTTGAAAGATTCTCTGGATCTACATCCTAAAACTCGGTGTGGCCAGACTTCTTAGTTTTTACCAATGTCAATTTACTAAGTAATTTATTTTGCTCTTGACTTAACCCTTGAGTCATATACGGGTATTTTTTTTACCCCCTTGTCTGAGACGTCTTCCTCATTTGCAGTGCTATCAGAGGACTAGGCATCATGGCCTTGGTATTCAGCAGTTTATCTGTGCCCAGCAGATGTTGAGCTTTACAGGCCAGCTCTGTGTTTGGTGAGAGCGGGATGGCTAGGCTGTGTCTGCAGACCTTGCTCTCAGGTCTTGAGCCCACCTAGTCCAACCACATCCTGGCCACCTCACTATAGAGACTGCACTTGGGAGCCCACTACACTCCCCTGGCCTCTGACCAGACCCATCAGGAGCAGGGACAGGGTGGGGCTCTGCCTTGTTACCCTCCCTCTCAGGCTGCTGCCTCACCCTGCAGCCTCCCCTCCATCCCTGCCCCTGCTCCCCGTGACCTCCAGGCAGCTCTTTGTGTTGACTCTGTTGTGAACTAAGGGCCCCAGCCCAGCTCCTCCACCTCTGACTTCATCTTGAGCCCCAAAGTCCTGGCTCCCACAACCTCCCACCCAGCATCCCTTCCTGGACCTCTGATAGGCAGCTCACACCCACATTGCTGAAAGGAGAATTTTTGACCCTCAGTTCAGTTCAGTTCAGTCATTCAGTCATGTCCGACTATTTGTGACCCCATGAATCGCAGCACTCTAGGCCTCCCTGTCCATCACCAACTCCCAGAGTTTACCCAAACTCATGTCCATCGAGTTGGTGATGCCATCCAGCCATCTCATCCTCTGTCGTCCCTTTCTCCTCCTGCCCCCGATCTCTCCCAGCATCAGGGTCTTTTCCAATGAGTCAGCTCTTTGCATGAGGTGGCCAAAGTACTGGAGCTTCAGCTTCAGCATCAACCCCTCCAAAGAAATCCCAGGGCTGATCTTCAGAATGGACTGGTTGGATCTCCTTGCAGTCCAAGGGACTCTCAAGAGTCTTCTCCAACACCACAGTTCAAAAGCATCAATTCTTCAGCGCTCAGCTTTCTTCGCAGTCCAACTCTCACATCCGTACATGACTTCTGGGAAAACCATAGCCTTGACTAGACGAAAATTTGTTGGCAAAGTAATGTCTCTGCTTTTCAACATGCTATCTAGGTTGGTCATAACTTTTCTTCCAAGGAGTAAGTGTCTTTTAATTTCATGGCTGCAGTCACCATCTTCAGTGATTTTGGAGCCCCCAAAAATAGTCTGACACTGTTTCCACTGTTTCCCCATCTATTTCCTGGCACTCAGCAAATGGCACTGCATTCATGCTGTGAGGCAGGAGGCCCAATGGGAGCAGTCCTCTCTCTGCAGACCCGTGGCTCAACCTCTAGGCTCACTCCTGATCTGAGGGCTTCTCTTCCCTCCGCATCCCCCACCTCCTCCTACATTTCTGTCAGGACCTCTGCACAGATCCTGAGGACTCCTGAACTTCCCCCGTCCCTCTTGCACAGCCTGCTTTCCAGTGATAGTTTGGAAAACCCCGCCCCACCCAGATGCCTCCAGGGGCTTCCCGTCACCCCAGAACAAAGTCTAACGCTCGAAAGTTGCCCCATGTGGCCTGGCTGCTCTGGCCCCTCCTCCGCAGGCTCCTATCTATTCAGCTGGCCCCGCTGGCCTTCCCACCGCCCCTTGTACTTGAAAGATGTGTCTTCCTCGGTCCTTTTCTCCTTCTGCTCCTTGTGCCCGGATGTGCCACCCAGACCTGCACACAGCCTGCCTCTGCTAAGACCGTGCCAGGCACTGGGGTGCCCGTCCTTGCCTGGCCCCATGCCCTTCGTAGGTGCTGGCTGATTCCTAACTGTGTCATTTGTAGCCTGTCAGGCAGCGGCACCACATGTGGTCACACCGCGTGTGTTTCCATCTCAACACCTGTGTGGCACGCAGTAGGTCTACATGAATAGCTGCCATTCGCATGGGTGGTTCATTGTTGAAAGCCAGTTTTCTTTGGTTATTTGTGAATTTTGACAGTTTCCTGTGTTTTACTGGTTATTTGCTGTTTACAACCCGCTGGAAATGGCCTCCCACTCTACCTTCCATTGAAAACTTTTACTTGAAGTTTCTCCCGTTCGTTTTATTTCAACGTTTATTTAGTTGGACTGTGTGATGGCTAATTTTGTGGATTAACTTGACCAGTTCACAGGACCCACATATTTGATCAAACACTAATTGAAAGGATGAAGGTGTTTGAAAAATGTGCTTAACATTTAAATCAGTAGATGTTGAATAAAACAGATTGTTCCACATGGGTGGGCCTCATCTAATCAGTTGGTTCCCCAAGGAAGAAGGGATTATAGCTTTGGACTCAAGCTGTAGCACCACCTCTTCCCTCGGTCTCTGGGCAGCTAGTTGCTTAAAATCTCTCTCCCCTGTATGTTTTAGCGATGCCCATGTGTGCACTCACCTGTTTGTCTCAGACATTTATTCTCTGAAGAACCCTGACTGATACAGACTTTTTTAGGTCGCACACTTCAGCCACTCTGTCTCTCATAGCATTTAACTTTGCTTACTGTGAGTTTCTCTTTATAGATTAAATTTTTCTCTCTCTGTCAGCAGATCTATCAATGTTATTTTTAAAGTTCCTGGCCGTGGTGTCATTCTGAGAAAACGCCTGTTTACCCCAGCAGAACGTAAATAGTCTCCCATCGTTTCCTTTGGTCTGAGTTTTGATTTGCATTGATGCTGCTGGTCCTGACCTTGCTTTTGTCCTGATGGTGAGAGCAGGGGTCCCGATTCTTTGCTCTTCCATCTCCAGGCTCTCTTTTGAGGTCTTGTCCCACCACAAGTCATCCAGAATAAACTCAGCAACATGGGCCTGGCCGTGGGCCAGGAACGGACGTGGGCCCTGGCTGGAGTGTGCAGGTGGGCTCACACCCAGGTCTGGGGAGGCCTCGGTCCACAAGCCTTGGGGAGCAGGACTGGCTGAGACTGTTCCCCTCAAACACCAAGGGATGGGCGGGCAGCTGAACCCTGTGCAGGTGGCTGAGAAGTGGCTCCCACACCCTGGCACCAGGCTTGTCAGGCCTTGATTTAGGTGAGGGAGGGCGGATGGCTGCTGTTTGCTGCCTCGGCTGGGAACAGACGTTCATGGCCCTGGAGGAGGGTGTGCAGGCAGGCGGGCTGCAGAGTGAGAGGGTAATGGCCCCATTGCTCACGGCAGAGTGGAGCCTGGGGCCGTGGTAGTGCCGGGAAGGGAAATGCTGGCCAAGCGGAGGCCCTGGGGCACCTGCCTCGTTCAGATAGGCCTCCGGGCAGATGAAAGGGGAAGTCTGCTGGCAAGCGGCTGGTGCGCTTTCCTGTGGTTAGGGGAGCTTGGTACTAGGAGGGATGTGGGGAGCTTGTGGGTGAAAGCTCACTTCACGCTGTGCTTTGAGGCATTCTGTGAAAGTGTTTGTTGGACAAAAAAGAGCTCAAGTCCAGACCTCTTGGCTCAGACTGGCGCCCGCAGGCTCAGGGGTCACATCTGTGGGCCTTGGGGCCCCACAGCCCTCCCGGCCTCCCAGGGCCTGCAGGTGGGGTTCCAGGGCTTGAGCCCCTGGGAGGGTGGGGCCAGGAGCGTAGGCCTGGGGACCGTGGGGGGTGGCATGAGGCTGCACAGGGGCTCCTGGGGAGCGGCCACTTGGGGCCCACGAGCGAGTCTTCCTTGGAGGCTCTGAGACCCTCAGCCCTCTGGCCAGACGTTGCTTCCTCCCTTCACACAGGCCTCAGTGGCTGCAGGTGCTAGAACTGCCAGTCCCACTGTCCAGGCTGGGGCAGGCAGCCCCTAGGGCCCCCAGAGGTGGGGACACATGCGGAAAGTCGGCACCAGGTGTGGATGGCTGTGAGCAGCGTGCGTGGCCAGCGTGGGCTCCAGATGCGAAATTTTAGATTTCATTCTCTCGCATTATTATGTTTTATTTTGCTGCCTCGGGTCTTCGCTGAAGCCCGTGGACTTTCTGTTTGTGCTGTGGGATCAGTTGCTGCCTGGCCTATTGGTTCCCCAACTAGGGGTTGAGCCCATGTTCCCTTTGAAGCAAGGCCGATTCTTAACTGCAGGGCCACCAGGGAAGCCCTATCCCATTTCTGATGTAACAGGAACCCACGGTGGGGTTTGAGCAGGGGTTGCCCGATGAATGTAGGGTTGGAAAGACCCTGCTGGCTGTGGGCTGGGGAGCAGCTTCAGCCCAGCTTTGGAGACAACTTCGAGGTGTCCTTTGGGGCCCACTTGGCAGGTGGTCACTCACTGAGATGGGAAGAGTGGGCGAGGGGGCGGTCTGAGGAGGGCTGTCACTATGGGGACACTCTGGTCAGGCAGGGACATGGTGGCCCTTGGTCTCCGTCTCTCCATGCGTACCTGCTGGCATCTGCCACACATGGTCTCTGCTCACACGGAGTATCAGGAGACCCTGTGCTCTTGGGGTTCGCTTTCTGGGATAGAAAGATGACCTACTGGTGTGATGAGTGTGTGACCCGTAGAATGTGCAGGAAGGGGGGGAGCAAAGAGCTCAGCATGGAAGGGAGCAGGCAGGGGCAGCAGGACAGGAGGCCGGGCAGGGAGGGGGTACCACAAGGAGCCCAGGACCTGCAGATGAGCTTCTGATAATTGCGAGGCACTTTCTGGCTGTGGACCAGCTGAGGCCTCATCTGAGATCTTGAGACAGGGCTGCTCACTGCCGGAAGGAGAGGGCTGCAGAGGGCACAGGGCAGTGGGTGGGTGGCTGACCGGAGGAAGCCCCCGAGGACCCACAGGCATGGCGACTGCCCCCATCAGGGCAGCAGGTCTGCCACGGCGGCAAGTGTGGCTTCCTGGTGGAGGTTACAGGCAGAGGGCAAGGTCTGTGGCTCCCCTGGAATGGGCTGCCACGAGGAAGGGAATCAGTTCCCAGGGTTTGCACCTGAGCCCTGGGAGGACAGGGGCCTTGGCCGGGAGGACACACAGCCTTGCCTGGAGCAATTAATGGCCTTGGGTGGGAAGGGCTGATCTGGAGAGACAGTTGGTGTCTTTATTTTTGTGGCTGCAGCAAATCACTGCAAACATTTGCTCCCTACACGGTGAGGGGACTAGTCTGAAACAGCCTCGCTGGGCCTTGGTGAGCATGGTAATGGCTGCCTGCCCTCCAGAGACCCCAGGGAGGCTCTGCATCAGCCCTTTCGCCCTCAGAGCTGCAACCCAGCTCACGGCCCCTCCTGCACCCTCAGAGTCGGCAGACTTGTGTCCTGCGTCCGCCTCTCAGGCCTCCTGCTCGGCCAGCCCCCGCCTCCTCCTGTGAGGGCCTGGGGATGGCTCCAGGCCAAGGTCCCAGGCCCCTGTCCTGTCTCAGAGGCCAAGCTCAGCCCTGACTTGGAGGCTGCAGGATCAGGACTGGTGTCCTTAGGGCGGGTCGGCCTGCTCTCTAGAACTGTGGTGCTGGGAGTATTGGGAGTGAGATGTGTTGCTGACCTCCAGGCCTGACACACGGAGTAAGGTCCGTGACTAGGATGAGAGACGAGCAGGAGCTGCGGACAGGTGCTGCTGGCCATATGCCAGGTGTGGGGGCCGGATGGGGGCCAAGGGGGAAGACCAGTACCAGGGGGAGCCAAGCAGTGAGCAGGGGAACTGACCTGTGAGCAGGGAGAATCAGAACCAAGCAGTGAGCAGGGGAACCAGCCCGTGAGCAGGGGAATGAATGGTGTAGAGTCTGGAGCCGGCAAGAGGAGCGACACCGTGTCCAGCACGGGGCTGGCCAGAGACAGGACGCCCTCCTCCTGGTTTGAGAGGGGAGGCCAGACAGGACCCGCCGGAGGCCAGCACCGAGGAAGGGTGTTTGCCACACTGGCCTCCCTGCCTGGGCCCAGGGTCACACCTGCCTGCCGCGGGAACTCTGGACAGTGGCAGGAGGGCCAGGAGTGACCAGGAGCTGGCCAGTGCCAGCGTCTTCTCCAAGTCCTTTCAGGCAGCACTTTCCTCCACACTCTGCCCTCCGTGAGGGGCGTGAGGGGTGCCTCCTCCCCGTGTGATGGGGACTCTGTGTGCCCAGCCTCTCCCACTCCCACCACTTAGGGCCATCTCCTGTGTGTGGGCGTGCACACACACACCTGAGTGGTGTGTGGGCACATGTGCTTTCGTGTCTCTGAGTGTGAACCCATGTGTGTGCAGACCTTAGCATGTGTGCCCACAGGCATGTGCCTCGCATTTGTCTGTGTCTGCACACCTGTAGGCGTGCTTGTGTGCAGGGTGCGGCCCCACCTGTAGGTGCACACGTGTGAGGGCTGCGTGTGTGCGCACCCGTGTGCGCAGGTGTGGACACACGCAGCTGGAGTGCCCAGTCCCTTCAGTGCAGCAGGCTCGGCATCCTCCTCCCGAGGCAGCCTCCTGCTGTGTGCCCGACCCTGCCCGCCTCTCCTGTGTGCGTGGACCTGCCCAGGTGTTTGCCCTTGGCCTCCTGGGTGCTCTCCCCTGGAAGGTCTGAGGGCTGGGCCACAGAAATGGGAGGCAGGAGGGAGGACCAGGCTCTTTATGTGGCAGATGGTGGGCGGGGAGGTGGAGGGGCTGCAGCCGAGACCACTGGCTCTGGGGCTGCAGGGCCAGCCGGGGGCCTCCGCTCTGCCCCATGATGCCCTCCTCTTGGGCTGGGGGCTGGGCTCTGTGGTGGACTGAGTGTGGGGCCGCAAGGCCTCTGTGCGCAGGGTGGGGTCCAGCGTGGGCTCCTCTGCCCTCCGGGAGCAGCAGGCAGCGTGGAGGCCAGGTCCTTCCATGTGGAGCCAGCGTCTGCTCTCCGGAGCTACTTCACCTGCAGCAAGAGCCTGCGGGTCAGGAAGGGGCTGGGGCCCCCAGGCCCAGGGCCCCTGGCCAGCCGAGCTGGGGGCCCCACCTCCCCATGGCCCTGGGAAGTGGGTCCTAGCACCTGTCCTACTCCAGGGCTGAGGGAGCGGCTCCCTCAGAAACCCTGGCCCACCCTAGGGGCCCTGGCCCTGGACGTAGGGCCCCGCCTGCCTGGGCCACCTGCCTTGATGAAGGTGACGAAGCCGCTGTAGACCACAGTGGCGAGGAAGAGGGCCAGGAAGGTGAGCCAGAGGGGGCTGGCGTCCTCTGCATCTGCGCTGTCGTCGCTGCTCTCGTCCTGGCTCCAGGGCGGCCAGGTGGCCAGGCCTGCGGGGGAGCGGGCGCTGCTGAGGCCTCGCCCACACCCACCCCAGCACACGGCAGGCTGCTGACCACGAGGGGTCTGCCCGAGGGGCACGGCCACAGGCCCCCACACGGCACCACTGGCACTGGGGCCCCATGTGAACAACCTTCTCCCTGCAGGGCACGGACGGGGCACAGAGGGGCCACAGGGCCTGACTAGGCACAGAGCTGGATGGGGCACACAGCACGGTGGGGTAGACGGCCTGAAGCCGGCCTTCCTGCCAGCATGAGTGTGGGCGGCGGGTAGGCGGCCCCAATGCCGACATGGATCCTCAGGTCCCACCCTGCAGGCTGCAGCGACAGCCGCTCGCAGAAGCAGCTGCTGTGTGAGGGTGAAAGGTGAGGCCGGGCTGGTGTTCCAGCAGGAGGAACGGTGTCATGAGGGCTCTGAGTCGGGAGAGTGGACGGGAGCCTTGCGTCCTGCAGTGGGGAGCTGGCGAGGGGCCGCACAGGAGGCCAGGACAGGCCGAGGCTGGGAGCTGGAGGCTTTAAGCCAGGGCCGAGTCTGTGCATCAGAAGTCAGTCTTGCTGGACCTGGGGCCGGGGCAGGATGGGCCGGCCAGCTCAGAACCCTCGTGTGGAGCCGTGCTTCAGTCCGGTGGGAGGGCCCGGGGCAGGGAGGAAGTGCTAAGTCCCGGGACCCATCACCCGGCCCGCACTTCCTAGTCCCTCTTTCCCTGAGCACTCATTCCCTGGAGGTCCGCCTTGAGCCTGACCAGAGCTGCGGGGGGTGGGGTCTGCAGGGCTGCCGTCCAGGAGCCACTGGCCACGGCACAGAAGTGGGCGTGGAAGCTTGCTCGCCCTCTGTGGAATCTAGTGGTGGGAGAGCGGTGCGTCTTGGTCTTTGTCTGCCTCAGTTTTCCGCTAATGAGGTCATATTGTGTTCTACAAAGGTATGGATCCATGATTCATTGGAAAATTTTTCAAAGGCAGCAGCCCTTTGCCATGGAGAACCTGAAGGAACCTGTTCTAGACACACGGGATGCAGGGGTGAGTGGTCTGGGGGTCGGTGAGGTGGCTAAATGCGATGACAGGACCCCCTGGATGCCCCATGGCCCAGCTATGGAGGTCAGGGAGGTCTTCTCAGACACATGGGATGAGAAGGCGGGAAAGAGTTCGGGTTGGAGAAGCCACATTGAGAAGAACTGCAGGAGAGCAAGGTCACGCCCCTTCACCCGTCTCTGTTGGGGCAGGACGTGCCAGCGGGCAACCCTTTGGGAAGAGCCCATGAAACCGCGGGGCAGGTTGCTTTTCTCAAGGCAACAGGAGCCACTCACAGAGCTTAAGCCGAGAGCACAATGGCAATCGTTTTCAGCTCCGAGATCGGGGTCACCCATGGTCTAGCTCTATTTGGTGTTTTCATTCTGACTGCAGGTGAAGGTTTTCTGCTTCCTTGCACGCCGAGGGTGTCTTGATTGCGCGCCGGACATGGTGCACAGACATAAAGTGAGCATGAAGTCGATGGTGCGTGTATACTCCCGAGGAGTGAGCGCACACTCTCCCCTGTTGGGCAGGGAGGTTGAGGAGCTGTGTTTTCACCAGGAGTTGAGTTGGGCTGGGTGGTGGGTTCCTTGGCTACTGGCTCCCGGCATGGGAGTGGGGTGAGGCTCCTCCTCCTGGTGGGAATGGCTCTGAGCCTGGGCCTCTCCGGCTGTGGCCCCACCTGCTCTCAGGGGCTGCTTGCAGCAGAATCCCTGGGTGAAGGGTCAGTGGGCCGAGGGGATTTTTCAGGGGCTTGCCTGTACCCACATCCTGGGCCAGCCTGTGTGGGAACTAAACCCTGGCTGGTTCCTTCACGTCCCTCTTGTCTCACGGATGTCCAGGCCTCTGTCCACCTGTGTTGAGGATGAGGATAACTGCCAGCAGCCTCTTCTGACCTAGGAATTTGGGCCAGTTGGACACTGAGTCCTCGGCTCGTTTGAGACTTTAAATAAACATGATTTTTATGGTTTATTTGGCATTGACCTTTTGCTACCACATGAGTGGCTGACCTGCAAGCTTCTACATCCTAAGTGGGAGCAGAGCTGTGATGGGTGTTGGAAGGCCGCCTTGGCAGCTGAGAGGAGAGTGGGCTGAAGGGGACAGCCCTGGGCAGGAGGACTGGGGTGGGGTCTTTGGACAGAAGGTGCCGATTCGAGGGGCACAGGACTTGGGCGGGTAGCTTGGCTTCTGTGATGACAGAGGGCAGAGGGCCCCGGCCTCAGTTTGGGGGGCCGGGGTGATGCAGGCTTTCGGGAGACGGGGCCAGTGGTTGAGGAGCCTGGGGCCCCAGAGCAGGAGCAGGAAGCAGAGGCCAGGGGCCCCAGGGGGAGCCTTCCAGCTGCTACTTTGTGAAAATGACCACTGCAGCTGCAGGCCTGGGCCAAGCTGCTAGTGGCCTCCTTTGAGAAGAGGGCAGTGGTGGTGGGCTGGGCCTGGAACCGAGACAGAGGGGTAGCCTTCAGATGCAGGTGGACGGGGCG
The DNA here is from genome assembly GCF_042477335.2 of Ovis canadensis. Taxonomy (NCBI): domain Eukaryota; kingdom Metazoa; phylum Chordata; class Mammalia; order Artiodactyla; family Bovidae; genus Ovis; species Ovis canadensis. Next base: position 83,476,453 of record NC_091262.1, read on the forward strand.
GGATGGGAAGGGCATGGGAGTCCTTCAAGGAAAGCAGCAGGCCCCTCAGGCAGCATTGCTAGAGCTGGAGGGTAGCTGGCCCAGCGAGGAGGAGCTGCCGTCCCGGCTGTGGAGACCCGGCTGCCTTACAGGGAGCGGCTCTGGCCATCCTCCTCTGGTCTGGAGGAGGGCCCACCAAGGAAGGCCCGGCTGCTGGTCAGCTCTGGGGCCGGGGCTGGTGCCGGCTGTGGCCCCCTGGAGTGGGGCTTTCCCTCCACCCCTCCAGGGGCCCTGGGGTCTGGCCAGGCCTCCCACAGCCTCTGCCACTCGCCCTGTATAGGGCATGGCTCTGGCTGCTGGGCATAGCTTTGGTCCCCACAGGAAAGTGGGAGGTTTGGGTCAAGCCTCTGGGGGAGGCCGGTGCAGAGTGTCCTGTGACTCGAGGCTGTGCAGTGCCCGGGCTCTGTCAGGCGGCCGGTCCGGGGTGGGGGTGGGTTGGGTCTACAGGAGGAGGCCCTACGGGGTGTGTGGGGCGGGGGAGTGGGTGGGGGGCCTGCTGTGGGGTGCGTGGTGGGGGTGCGTATGGGCATGCTCTGGTGGCCCCCCGGGCACCCTGCGTGGCCTTCAGGGTGCAGCCTGCCAAGCCCATCTCTCTCGAGGTGTCAGGGCCTGGCTGTGGTCTGCACGTCTGCCCCACTCGGCGTGGGGCCCACAGCAGCTCAGGCCTGCAGGCTAGGTCCCGGACCCTGGGTAAGCCTAGCCTTTCTCTCCCAGTGCCCACTGCCTCTGGGCCCCATCGGACACCTTCCCTGCCAGCCCCTGCACTGGGCGGCCTGGACGCCTGCCGGCCCGTGAGTTCTGCCGCCTCCCTGACTGGTGTGTCCACCGCAGTCTTGCGGGGCTGGGCTGCATGCTGCGGTGTTGGGGGAGGACACCTCAGAGGGGAGGGAGAGCTCTGGGCCCCCAGACCCCCTCCTCTGTGGCACCTGGCCCTGTGTTCCTCCAGGAGGCCTACGGTCAGGGGCTGCTGTGGGTGTGTGCGAACCAGACCCCTCTGGGAGCCCAAGTCCAGCCCCCAGGCCTGGGCATACCTGGCCTCTCGGGTGCTGACTGGGCTCCTCGAAGGCTGGGGGGCTTGGGAGCTGGGGAGCCTTGGACGCCCCCAGAGGGCAGCTGTTGAGGATGGCCGCCCTCACCCCCAGCCCAGGGCAGGCCCCTGCTTTGTGCCCTGTGGCGGGCGCATCTTGGTGGGAAATGGCTGCTTGGGTTGTGGGGGGTGGGCAACATCTCTCGCCCTTCCTGGACCGGCATGCAGCGTGTGGACATGTGTCCGGGGCCAGCAGGGCAGCTGTTAGGCTTCCAGAGCCCTGGGGCCCCCGACACGGAGCGGCCGAGTCCTTGCTGCCCGGCACCTCTGGGGCTGCCCCTCCACCTCCTGCCCTGTGTTCTGGCCGCTCAGATGGAGCCCTGGGCCCATGTGACTCACCACCAGTGTCCAGGCTGCAGCTGCCATTGAGGAGCGTCCGGGAGGCCTCGTGGCTGACCACACAGGTGTAGGTGGACCCCACATGGTCCAGGGGGCTGGAGACATGTAGGACACTCCAGGTGTGGAATGAGGCATGCCCAGACTGGGCTGTGGTGTGCGCTGTGGCAAACTGGGAAGGCTCCACTTCTTGCTGGCCCTCCAGCCATGTGAGGAGGATGTCCATGGGTGAGAAGCCGGACACCTCGCACAGGAGCCAGGCAGGGGAGAAGGGGCCAGGCGTGGTCAGAGTGCGGAGGGTCAGATTGCAGGGCACTGAGGCAGCTGTGGGGAGAAGCCATGGTATGCTCGTGAGCTGGAGCTCCAGGGGGTGGGTCCCCGGGGGAAGGAGGTGGTCCGGGTGCTGCGGGGCCCGTGGCTGCCCTCACCATGCTCTCTCTGTGCCGTCAGGGACACTGGTGACCGCAGGCCAGGGCCGCTCAGTGTGCAGGTGATGTTGGAGCCAGAGGCCCACAGGGACCTGGGCAGGGCCAGGCGGCTGCTCTGGCTCCAGGAGCCGTTCATGTGCGAGGTGGGTCTCTCCTCCACGGCCCCGCCATGGGGCTGCCCGTTCACCTCCCAGGAGAAGTGGGCATCCTGCAGGGCCTCCCCTGTGGCCAGGCAGGTGAACTCTGCCTTGTCCAAAAGCCAGAGGCCCTGCGGGGGCGGGGGCAGCAGGCGGACGCTGGGGGCCTGGGTGTGGTTCTGACACTCTGTGGGGAGGCGAGGAGAGGTGTTGTCTTGGCTGGGGGGCAGGGGGGTTGAGGGCTGGCCAGTGGCACCCGCCCAGCCCCAGGCCCGCCCTCTCCCGATAGACCCCTGGACTCTGTTGCTTCCAGCAGTGCAGAGGGCAGGGGTCCGCCCACCACTGGCCTGGGGTCTCTCTCGCAAGCAGGCTGTTTCCGGTGCCCCTGAAAGCACTCTGCCCTTCTCCCCCTCTGTCCCAAGGGACTGACCTCTGCAGGGGTCCTTTGGACATGCTAGTGTCCGGGCTTCTGTCTGGCTGTGGCTGGTGGCCGGCACTGTGAAGAGCGGGGGGAGTCAGGGTCTCCTCCAGGTGCCACAGACAGCCGGGGCTGAGGCCTCCCAACATCCTCAGCCCTAGGGTTGGCCGTCGCCTGGGGGTCGCCTCTGTCAGCGTCTGCGGCTCTGCTCTGGTCCTGGTGGGACCCTGGCTGCCTGCTTGCTGGTTGCGAGTCTCTACGCTAAGTGCCTGGGGGCCGCCCTCGTGACCATCGGCAGCACAGCTTATGGCGAGAAGGACTCGTGAGCCACTGGCCATGGGTCTCTGACAGCCAGGGGTCAGCAACTTTTTCTATAAAGGCCCAGAGAGCAGATGTTTGAAGCTGTGCTGCCACCACACAGGGCTTCTGTCTGTCCCTCCTCCCGGTTCATCCCTCTAAGCTGGACAGGCCAGCCCTGGCTGCAGAGCTGGACAGGCAGCCCCGGCTGCAGAGCTGGACAGGCAGCCCCGGCTGCAGGGATCTGGCTTCACGATGCATCTGGCCTCCAGGCTGTGCTCAAGCTGCACTGTGTCTGGGTCAGGAGCCACGCCCTGAGGGGAGGGCTGGGCTCATGTGGTCAGCAGGCCCTGGGTCCCAGGAGGGACACTCCGCATGGGAGGGCGGTCTAGCCCCAGAGCAGGAGGGCTCAGCCTGTGCTCATGGAGCTCGGCCGCCTTCCTCAAGGCTGCTGGGCGGGTGGCGTGGCTGCAGCAGCCTGGTCAGGGCTGAAGGCTGATGCTCGGGGAGGGCTGGGCTGTGCACAGTACCCCCGACCCCGAGGTGACCCTCTAATCTGCAGGGCCCACCTCTCTCCTGACTTGCCCCGCCCTGTGTGCCTGACCAGGTCAGCCCACACCCAGGGGTCGTGCACATCGGTGGCAGATTCTGCCCTAGACTGTGGGCATCATGGCCCACAGGCTGGGTTGGGGGCCGCCCAGGGAGACATCACAGCCATGGTGGCCTCTTGGAGGGTCGCCAGCAGCCCAGGGGCTGGTGAGGGAACGGCCCAGCTCCCTCCAGCGGCTCCTGCTCTGGGCCAGGGGTGCACCAGGGTGAGGGGTGACTCTGGGCCCCAGCTGGGCACCCGGCACTCAGAGAAGCTGGTGCCAGGTGCAGGTGGGGGCAGGGCAGCCTGGTAGGCGGCACTGCTTCTGTGAGGGTCTCAGCTTCACACTCAGTTCCACACATGGGCTGGACCAGGGGAGTCCAGAGCTGGCCTGTGGGCCTCCCTCTCACCATGCTCCTCCCAGTGTGATCTGGGCACCTCACCCATCCATGAGGGGCTGAGGGCCACACAGAGGCCTGAGGTGGCATCTGCCAGTGCCTAGCCCAGGCCTGGCCCACAGTCGGTGCCCCTGAGCTCACTGCCCCACCTTCCTGGCTCAAGGCGTGACTTAAGGACTTGACGGAGAAGTCATGGAGGGCTGCCTGAAGATGGCAGTGGAGGGGTGGGCAGACAGGTATGCATGGATGTGCGTGGGCTGTGCACGGATGGGGCTGCTCACCTGGGCTGCTTTGAGTGGTGACGGCTTTGCTGGAGCCCTCTGACCTGGATTTCAGAGACGGTGCTAGCGTGGTCGGGGTCAGAGTTGGTGCAGAAACTAGGGGAGCAGGGGGCAGGTGAAGTCAGAGTGCACTGTGCCCTGGGGGGGGGGGCTGCAAGCAGGAGGGGTGGGCTGGGCTCCCCTGGCCCCGCCCAGCCTCGGCCATGGGCAGAGCCTAGCTCACCTCTGGGGACCACCCTTGTGGTCCCGACGGTCTTTCCTCCCTTGGGGTGCTGGACTTCACACAGGTAGCCATCCGTCCCTTGAAAGGCGCTTGAGGAGTGCAGGGCCACCTGAGAGGAGGCCGACCACAAGCCGTCCCTCAGCACTTCGGGGAAGGTCCAGAACCTCTCGCTGCTGACCGTGCTGTTGTTGAACTTCCAGGAGAAGCTGACAGAATTGGGCACGAAGTCCCGGGCCAGGCAGCCCAGGGCCACCGTGTTCTCATCAGACGGAGAGCTCACACAGGACACCAGGGGGAAGACTTTCGGGTGAGATTCACTTTCTGGGGACCCGAGAGAGGACACAAGAGAAGCGGGGGTGAGAGGCGTCTTGCTGGTCGGGGGTGTGGGCAGCTCCACCTTCTCTCTGGGACAGGGGAGCGGAGGGCACACTCGGCCCTGCCAGCCCACCCTCACCACCTGTGGCTCAGCCACTTGGGACCTGGCCCGGGGTCTGGGGTCATCAAGAAGACTGATACACTCAGGCCCCCAGTCCTCAGCACAACCAGATCACTGAGGTCAGCCCAGTGTTGGCCAGGACAGTCCAGCATGGCCAGCTCAGTCCAGCTAGACCCACCATGCTCAGCAGAGGTTAAGCAAGCCCAAAGCACCTCATCAGCTTGCCCAAGTCAAGCCCAGGCAGTGCCTTTCTGCCGGACCTGTCTCAGCCCACCATGGACAATCCAATTCAGCCAAGCACAGCCCAGCTCAAACCACCTCAGCCCAGTTCAGCTCAGCCCTGATCAACCCAACTCAGCTTAGCTTAACCTAGTTCAGACCAGCTCAGCTCAGCTCAACCCAGCTCAGCCCAGCCTGGCTCAACCTGGCTCAGCCCAGTTCAACTCGGCCCCGATCAACCCAACTCAGCTCAGCTTAACCCAGCTCAGCCTAGCTCAGCTCAGCTCAGTCCAGCTCACCCGGCTGGCCCAGCCCAGCTCAGCCCAGCTCAAGCCTGATGTGGGCAGCCCAGGGCTGCCCTCACAGACCTGAAAGCCCAGTGGTTCTGACGCAAAAGGGTAGGATCCCGGACCCATGGCTTCGGCTAAAGCCCCTGGTCTGCGGACGATGACCAGCTGGACTCGCCCCTCCCAGCCTCTTCCCGCTTCTCCTCCTGGGAGCCTTCTTGCCCCTTCCCCTGGGTGCCCGGTGCCTCCGTCTCCACATCAGGCCCAGTCGGCCCTTCTCCCAGCCGTCAGTCACTGCCACCCTCCACTCTGGGTGAAAAGCTTGCTGGCGACTTTAGCTTCCCTAGAGCATCTCACAGGCTGAGGCACGCTTGCCTCCCTCAGACAGAGGCCCTGTCTCTGCTGAGCAGGCAGCGCGGCTTCTCTGGGAGGGGAGAGCCTGGGCACACGTCCCTGGGGCCTGGCTGTCTGGGTACGTGCTGTGGGCCTGAGTTCCTGCCCTGAGTCTAAAAGAGTCCTGGTGACTAACTGCTCTCTGGCAAATGTCCTCATTAAAAACCACGGGAAATGCCTCTTATCTGAGCCTGCTTCCAATTCTGTCTTTATTACAAAGTTCTGCTGAGAAAGAGGATACTCTCTAGCACACAGCGACCATCTGAACCCCAAACTTCACTGAACACCTAAGTGTGGACGCGGGAAGCGGTCCCTGTGGATGTGAAGCACCTGAGTCATTGGACAGCAGGGAAACAGTCTCCTAGAAACAGTCTTTAGGGAAAGTCAACCTGAGCAGGCTGGGCAGTGGTCACTTGAGGAACTCAGACAAATAGACCTCATGTGTCACAGAGTAGGGGTTGAAGACTGATTCCCCTTGATGTAAAAACAAACCCGTCTCATACAGAAGGTCCCTGACTCATGACTCAGTGTTTACTCTGACTTTATGATGCTGTGAAAGCAATGCACGCTCAGGAGAAACCGCACTTCGAATTTCGGACTTCGATCTTTCCCACCTGGCGATATGCAGTCTGTCCTCTGCTGTGGAAGCTGGGCAGTGCGGTGGCTGCAGCCAAGACCTCCAGTGCTCAGGAGGGTGAGAAACTCACACTCACAGCCACCCTGGACCCTGACAACCGCTCTGTTTTTTTTTTCTTTCTTTGCATTCAGTATTCAGTAAATTACACCAGACGATCTGCACTTTCCATTAATAACATAGGCTTGAGAACTTCCAGATGTACAAGCTGGATTTAGAAAAGGCAGAGGAACCAGAGATCAAATTGCCAACATCCACTGGATCATAGAAAAAAAAATGCAAAAGAAGTCCAGAAAAACATCGACTTCTGCTTCACTGACTATGTAAAAACCATTGTGTGAATCACAACAAACTGTGGAAAACTCTTAAAGAGATGGGAATGGCAGCCCACCTCACCTGCCCCCTGAGAAACCTGGATGCGGGTCAACAAGCAGCTGTTAGAACTGGCCATGGAGCAGTGAGCTGGCGCAAAGCCAGGACAGGAGTGTGTCTAGGCTGTATATTGTCACCCTGCGCATTTAACTTATGTGCCGAGTACATCATATGAAATTCGCAGCTGGATGAGTCACAAACTGGAATCTAGATTGCCAGGAGAAATATTGACAACTCAGATATGCAGATGATACCACTCTAAAGGCAGAATGCAAAGAGGAACTAAAGAGACTCTTGATGAAGGTGAAAGAAGAGAGTGAAAAAGCTGGCTTAAAACTCATCAGTCAAAAATCTAAGACCATGGCATCCGGTCCCATCACTTCAGGGTAAATAGATGGGGAAAAAATGGAAACAGTGTCAGACTTTATTTTCTTGTTCTCCAAAATCACTGCTGACTGTGACTGCAGCCATGAAATTAAAAGACGCTTGCTCCTTGGAAGGAAAGCTATGACCAACCTAGACAGCATATTAAAAAGCAGAAACATTACTTTGATGACAAATTCTGTCTAGTCAAAGCTACGGTTTTTCCAGTGGTCATGTATGGTTGTGACAGACCATAAAGAAGGCTGAGTGCTGAGAAATCAATGCTTTGGAACTGTGGTGTTGGAGAAGACTCTTGAGAGTCCCTTGGACTGCAAGGAGACCCAACCAGTCAATACCTAAAGGAAATCAGTCCTGAATATTCATTGGAAGGACTGATGCTGAAGCTCCAATATTTTGGCTGCCTGATGTGAAGAGCTGACTCATTTGAAAGAATCGGATGCTGAGAAAGTTTGAGGTCAGGAGGCAAAGGGGATGACAGAGGATGAGATGGCTGGATGGCATCACCGGCTCAATGGACATGAGTTTGAACGTGCTCTGGGAGTTGGTGATGGACAGGAAAACCTGGTGTGCTATAGTCCATGGGGTCATAAAAATCTGGACATGACTGAGCAATGGAGCAATGACAAGGCTTGAGTTAGATGATTTTACCCAAGTGTCAGTTAATGTAAGTGTTCTGAGCCTTTTAAGGCAGGCAAAGATAAGCCCTGGTTGTTGGCCTGTGAAGCACATTAAATGGAATTTCAAACTACTTTCAATTTATGTTGGGCTTATCAAGAAGTAACCAGATGTTAAGTTGAGGGGGTTTGTGCAGACGTCCTGGGCAGCAAGTCTGCCTGCACCAGCTCCTGCCTCTCACAGCTCGGCGCCTGGTCCCTGGCATGTCCCGTGGGCTCTCTGACCTGGGCGGATTCCTCCGAATGCCTTCGCTGCGCTAACTTGTGACCTGCCCACTGGCCTGGCGGTAGAAGCCAGGCCTGTGCATCCCCAGGTGCGGGCAGTCCCAGGAGACCCCCCAGCCTCGGCGAGCCTGGGGACTCAGAGCAGAGACTGTCCCTCCAGATGGTCCTGGGCCCTGCTGACTCCCACCCCACTGGGCACCCTCTCAGTCCCCCGGCTAGTAGTGTGACCAGAGTAACTCACGGTGAATGCCCACGCTTCACCCCAAGGCTGTCCTGGGATGGGTGCCCGAAAGGCAGCCCTGAACATCCTGCAGCGAAGGCGCCGCACTGAGAAAGCTGCTTCATCGCCAGGAGGGAGCCGGCCAGCTGCGACTGTGAGCACACCCACAGTGCGCGCGGCGTGGGCACGGCCTCAGCTCAACCACCTTGAAGGAGTGGCTCATCAAAGAGTGCAGCAATGCGCTGATACAATGCGCCTGAGACAGATGAATTTCTTAAACATTGACTTTGAAAACGAATATAAGTGAGCAGTTGATAGGCTCTGAGTGAAATACATTCAAACAGGCGCTGCGAACTGAGAGGAGCAGGAGCGCGCTCCCCGTGGAGCCCCAGGAGCCAGCCCCGCTGACGCCTGGTCCATGGGTCCTGCATCTCACTGGGAGACAGCCAGCTCCTGTGGTTCACACCTGCCTGTGCGTCTTGGTGGTCACGGCCCTCAGACAATCCTATGGGTCCTGGCCTGAGCCCCTCGGCCTGCGTGAGAGCCGCCCCCGCCCCCCCCGCTGGAGGCGCCCTGCGTGCCGTGGAGCCCCTCACCCAATGTTCCCCTGTCTGATGGGTTGGGCCACAAAATGCCAGGAGCCAGCATGAGGAATCCCACCCGTGACAAGGTCATGTGGCAGAGGCCTTGATGGGCAAGGTGAATCAGGCCTCAGGGTTTCCCCCTGGTATTTCCTGAGCATGTACCCCGCAAAATAAGAATCTGCCTGCCTTATTGTACTTTTCTACTTTTCTGACGCTCTCTGGAAAAAGTTAATTCAGGGCTTCAGCCTCCTGCAAAAGAATGTCTCGGCTTAAAACCCCCTCTGATAACTCTCTAGCTTGCCTAACAGGTTCCCCCGGACCTCTTATAGCTTGCAAATTGCTTACAGCCCCCAACTGTGAGAGGCACAAAGCTTAAAGTATCTTAAAGACACAGAGCCTTTTTTAAAGAGCTAAAGATCATATTGGTGACGGATTTCACTGTTGACTCAATGATTGCTGCCAGGCCTCTATAATCTTTATCTTTTAGGCACCTGGGAGGATGTTAATCAATGTAATCAGGATATGGAAAAAGGTATATAGTAGTTTTGATGTTAGCAACACTAGACTTTAGAGTCGATTACTCTTCTTTTGTTGTGAATCACTGTTCTCCTTTCACTTGTTATAAACTGCTGTACCTTTGCTATATAAGAATGTAACTCTATTTAGTGCTTTCTGAGAGTGGCACCAGACTCTGGGAAGATCAACACAAATAAGTCTTCTAGTTGACAAACCTTTATCAGAAAAAAGGCTGTAAAATGTTAATTGGCCCTTTTGACCGGAAGATGATGTAAATCACCTAAGGCTTGTGTATACAACTAGGTATGCAGAGAGAAAAGCCTGGTTTTGATAAGAGTCTGGGCTGCTAATGCTGCATAACTTTGTGTTACCCATTGATCTCTATGTACAATCAAAAAGGTATAAAAGGCCTTCCTAGACAATAGAGGCCGGGCCAGTCGCTGGACTGGTTTCCTCCGTGTCTCCTCTTTACTCTAATTTCAGGCTGAATTCCCATCTGGGGCGTGGAGGCTCACCATCTCTACTTACTTGCCCCGGCTTCTAAGATCCACACGAGGGGGAGCCCAAGGCGGGGCACCCCCCGCTATTCAAGAGGACGCCGGTGGCCTAACGTAGACAGTGCGAGCTCCTTGTCTGGAACTTTATTGGCCTTCCCTGTAAGCCAAGTTATTCAGCCTTCTTTCTCCACTAAATTTTCCTACTACACTATTTCTTCCTAATCTAATCGTATATTTGTAAATAAATAAGTTTTTTCCTCACCTACTCTGTCCCCGCTTCGAATTACCTTGGATCCACCAGGGCTGGACCCCGGCAGCGAAGGCCACCATTTAACCAGAAACGCCTTCCAGGAGCCTACTGCTGGGAGGCGGCCTTCTCTGGGGACCAGGTCCACTCCCACTCCCTTGGACAGTCACTGCCAGGTGCCTGGCAGCCCCGCGAGAGGCGTCCTGGGAAGCCCCAGGCCCCCTGAAGCTGCCTCCCTGGAGAGCCAGGTCACCCTCACCTGGCTCCCTCCTCTGGCCCCCGGGGCCTCGTCTCTGGTCCCACTGCCCACCCTACCCTGGATGCTGCTGCCACAGCTAGCCTGGACCTCCCCAGGGCCTGAGCGTGCCGCCGCCCCTGTCAGCCTCTACCTGGACCCCCGCAGCTTATCTCCGAGGGCTAATTCCTTGTTCCCCTGCCCTGCTGCCAGCTGCCCCCTCTTTCCAGGCCTTTCCTCCATGCCTCTCCAGTCCTGCGCCCTCCCTGTAGCTTCACCTGAGACTTCCTTTCACCCTCCAGTTACCGTCTTCTGGCCGGCAGGCGAAGCCTCACGCTCCCGCAGGGTGCAGCGTGGCTGCACACACACTGGCCCTCCTCCTGAGTCCCTCCTGCACACACCACGTGCACCTGAGGTTGGACAAGCCCTCCCATGGTTGGGATTCCAGGAATGGTGGCAGAGAGGGACAGGGTGTCCTTGGGGCTCGTGGCAGGGTCCCCATGGATGCACACAGTGGCCCCAGCTCAGGCCACCTTGGGAAACCAGTCCTGGGATCCTCTGCAGCTCGGCCATCTTCCTCCATCTGGATCAGCCCCAAGACATGGCCCCTGCGTAGCACCACGGGCCTGGGAGGAGACACACGTCCCTTTCCCGCCAGTAATGGGTTCAGCACTCAGGATATGTGGCACATAGGAGTGTGGCTTGGGGGGAAAAAATCCATCACGAGGAAGCAGTTTCATAAGATAAAGTATCCTTGTTTATTTTAAGGCCACAAATGCGACATTGCAAAGCAGGGCCAGGTGGGGCCTATAACTGCGGGCTCCATGCTTGGCCATGGCACTCAGCCGCTCTGAGAAAAGCCAGTTTCTTACAGCTTGAAGCTGGAGAGGATGCGGGGAAGATTTCAGTACAAGCGAACAAGCCACATCGGCCAGGGGCCCGGCCCCAAGGCAGCCCCCCTTGTTCCATCTCTGGTGCCCCGTGTCCTTGGCCGGCCGTCACTTCACCTGCGGGTGGCAGAGACAGCGTGAGTGGGTACGGGGGCACTGGGGGCCTGTGGCCTCACCCCCTCCCAGGGGCCAGGTGGCCTACCTTGAACAGGGTGACCGTGGTGCTGTAGAAGAGGCTCAGGAGGAAGAGCACAATGAAGGTGGAGGCCATGGTGTTGAGGTTCTCGAAGCCTTCCTCCTCGGCGCTCACCTCCCCCTCTGCGGGAGACAGGGCACAGGGTCAGCATGGCTGAGCTGCCCGCAGAGCCCGCCCTGGCCCTCCTCGGCCGCGCTGACTCGCCAGAAGGGCTGTGGGACTGCAGAAGCAAGCGAGCAGGTGAGCGGGCGTGTGCCTGCCTCCCCGGCACCCCCGGGGCAGCTGGGAGCTCCGGGCCTTGTCAGGCAGCATCTTGGCCAGGCATGGTAGGCCCCTGGCCACCTGATTCTACAGCCAGCAGGGGCAGAGCGTGGCTGAGGCTGAGCCAAGCAGTGACCCCGAGTGCCTGGCCCAAGGAGCGCCGGGGTGGTAGAGAGCGAGACAGCGCACACATGCACACACCAGGGTGGGGTCTCACTGAGCTGGAGGCAGGGGGTGGCCCCAGGGTCCTGACTCCTCTGGAGGACATGGGGCCACGGGGGGCTGACAGTGGTGGTGGGGCATCCTGTCTCTGGTGGTTTGGGGTGGGCTCCCCAGCCAGTGAGGACAAGCCCTGGGGGCAGATGGCCGCCTGTGCCAAGGGGCCCATCCCTCTGGCCTCCATCTCTCTCTGTCTTGGAGCCATGGCATGTATGAGAGAGGCCATGTGGGGCCCTGGCTGGGGCCTGGACTGCAGGACTCACAGCTGTGGGATCAGGAGGTCAGATAGACATCTGAGGCCCAGGAAGAGTGATGCTGGGACAAAGGCTTAGGACAGTCACCTAGGTCTGCAGCCACTACACTGACGGGCCCTTGGTCCCTAGAGAGCCAGGGGTGTAGGGGAGGTCGGGAGTCAGCCTGAAGGGGCACTGGTGTGGTCGGCAGAGGAGACCCCCTCGCCCATCGGCTCAGTGCCCACCACTCCAGGTTCACGTGCGGCCCTGCAGCTGCCTGCTCCAAGGGGGGCCTCCCAGGCATGGATCGCTCTGTCAGGACGTGCCTGAGTCTGTCTCTTCACAGGGAAAGAGGAGAACTGGGGCCCTGCCACCTTCACAAGGGCCTGGACTGGGAGAAGCATCCCTCCTGGACATGGGCCCTGAGTTTCCTGAGGAGCTGCCTCTGGCCAGGCCCAGAGTGGCCCTCTGTGCACCCTGCTCTGGGGCTGGGGCTGGGGGCTGTGGAGGAGTCCAGGCTGGGCCGGCTCCCAGGGGTACCTCCAAGCTGAGACAGAGGGGCAAGCAGAGTGTGGGTGTGGTGCAGAGGGACCCTGCCAGACAGGGCAGTGAGTGGCCACGGGTGTGCAAGGGCTGGGGTCCGAGTGTGCAAGCCTGGGTGTGCACAGTGTGTGCGTGTGTGTGCGTGAGCATGTGCACATCTGTGCATATATGTCTACATGTCCGTGGCTTGTCCTCACACACACGTGTGAGCACCCACGTGCATGTGCCTGTGAGTGGCTGTGACTGTGTGTGCTCGGTGTGAGTGTGCGAGTGCATGTGTGTCTGTGTGTCCACATGTTCATGCGTCCATGTCTGTGTGTGTGCCTGCTCACCCAGGTCCATCACATACATGTCTGTGTCACGCGTGCCCATGTCTCTGTCCATGTGCGTGCACATGTGTCTCTCTGCACGTATGTGTGTGACTGTGTGCATGTGTGTGTGTTGCACACCCGTGTGCCCCCAGTGTGGGCATGGAAGTGACTAGAGGCGCAGTGAGCATGGGCTCGGCCTGCTGTGAGCATCCTGCAAGGAGCACCGGGGCTCTTGGGCGTGGGTTGGAAGCGAGTGGGGAGGAGGGGTGCGGATGATGGAGGGTGGTCTGCAAGGTGAGGGCAGACAGCCACAGACCTAGCAGGGAGCGCTTTGCTCACTCACAGCCAGCATCTTTTGAATGGATCTTTTTATTTCTAATTTTTATAAAAGGCGACATCTCACGCATCAGCATGGTTAGAGTCATGCATGCACACAGCGACGGTCACCTGGGGGCTCTGACCAGGCATCAGTAGCAGGTGCTGGCCGTGTCAGACATGACCAGGGACACGTTGTACAGGGTGGGTTTACCGGTGGACTTGTCCACGGTCCGCTCGGTGACCATGTGGGGCAGGGCCTCGTGGCCCACGACGCAGGTGTAGGTCTCCCCTTTGCTCCAGTCCTCCTCGGTCACTGTCAGGATGCTGTGCACGAAGTACGCGCTGGGGTCCTGGGGCTCGGGCGCCGGGCTGCTTGTCACGTACTTGCTCTTGGCCACAGGCTCCCCCTTCTGCAGCCACTGCACGAACACGTCCGCGGGCGCGAAGCCCTTCACCAGGCAGGTGACGGAGGCTGACTCCCGCAGGCTCAGCTGTTCCCGCGTTGGAGGCAGCACGTACACGGACGGCGGTTTCATGGCGACGTCTGAGGTGGGGGAGGGGGGCACAGTGGTGAGATTGGGGAGCGTGGGTCCTCTCCTGGCCCTGCCTGCTGTCCTCAGAGCCCGGAAGCTGTGGGAGAGTCTGGGGTGGAGGGCGGGGCGGGGCGGGGCGGCGCCTACCTTTGGGCTTGGAGATAGCGCTCTTTTCTGGGAAGGGCAGGTCCAAGTGGGCCACTGTGCAGGTGTACTCCTCTCCGGACTCCCAGTCCTCCGAGCAGACTGAGGCCTCGCCCCTGGCGCTGAAGGTGTCGTTGAGGTGTCTCTCAAAATAAGTGTGGGTCTCCAGGGCCTTGCCATTCTGATGGGACCAGCTGATGTTCAGGCCATCATAGGAAGCCAGGTTTGTGACCAGACAGGAAAGCTTGGCTGACTTCGTGAGGAAGATGTCGGCAAAGGATGGGGGGATGGTGAAGACCCCGATGGGAGACGGTGGTGCTGGAGGTGGGAGAGAGTTGTTTGGAGTGAAATCAGGTGAAGGGAGAGGTATGCCCAAAGAGCAGGGCCTATTTGGCCGAGTCCCTTGTGAGCCTGGGGCCCTGTTGGAGGGGCGCCGGCCCCCAGCCACCCTGCACAGCCCCTCCTGCCCTCGGCCGCTCTGGGAAGCCGAGGCTCAGGGAGCAGCTGGCGCGTCTGGGGTGGTGTCTGCAGACCTGCGGGTGAGCACCCCCCAGCCAGGGCCGCACTCACTAGCATCACACGAAGAGGACGCGTTCTTCTGGAAGGCTTCCTTGTTGTGCTCCACCTGGCAGGTGTACGCGCTCTGGCTGAGCCACTCTCGCTCCGTGATGCCCAGCACGCTGTAGGCCCTGTATGTTGTGGGTGAGGACTGCACAGTCTCCACCTGGCCTTCAGAAATGTCAGACACTATCCGCTTTCCGTCACGAAACCAGGACAAGGAGATCTGTTTGGGGCTGAAGTCAGTGGCCTGGCAGATGAGGCTGGACTTGCTATTGCCGTTACCAGAGAGGCTGTTGCAAGGCGGGACAAAGACACTCACGACGGGGGACAACACTTCCACCTCTGCAGAGAAGGACAAGGGGTCAGTGGGGCCTGGACCCTCCCCCCCGCACCCAACCACAGGACAGGCCCGACTCACTTGGAGCGACCACCATCACGGTCCCGACGGTCTTTCCTCCCTTGGGGTGCTGGACTTCACACACCAGGTAGCCATCCGTCCCTTGAAAGGCGCTTGAGGAGTGCAGGGCCACCTGAGAGGAGGCCGACCACAAGCCGTCCCTCAGCACTTCGGGGAAGGTCCAGAACCTCTCGCTGCTGACCGTGCTGTTGTTGAACTTCCAGGAGAAGCTGACAGAATTGGGCACGAAGTCCCGGGCCAGGCAGCCCAGGGCCACCGTGTTCTCATCAGACGGGGAGCTCACACAGGACACCAGGGGGAAGACTTTCGGGTGAGATTCACTTTCTGGGGACCCGAGAGAGGACACAAGAGAAGCGGGGGTGAGAGGCGTCTTGCTGGTCGGGGGTGTGGGCAGCTCCACCTTCTCTCTGGGACAGGGGAGCGGAGGGCACACTCGGCCCTGCCAGCCCACCCTCACCACCTGTGGCTCAGCCACTTGGGACCTGGCCCGGGGTCTGGGGTCATCAAGAAGACTGATACACTCAGGCCCCCAGTCCTCAGCACAACCAGATCACTGAGGTCAGCCCACTGTTGACCAGGACAGTCCAGTGGGGTCAGCTCAGTCCATCTAGACCCACCAGCCTCAGTGGAGGTTAAATGGACCCAAAGCATCTCAACAATTTGCCCAAGTCAAGCCAGCTCAGTGGGTTCACTTCTGCTGGCCCAGTCTCAGCCCACCGTGGTTAACCCAGCATACCCCTGTTAAGCCGAGGCTAGCCCAGCCCAGCTCAGCCCAGCTCAGCCCAGCCCAGCTCAGCCCAGCTCAGCCCAGCCCAGCTCAGCCCAGCTCAGCCCAGCTCAGCCATTTTTCCCAGCTCAACCCAGCCAAGCTCAGCCCAGCTTACCTACTCCGCCCAGCTCAGCCCAGCTCAGCCCAGCTCAGCCCAGCTCAGCTCAGCTCAGCTCAGCCCAGCTCAGCCCAGCTCACCCACTCCGTCCAGCTCAGGCCGGCTCAACCCAGCTCAGGCCAGCTTAACCCAGCCCAGCCCAGCTCACCCACTCTGCCCAGCTCTGCCCAGCTCAGCCCAGCTCAGCTCAGCTTGGTTCAGCCCAGCTCACCCATTCTTCCCAGCTCAACCCAGCCCAGCTCAGCCCAGCTCAGCTCAGCTCAGTTCAGCTCAGCTCACCCACTCTGCCCAGCTCAGGCCAGCTCAACCTAGCTCAACCCAGCCCAGCCTAGCTCACCCACTCTGCCCAGCTCAGCCCAGCAAAGCTCAGCTCAGCTCAGCCCAGGTCAAACCAACTCAGCCCAGTTCAGCCCAGCTCAGCTCAGCTCAGCTCAGCCCAGCCCATCCCAGCCCAGCCCAGCCCAGCTCAGTCCAGCCCAGCTCAGTCCAGCCCAGCCCAGCCCAGCCCAGCCCAGCCCAGCCCAGCCCAGCTCAGTCCAGCCCAGCCCAGCCCAGCCCAGCCCAGCCCAGCCCAGCCCAGCTCAGCCCAGCTCACCCATTCTGCCCAGCCTAGCCCAGCTCAGCCCAGCTCAGCTCAGCTCATCCACTCTGCCCAGCTCAGCCCAGCTCAACCCAGCTCAGCCCAGCTCAGCTCAGCCCAGCTCAGCCGAGCCCAGCCCAGCCCAGCTCACCCACTCCGCCCAGCTCAACCCAGCCCAGTTCAGCTTAGCTCAGTCCAGCTCACCCATTCCACCGTGCTTAGGCCAGCTCAACCCAGCTCAGGCCAGCCCAGCCCAGCTCACCCACTCTGCCCAGCTCAGCCCAGTTCAGCCCAGCAAAGCTCAGCCCAGCTCAGCCCAGCTCAATCAAGCCCAGCCCAGCTCATCCCAGCTCACCCCAGCTCACCCACTCCACCCTGCTCAACCCAGCCCAGTTCAGCTTAGCTCAGCCCAGCTCAGCCCAGCTCACCCACTCCACCCTGCTCAGCCCAGCTCAACCCAGCTCAGGACAGCTCAACCCAGCCCAGGCCAGCTCAACCCAGCCCAGCCCAGCTCACCCACTCTGCCCAGCTCAGCCCAGCAAAGCTCAGCCTAGCTCAGCCCAACAAAGCTCAGCCCAGCTCAGCCCAGCAAAGCTCAGCCCAGCTCAGCCCAGCTCAACCAAGCCCAGCTCAGCTCAGCCCAGGTCAACTCAACTCAGCCCAGCTCAGCTCAGCTCAACACAGCCCAGCTCACCCACTCTGCCCAGCTCAGTCCAGCCCAGTTCAGCTTAGCTCAGCTCAGCTCACCCACTCCGCCCAGCTCAACCCAGCCCAGTTCAGCTCAGCTCAGCCCAGCTCACTCACTCCACCCAGCCCAGCCCAGCTCAGCCTAGCCCAGCTCAGCTCAGCTCAGCCCAGCTCAGCCCAGCTCACCCATACCGCCCAGCTCAACCCAGCCCAGTTCAGCTTAGCTCAGCCCAGCTCAGCCCAGCTCAGCCCAGCTCACCCACTCCACCCTGCTCAGCCCAGCTCAACCAAGCCCAGCCCAGCTCAGCCCAGCTCACCCACTCCACCCTGTTCAGGCCAGCTCAGGCCAGCCCAGCCCAGCTCAGCCCAGCAAAGCTCAGCCCAGCTCAGCCTAGCAAAGCTCAGCCAAGCTCAGCCCAGCTCAGCCTAGCAAAGCTCAGCCAAGCTCAGCCCAGCTCAACCAAGCCCAGCTCAGCTCAGCCCAGGTCAACTCAACTCAGCCCAGCTCAGCTCAGCTCAACACAGCCCAGCTCACCCACTCCGCCCAGCCCAGCCCAGCTCAGCCCAGCTCACCTACTCTGCTCAGCTCAGCCCAGCTCAGCTCAGTTTAACCCAACTCAGCCCAGTTCAACCCAGCCCCTCCTCAGCCCAGCTCAGCCACTCCATTCAGCTCAGCCCAGCTCACCCACTCTGCCCAGCTCAGTCCAGCTCAACCCAGCTCAGCCAGCTCACCCACTCCTCCCAGCTCAACCCAGCCCAGTTCAGCTTAGCTCAGTTCAGCTCACCCACTCTGCCCAGCTCAACCCAGCCCAGTTCAGCTCAGCTCAGCCCAGCTCACCCACTCCACCCAGCCCAGCCCAGCTCAGCCTAGCCCAGCTCAGCTCAGCTCAGCCCAGCTCAGCCCAGCTCACCCACTCTGCCCATCTCAGCCCAGCTGAGCCCAGCTCAACTCAGCCTAACCCAGCTCAGCCCAGCTCACCTACTCCGCCCAGCTCTGCTCAACCCAGCTCAGCCCAGCTCAGCTCACCTACTCTGTCCAGCTCAGCGTAGCACAGCTCATCCCAGCTCACCTGCTCAGCTCAGCCCAGCTCAGCTCAGCCGAGCCCAGCTTAGTCCAGCTCAGTGCAGCCCAGCTCAGTGCAGCCCAGCTCAGCCCAGCTCACCCACTCCGCCCAGCTCCACTCAACCCAGCTCAGCCCAGCTCAGCTCACCTACTCTGTCCAGCTCAGCTCAGCCCAGCCCAGCTTAGCCCAGCTCAGTGCAGCCCAGCGCAGCCCAGCTCAGCTCAGCCCAGCTCAGCCCAGCTCAGCCCAGCCCAGCTCAGCCCAGCGCAGCCCAGCTCAGCTCAGCCCAGCTCAGCCCAGCTCAGCTCAGCTCAGTTCAACCTAGCTCAGCTCAGCTCAGCTCAACCCGGCTCAGCCCAGCTCAACCCGATTCAACCTGGCTCAGACTGGCTCAGCCCAGCTCAGCTCACCCACTTGGTCCAGCTCAGCTCAGCACAGCTCATCCCAGCTCACCTGCTCAGCTCAGCACAGCTCAGCCCAGCGCAGCCCAGCTCAGCTCAGCTCAGCTCAGCACAGCTCAGCCTAGCTCACCTGCTGTCGGTGGCCCAGGGCTGCCCTCACAGATGTGAAAGCCCAGTAGTTCTGATGAGAAAGGGTCAGATTCTGGGCCTCGGCCTTGGCTAAAGCCCCTGGTCTGCGGACGCTGCCCAGCTGGGCTCACCCCTCCCAGCCTCTTCCCGCTTCTCCTCCTGGGAGCCCTCTCACCCCTTCCCTTGGGCGGCCAATGCCTCCGTTCCCACACCAGGCCCAGCTGGCCCTTCTCCCAGCCGTCAGTCACCGCCACCCTCCACTCTGGGTGAAAAGCTTGCTGGCGACTTTAGCTTCCCTAGAGCATCTCACAGGCTGAGGCATGCTTGCCACCCTCAGACAGAGGCCCTGTCTCTGCTGAGCAGGCAGCGCGGCTTCTCTGGGAGGGGAGAGCCTGGGCACACGTCCCTGGGGCCTGGCTGTCTGGGTACGTGCTGTGGGCCTGAGTTCCTGCCCTGAGTCTAAAAGAGTCCTGGTGACTAACTGCTCTCTGGCAAATGTCCTCATTAAAAACCACGGGAAATGCCTCTTATCTGAACCTGCTCCCAATTCTGTCTTTATTACAAAGTTCTGCTGAGAAAGAGGATACTCTCTACACACAGCGACCGTCTGAACTCCAAAGGTGCGTTGAACACCTAAGTGTGGGCGCGGGAAGTGGTCCCCGTGGGTGTGAAGCACCCCAGCGTCGCAGGCAGTAGGTATAGATTCCTTTCAAGTAGAAACAAAAACACTTCATGCAGACGCCCCGGGCAGCAAGTCTGCCTGCATCGGCTCCTGCCTCTCACAGCTCGGCGCCTGGTCCCTGGCATGTCCCGTGGGCTCTCTGACCTGGGCGGATTCCTCCGAATCCCTTCCCTGCACTAACTCATGACCTGACCCGCGCATCCCCAGGTGCGGGCAGTCCCAGGAGACCCCCCAGCCTCGGCGAGCCTGGGGACTCAGAGCAGAGACTGTCCCTCCAGACGGTCCCGGGCCCTGCTGACTCCCACCCCACTGGGCACCCTCTCAGACCCCCGGCTAGTAGTGTGACCAGAGTAACTCACGGCGAATGCCCACGCTTCACCCCAAGGCTGTCCTGGGATGGGTGCCCGAAAGGCAGCCCTGAACATCCTGCAGCGAAGGCGCCGCACTGAGAAAGCTGCTTCATCGCCAGGAGGGAGCCGGCCAGCTGCGACTGTGAGCACACCCACAGTGCGCGCGGCGTGGGCACGGCCTCAGCTCAACCACCTTGAAGGAGTGGCTCATCAAAGAGTGCAGCAATGCGCTGATACAATGCGCCTGAGACAGATGAATTTCTTAAACATCGACTTTGAAAACGAATATAAGTGAGCAGTTGATAAGCTAAAGCTGAAGTTAACTCAAATAGTTAGAAGAGGAACCTTCCAGTTTCGGTCAGCATCTGCGCCTTATTTTAGAAATGCAAATTAGCCAGGTGCTGTTGTGCTCAGTGGAACACTTTCGGTTCTGTGGGGCTGGGCAAAACCAGCCGCAAACCACCTTTTGGAAACCAGAAGCGATAAATTTACCAACTGTTTTTTCTTGCTTCCAAAAACAGACTCTCAGCTTCCTGCCACCTGCTGCAGGTGGTCAGTCCGGCCCGTGGCCATCTTGACTAACTCGGCACCACCAATTACATTAAAAAAATAAGCTGAATTTATTATTCTCAAAACAGCCCTGAATTGGGGCCGAGGGCTGATGGAACCTAGTTAGTACTTTTCAGCCAAACTCTTACTCAACTCTCCAAAGCCATGATTCGCAGTTGTTAATTAAATGATAAAAATTTAAAATACTTTAAACATCTCTCTTTTTAAAGTTTCAATTTTCCAGACTATCAGGAGTCGCTTTGAAGATGCCCTGTCTTGGTATTCGCAAGCACACCTCCTCTGGCGAACAGCTTTTCTTTCTCTTACAGTGGCCTCACAAAGCCCAGCGCCCGTCACCTCCCCAGCCTCCCCTCTCTTGCCGCGGTCGGGACACTGCGTGTCCGTCCTCACCTAGACAATTCTCTTCCTGCCCAATAAAGAATTTTAAACACAGTCTAGTGCAGAGCACACCTCACCCGAGGAGGGCCTTCTCTGCCCCCGCTACGGGCGGCGCTCCTGAGGCCCTAAGTTATCCAGACACGCTCCTCCGCAGATGCTAGGACCACAGCAAGTTGCCCTGCTGCCAAGGGAGGCCTGGGACTCCCCCACTGGTGGCCCTTCCCGCCCAAGCCCCCTCTGAATGCCAGCAAGATTCTGGTTTTTTAAAGCCATCAGAAGATAGAGACTCTGAAATGCATAGGGCAGCTGGTCCCTCCTGGCCAGTCTGCCCAGTCCCCCCGGGGAGGAGGGGACAAGGACACATCAGAGGACCAGTGATGCTCAGAAAAATCCCACGAATAGGAGAGAAAGCAAAGGCTCTGTATGGCCGCTCTTACCTGAGGAGACGGTGACCAGGAGTCCTCGGCCCCAGACATCTACACCGTAGTAGTCACAGTGGCGATTATCTCCAGCCTCGCCCAACAAAAACCTCGGGAGCCTGGCAAGGCTCGAGGCACCTGGGCCCCCACCCCATCTCCAGGCACCACAGGGAAGCCGCTGGTCAAAGTCGCTTGCCTGTGGCCCTCTGCCGGCCCCGCCCCCACCTGACTGGGCCAGAGACACTATGTCCCATTTTGGCCCCCAGAGGCCAGACCAGCGCCTGCCCGGGCCAGCTGACCGCGACCCACAGACACCTAAGTCCAGCCTTGAGCAGCCACCTGGCCCAGACAGCGACGGAAGCCCCCGGTCCTGCTCAAGGCGGACAGCCAGACCCGCCAGAGGAGCCGCCTCATACCCACATTGCAGTGTCCTTGGGGCGGGGACCCTCTCCCCAGCTCCCTTTCTTGACCTCCAGAATGCCCCTGGATCTCTGACACCCCAGGCCCCCCCAGGTGCAGTGAAGTGGGGTGGGGAGGGCTCAGCTGAGCAGACAGCGTCGGGGTCCCTGGCCCCAGTGCTTGAGCCAGTCGTTACGCTGTGACAGTGATGCTGGGGCCCCAAGCACGAGCTCGTGGCCGGCTGAGGCCTCCGGACCACCTCGCATGTGGCCTCACGAGGCCAGCACAGCTGGGACCTTGGGAGTCCAGAGCCCAAGGGTGGCTGAGGCCCTCGGAGAAAGCCCTGGCTACAGAGCCCAGGAGGAGAGGGTGCCTGGAGCCTCTGCTCCTTGCTGCTGTAAGCCTGGGCCCCTGGGCCTTCCTCGTCTCAGACCCCTGGCCGTCCCAGGCCCTCTAGACCCGACACCCTCGATTTCCCCCAAAGTGCACCAAAACTCAGAGAGAGTGAGGAGAGAAGGCTGGGGAGGACTCACCTGAGGAGACGGTGACCAGGAGTCCTGGGCCCCAGTAGTCGATATAGTCACAGTGCCATGGGCCCCGTTAGGGGCTGTGCAAAAACCCAAGGCTTGGCGGCCTCTGCTCCCATGCAAAGCCAGGCCCCCAGGTCCACAGAGCCCACTCTGCCTGGCCACATTCCACAGGCAGAGGCACCACCGCAACAGGGCAGAGAGGCAAACGGCCTCAGAGGCAGATCCCCCAGGGGCCACAGAGGGTCTGCCACAGACCAAGGGGCCTCTGGAGACTTCTTTCCCAGCCCAGGACCGAGCGGGCAGAGAGCCGTCTCACCTGAGGAGACTGTGACCGGGGCGCGCTGGCCCCAGGAGTCAAAAGCAATGATGAGGGACGCCGTCCCGGCTGTCCCCAAGACATGAACCCTTGGGAGGTCAGGCCCAGGGGCCTCCCCTGCCCTCACCACACAGACCCTGACCCCGTCGGGCTCTGCCCACGTTTCCTCCCACCCAGCCAGCTCCTGTCCTCCTCTCAGGCCTCAGCTGCCTCACCTCCAGGGGCTCTGGCAGATCCAAGGGCAGGACCCCACTAGACCAGGACCCTGCCTTGCTCCGGGCATGGTGGGGCTGCACAGACCCAGGGAACTGCCCGAGGCCCAGGCAGCACTGCAAGGGAGACACTGCCCAAGGACACGGTGACCGGGGTGCGCTGGCCCCAGAGACCCGAGTCCCAGCAGCGTAGCTTCTATTCTGCTGCTTCTTTTCTACAAAAACACACACTGCCTCCTTGCTGGCCCTGACTCCCATCCCCAGTCCACCCAAGTCCCATTGTCCCCTGACTTGGTCACTGGACACGAGATTCTCCTGAGGAGACGGTGACCAGGGCACCCTGGTCCCAGAGATGGAAGTCAGCATAGTCACAGTGGGCTGGCCCTGTGCTGGGGGGCATGGAAACCCACTCAGGGTCCCCAGGAAGCCCCCAGGAAGCCCCCGGGAGCTGTAAGTCTGTCTTCCTGAAGACACTTGCCCCCCACCCTCGAAGCACCTGCCTGCCTCAGGCCCCTGGTCTGGGATTGGAGCATCTGCTGACTCCTGACCTGCTTTGTTCCCGTGAGGTCACATGCTCCCTGCTCCTCCTGAGGCTCGCTGCCCCAACCCCTGATTCCCTAGGCTCCGTACAACCCGGGCCTTGGGGACCTGGCCCCTCGCCTGGGCTGGGCCCTGTTCCGTGCCCACCTGGGAGGCTCCTCCACCTTCAGCCCAGGTGGCTCTTCTCCAGAGCCTTCAGGCTCCTGGCTGACCTGACCCCACGTGCCCTGACAGGGAACCCTCAGAGTGAGATCCCCCCATTTCCCTGGGGCCGCTCTGCTCAGGGGCTTTTGTAAAGCTGTCAGTTTTTGTGGCCCCACCCAGTTCCTGGCTTGGCCAAAACCCTGAGGGCTGGCCACGGGCGAGCTGGGGCCGGGGGGTCGGCCACCGAGCCCCTTGGAGAGCCCTGCCCACTGATCCCCAGGGCCATTCCTGGGCTGGACACACAGAGTCTGTCACTGTTAATGATCCTCACGGTGCCGAAGGTGGCCTGCGCTGGGTCCCTTCTCTTCTGGAAATGAGGGGAGATTCGAGCTGTCTTGCATCAACCCACACTGGAGCTGTGTTCTCAGCTGGAGAAAGGCCCATGGGGGCAGTCGGTGGGGGGGTGGGCCGGGGCTGTTGCTGGCCCTCTGGGTTGCTGGCACCGGGGGTCTGTCAGGGGCTCTCTCTGGCCGTGGCTGTGAAGCTGGCAGAAGCCCCTTATTAACTTCACCTCTCACTGGCCTCCATGGGAGCAGCGTCAAGGGGCTGAGGTTGCACTGCATGCTGGACCACGGGGTGCCCCCAGGGCTGGGGCCTGCCCTCTCCGCAGGCTGCTGTCCTCGGGGAGGAGTTTCAGCTCTAAATGCCCCTGGCAGGCAGGCAGGTGCGAGGGGAGGGGCATGATGGTTTCAAGGAGAGGATTGCTGCTCTTCCAGACCTGCATGCACCCTAGGGGCTGGAGGGGAGGGGGTCTGCCCTCAACAGCACCAGAGCTGGGGCATGGGTGTCAGGAGCCATGGGTGGGCCCTCGGGGGGCCAGGTGTGAGCGTGGTGGGCATGCTCGCCCTTGGACCACTGTTGGGGGTGGGAGAGAAGGGCACAGATATGGCTTGGACTAGGGGGAATGACCGTGCCCTGGAGGCTTGCTGAGGGAGGGGGTGAGTGGACAGCATGTTGGGAAGTCTCTCTGTGTCTAAGTCCAGCTGAGGCCATGGCTAGAGGCTGGGCCTTGTGCCCAGAGGAGAATGGCTGGCAGTTTTTGCAGTTGGATTTAAGGTGGCCTGTGATAGCTTGAAGTGTTTGGTGAGTGGTGCCGCTGGTCCCCTTTGTGGTCTCTGAAGGGGAAGGTTTAACTCTGGAACCAAAGACAGTCTCAGTCACCTGAGCTTTGTGTAGAATTTTACTTGAAGTGAAAGGGACAGAAAAGCTTCTGACAGACATCAGAAGAGAGTAGGAGAATACCGGCCTGGTTAAGTCTTATTTCTCAACTGGCTGCTGAGAACAGGTAAGAAGCAAGCCTCAAGGTTGTAAGAGTTCCACCAGACCCTTCCCCAAGGCATATGTCCTGAGCTAACTTCAGTACAAGATTAGCCAGGGAGTTCTGGGCAACATCTCTGGGTGAGATATATGCTGTTGCTGTGTAATCAGGGACACAAGTCTTGAGAAATAGGTTCCCAGGCAAGACTCAATAAGCATTAACATAGAGCCTCAGAGAAGCATTTCTATGAGTAAGACATTGTGCTGCGTGATCATCAGCTCCTGAAGAAAGGCCAGTTCTCAGGCAAGATGCCCTGCTGCACAGGCTTAAGGAAAGCGTGAGCGAGACAGTGCACCCACTCCTTAAAGGGACTTGGACTGCCAGCTAAGCTTCAATTCATCCGCCTGGGTGCCCATCGCTCAGTCAGTAAAGAATCTGCCTGCAAGCAGAAGATCCAGGTTTGATTCTTGGGTCGGGAAGATCCCCTGGAGAAAGGAATGGCAACCCACTCCAGTATTTTTGCCTAGAGAATCCCGTGGACAGAGGAGCCTGGTAGGCTAGAGTCCATGGGGTCACAAAGAGTCAGACGGGGCTTAGCGACTAAACCACCACCACCACCTGTGTGCCCAGCAAAGAGGCTGAAGGATGGGGGGCCTTGCTGAGAGACCTGGTTTTGGCTCTGGGGCCTCGCGTCCCCCTTTCAGGAAATGGGGGATGTGGCTGCCCCAGGCCCTCCAGGAAACAACTGCTGTGGCCCTCCTGTGTCTCTGGTTCCTGCTTGGGGGAGGGGAGGTGCCCATGGTGCCCTGCCAGCCCCTCTCACTGGGCTTGCATCTCCAGCCCCGGGCAGCCAGGGCCCTGCTGGCACAGGACCAGCTAGGTCGCAGCATCGTGGGCCCTGTGTGGGCGGCAGCCCTGCCCTTGTCTGGCCCCAACAAGTGACAGGATATGGCTTTGACTTTTTGAGCCCTTCAAAGTCTGACCTGCCTCCCCTCTCCACCTCATAACTGCCTCTTCCCAGCAATGGTGTGCAGAGCTTGGGTAAGTGCAGGGGTGGCAGGTCCAGAGCTTGCAGACCATGCAGCTGGCCATGTTCATGCCCAGGCTGGGCTCCTTCTACGGCATCCCATGGCTGAGTTCCGGGACCCCGTCCTGCCCCCACCCTCCTCAAACCAGAGAAAGGACATGATGCTACCGGCAGCAAGTTGCCAGACGACACGTCTGGATCTCCGTGGTGGAGCAGCTGGACCCGGGCCCACTGGCCATGCTGAGTCAGCCTCCTGTCTTCTGCCCACACCGCTCTGGAGGGTGGGTGACCTACCCCACTCTGGAGCATGAGGCTGTGAAGGTGTCTCTTGACTGGGCTGCCCTAAGCAGAGTGTGGAGTCCAGTTGAGACTGAGGCAGGAGGAAAGGTTGCCCTGGTCACACAGCTGCTTCATTAGAGTCAGGGCACATCCATGCCATTGCTTCTGAAAAGAGCCAGTGAGCTACAAGGGCTCTTGGGCCCTTCCCGTGGGACTGCATGGGAAGGACACCTCCAGCTGCAGGTGACGGAGGCCGACCTTCACTGGGACGACCAAGGCTGGTGGCCTCCTCACCAGTGAGGGGGCGGGGTGGGAGCTTGCTCAAGGCTGAGGGTGTGGGGGCAGGCTGTGTCTCTGAGGACATCTTGGCCACTCCCTCAGGACTATGGGGCAGCTGCCATGGCTGGAAGCATGACAGGCCCTCTCTCCTGCCCTGTGGCAGGTAGGAAGAGCGGCAGCAAGTCGCCCCTATGCAGCCTGGCTGTTCATGCAGGAAGGGGAGCCCCGCTGCTTCCACCCCTCCGTGTTCAGAGCGATGCTTCACCCACAGGACCCGGGACCCGGGAATGCTCTCCTCTGGGTGATTCCGGGGAGGCAGAGTTGCTTCTGAGTGCCTTCTCTTAGCCTCTTCTTTCTGCCTGGAGACTGGCTGCCATGGGAGCTGCCGGGGAAAGGATGTGAGCAATGTGGATGGGTTTTCAGTGACAGGGCAGGAGCCCCCTGGGCTCAGACCCCAGGGGAGAATCCCCCGAGAGTGGGACATGCTCATCCCTTCAGTACAGTGACTACACATTTGGCAGGGTCTCAGGGACCATGATGCCCCCTTCACGAACCCTCCTTTGCCCTAAGGTTACATGCATCAGGCCAAGGCCAATGCTTGGGCAACAGTCCCCAGGGGGACCCAAAGCCCTAGGTGGGGCCCAGGCTGTGGACACTCACCCTCCCCTATAGGTCAGGGAGGGGCACCAAGCAGGTGGCCTGGTCACTGCTGTGTGCACTCGCTTGCCTGGATGTGCTCACACTCATTAGTTTGCAGGAATTTGCATGAATTTCTCTGCATGCATTAGCTTGCCTTGCCTAGTCTTATGCGTGTTTGAGGTAGTTTGCCAGCTTTTCCCATGAGGGTGGTCATGACTTGGATTTTGAGGTTCTTTCCTGCTGTGAACTTCATCATTCCCACAGACTCTTGCCACCATAAATTTCCAGCCAATGGTAAAGGGAGGGGCCAGGAGAAGAGTCCAGCACCCTTGGAATTCTTGGAAGGCTCCCAGTGACCATGGGGTCTTGACTGACCACCCACACCATGCTGGGAAAAGTGGCTGTCCTGTGGATGAGGTCTCAGGACGGACAGAACCAGAAAACATGGCACACTTGGCTCACACAACAGGAAGGTCCCCCTTGAAGGCATGGTGATGAATTGGCTTTCACATCCAAAGGCGCCCCTGCACTGTCCTCCACCATAACTGACCCACCACAATCAGCCTACATATGGCCAGCTGCCTTTATGCTGGTGGTGCTGCTTCTGCTTGGACCATACCAGCTCCCTGTGGCAGGAGGTGTGTGGCAGGAACTGCGGGATGAAACTTGGGGTTTAGAGGACTCAGGAAGAGAAAGTGGTGTTGGCTGCACAGAGACAGCCTGAAGGGGCAGGAGTGTGGTATGGCTGCAATCAGGGGAGTACATGGAGGGAGTCTGGGCCTGCCTTAGAAGCAAAGCACCATTGGTGAGAGGCATGTGAATGATTGGGCAAGACATGCCTCAGCAACCTTGTTCCCCTTGTGCTGCACAGGACATCAGCTTGGCGGGCTCCGGGGTGTGCCCGACAGGACACCACCTTGGCAGGCTCTGGGGTGTGCCCCACAGGACACCACCTTGGCGGGCTCTGGGATGTGCCCCACAGGACACCACCTTGGTGGGCTCCAGGGTGTGCCCCACAGGACACCACCTTGATGGGCTCTAGGGTGTGCCCCACAGGACACCACCTTGGCGGGCTCTGGGGTGTGCCCCACAGGACACCACCTTGGTGGGCTCCAGGGTGTGCCCCACAGGACACCACCTTGGTGGGCTCTAGGGTGTGCCCCACAGGACACCACCTTGGTGGGCTCCAGGGTGTGCCCCACAGGACACCACCTTGGTGGGCTCCAGGGTGTGCCCCACAGGACACCACCTTGATGGGCTCTAGGGTGTGCCCCACAGGACACCACCTTGGCGGGCTCTGGGGTGTGCCCCACAGGACACCACCTTGGTGGGCTCCAGGGTGTGCCCCACAGGACACCACCTTGGTGGGCTCTAGGGTGTGCCCCACAGGACACCACCTTGGCGGGCTCTGGGGTGTGCCCCACAGGACACCACCTTGGTGGGCTCCAGGGTGTGCCCCACAGGACACCACCTTGGCGGGCTCCAGGGTGTGCCCCACAGGACACCATCTTGGTGGGCTCTAGGGTGTGGACATCAGCTTGGAGGGCTCTAGTATATGCCCCACAGGACACCACCTTGGCAGGCTCCAGGGTGTGCCCCACAGGACACCACCTTGGCGGGCTCCAGGGTGTGCCCCACAGGACACCACCTTGGTGGGCTCCAGGGTGTGCCCCACAGGACACCATCTTGGTGGGCTCTAGGGTGTGGACATCAGCTTGGAGGGCTCTAGTATATGCCCCACAGGACACCACCTTGGGGGGTTCTAGGGTGTGCCTGATTGGACACCACCATGGTGGGCTCCAGCGTGTGCCTGATCAGACACCACCGTGGTGGGCTCCAGGGTTCGCCTGACAGGACACCACCTTGGTAAGCTCTGGGATGCGATCAATAGGATAGCACCTTGGCAGTTTTTGGGGTGCACTCAACAGGACCACAGTGGCATGTTCAGGAGTGTACATCTCAGCTGCTGCTGCCTCGGCAGGCTCCAGGAGCAGACACAGTGGGTTGCCTGCTCATGGAGGTGGGCAACCATAGCTGAGCCCCAGGGTCTGTTTGACTTAGGAAGCAGGGCGGAGATCTCCTCCCGCAGCTGTGAATTTATCACCATGGCCGTCTTTGTGAACTCAGCAGCTGTAGGTCATCCGGATGGGCAGCAGGTTCTCCAGAAGCTGGAAAGGTCTGTTCTTGGTAGCTGTGGGCTGTGTAGATGTGTGCGTGCCAATACTGGGCTGGGTCTGGCTCTGAGCTGCCTCCACGGTAGGTCCAGGCACACAACCACTGTGTTCCTGGAGCCTGCCTTCAGTGGATCTGAGCTGGTGGCCTTGTGAAAATGATGACTGGGGGACACCAGGGCAGGCTGCCAGCATCCCCAGCAGTGAGGCGGGGCCAGGGGCAGTGCCAGCAGCAGTGTGCTTTGTGAGCTGTCACATCGGGTGACAGGCAATGCAGCACGACTCACTGCCGGACAGGCAGCTCCAGAAGAGGGATGCTCAGTGGGTTCTCTCCAGCGGCGGTGCTCCAGCCACACCTACCTCCCACCACAGACCATAACTGCAGCTCAGAAACAGACCTGAGGGCCTCTACTCCAACAGCTAGGGCACAGACTTTCCCCCAACAGGGCTGTGACACCCACAGAGCAGAGTGGAAACCGTGCCCAATGCCCAGTGTACACCTCCTGCCAAGGGGATGCCTGATGGCCTGCACACGCTGTGGAGAGGGACAGCAGGCATTCGCACGAGAAACAGCCTTGGCACCAAAGTATGTTAGACCTACGCAGGCTGCTCCTTATAAAGTAGCCAACAGAGACCACAGTAGACAACTGTTTTTCCTAAATTCACAGACTGGGAGAAATATGAGTAACATGAGAATCAGAGAAACCACTCCCACCTAAAAGACCAAGGGAATTCCCCAGAAGGAGCAGATAATGAGACAGACCTCTTGAGCCTAAGGACACCAAGTTCAAAAAGGAAGTAATGAAAATACTGAAGGAATTATGAAAGGCTATCAACAGAAAGGCAGATTACTGTTAAAAGGAATTAAAAACTCAAGGAGGAGCAAGAAAAATTAGAAAATTCCTTTGCTGAGACGAATGCTGAGCTCAAGGCAATGAATAGCAGGATGAATCTAGTAGAAGAAAGAATAAGTGACCTGGAAGATGGACTAGTGAAAGGCATCCAATATAAAGAGCACACAGAAAGCCAACCCCCCCTCCCCCCAAAAAACAGAAAAACCCTATGAAAGCAGTAAGAGGAAAGGCCACCCCAAACACAGCAACCTAAGCAAGATGAAAAGGCAGAGAAATATTCAGCAGGCAAAGGAGTATGATAAAAGCCCACCAAAACAAACAAAAGAGGAGGAGATAAGGAGTCTAGCTGAGAAAGAATTCAGAGTAATGATAGTAAAAATGATACAAAATCTTGAAAACAAAATGGAGTTACAGATAAATAGTCTGGAGACAAGGATTGAGAAGATGCAAGAAAAGTTTAACAAGGACCTAGGAGAAATAAAAAAAGAGTCAATCAATAATGAATATTTATGCAACAACTGAGATCAAAAGCACTCTGGAGGGAACCAACAGTAGAATAACCGAGGCAGAATACAGGGTAAGTGAGGTGGAAGATAGACTGGTGGGAATACGTGAAGCAGAGAGGGAAAAAGAAAAAAGCATCAAAAGAAGTGAGGACAACCTCAGAGACCTCTGGGACAATGTTAAACACCCCAACATTTGAATCATAGGAGTCCCAGAAGAAGACGACAAAAAGAAAGGGCATGAGAAAATACTTGAGGAGATAATAGTTGAAAACTTCCGTAAAATGGGGAAGGAAATAGGCACCAAAGTTCAAGAAACCCAGAGAGTCCGAAACAGGATAAACCCAAGGCGAAACACCCCAAGACACATATTAATCAAATTAATGAAGGTCAAACACAAAGAACAAATATTAAAAGCAGCAAGGTAAAAACAACAAATATGGGGATGACAAGGGAATCCCATAAGGATAACAGCTGATCTTTCAATAGAAACTCTTCAAGCCAGAAGAGAATGGCAGGACATACTTAAAGTGATGAGAGAAAATAACTTACAACCCAGCAAGGATCTCATTTAAATATGGAAAAATCAAAAGCTTTACAGACAAGCAAAAGCTGAGAGAATTCAGCACCACCAAAACAGCTCTCCAACAAATGCTAAAGGATCTTCTCTAGACAGCAAACACAGAAAAGGGTTATAAATTCGAACCCAAAACAACAAAGTAAATGGCAATGGGATCATACTTATCAATAATTACTTTGAATGTAAATGGGTTGAATTCCCCAACCAAAAGACAAAGACTGTCTGAATGGATACAAAAACAAGACCCCTATATATGCTGTCTACAAGAGACCCACCTCAAAACAAGGGACACATACAGGCTGAAAGTGAAGGGCTGGAAAAAGATATTTCACACAAAAGGAGACCAAAAGAAAGCAGGAGTAGCAGTACTCATATCCAATAAAATAGACTTTGAAATAAAGGCTGTGAAAAGAGACAAAGAAAGACACTACATAATGATCAAAGGATTAATCCAAGAAGATATAACAATTATAAATATATATGCATCCAACATAGGAGCACCACAATATGTAAGACAAATGCTAACAAGTATGAAAGGGGAAATTAACAATAACACAATAATAGTGGGAGACTTTAATACCCCACTCACACCTATGGACAGATCAACTAAACAGAAAATTAACAAGGAAACACAAACTTTAAATGATACACTAGACCAGTTAGACCTAATTGATATCTACAGGACATTTCACCCCAAAACAATGAATTTCACCTTTTTCTCAAGTGCACACGGAACCTTCTCCAGGATAGATCACATCCTGGGCCATAAATCTAGCCTTGGTAAATTCAAAAAACTTGAAATAATCTCAAGCATCTTTTCTGATCGCAATGCAGTAAGATTAGATGTCAACTACAGGAAAAAAACTATTAAAAATACAAACACATGGAGGCTGAACAACACACTCCTGAATAACCAACAAATCACAGAAGAAATGAAAAAAGAAGTAAAAATGTGCATAAAAAGAATGAAAATGAAAACACAACAACCCAAAACCTGTGGGAGTCAGTAAAAGCGGTGCTAAGGGGAAGGTTCATAGCAATGCAAGCCTGCCTCAAGAAACAGGAGAGAAATCAAATAAATAACATAACTTTACAGCTAAAGCAACTAGAAAAAGAAGAAATGAAGCACCCCAGGGTTAGCAGAAGGAAAGAAATCATAAAAATTAGGGCAGAAATAAGTGAAAAAGAAACAAAGGAGACCATAGCCAAAATCAGCAAAGCCAAAAGCTGGATCTTTGAGAAGATAAATAAAATAGACAAACCGTTAGCCAGACTCATTAAAAAAAAAGGGGGAGAAGAATCAAACCAACAAAATTAGAAATGAAAATGGAGAAATCACAACAGACAACACAGAAATACAAAGGATCATAAGAGACTACTATCAGCAATTCTATGCCAATAAAATGGACAACATGGAAGAAATGGATGAATTCTTAGAAAAGTATAACTTTCCAAAACTGAACCAGGAAGGAATAGAAAATCTTAGCAGATCCATCACAAGCACAGAAATTGAAACTGTAATCACAAATCTTCCAGCAAACAAAAGCCCAGGACCAGATGGCTTCACAGCTGAATTCTACTGAAAATTTAGAGAAGAGCTAATACCTATCCTACTCAAACTCTTCCCGAAAATTGAAGAGGAAGGGAAACTTCCAAACTCATTCTATGAGGCCAACATCACCCTAATACCAAAACCTGACAAAGACGCCACAAAACTACAGGCCAATGTCACTGATGAACACAGATGCAAAAATCCTCAACAAATCCTAGCAAGCAGAATCCAACAACACATTAAAAAGTTCATACACTATGACCAAGTGGGCTTTATCCCAGGGATGCAAGGATTCCTCAATATTCACAAATCCATCAATGTGATACATCACGTTAACAAATTCAAGGATAAAAACCATATGATTATCTCAATAGATGCAGAGAAAGCCCTTGAGAAAATTCAACATTCATATATGATAAAAAACCCTCCGAAAAGCAGGCATAGTAGGAACATCCCTCAACATAATAAAAGCCATATATGATAAACTCACAGCAGTCATTATCCTCAATGGTGAAATTTGAAAGCATTTCCTCTAAAGTCAGGAACAAGACAAGAATGCCCACTCTCACCACTTCAATTCAACATAGTTTTGGAAATTTTAACCACAGCTATCAGAGAAGAAAAAGAAATGAAAGGAATCCAGATTGGACAAGAAGAAGTAAAACTCTCACTGTTTGCAGATGGCATGATCCTCTACATAGAAAACCCTAAAGACTCCACCTGAAAATTACCAGAGCTAGTCAATGAATGTAGTAAAGTTGCAGGATATAAATGTAACACACAGAAATCCCTTACGTTCTTATACACTAGCAATAAGAAAACAGAAAGAGAAATTAGGGAAACAATTCCATTCACCATTGCAATGAAAAGAATAAAATACTCAGGAATCAGTTAAGTTCACTTCAGTCGCTCAGTTGTGTCCAACTCTTTGTGACCCCATGAATTGCAGCACGCCAGGCCTCCCTGTCCATCACCAACTGATGGAGTCTACCCAAACCCATGTCCATTGAGTTGGTGATGCCATCCAACCATTTCATCCTCTGTTGTCCCCTTCACCACCTGCCCTCAATCTTTTGCAGCATCAGGGTCTTTTCAAATGAGTCAGCCCTATGCATCAGGTCACCAAACTATTGGAGTTTCAGCTTCAACATCAGTCCTTCCAAAGAACACCCAAGACTGATCTCCTTTAGAGTGGACTGGTTGGATCTCCTTGCAGTCCAGGGGACTCTCAAGAGTCTTCTAACACACCACAGTTCAAAAGCAGCAATTCTTCAGTACTCAGCTTTCTTCACAGTCCAACTCTCACATCCATACATGACCACTGGAAAAACCATAGCCTTGACTCGACGGACCTTTGTTGGCAAAGTAATGTCTCTACTTTTCAATATGCTATCTTTGTTGGTCATACCTTTTCTTCCAAGGAGTATTTGCCTTTTAATTTCATGGCTGCAATCACCATCTGCAGGGATTTTGGAGCCCAAAAAATAAAGTCTGACACTGTTTCCACTGTTTCCCTGTCTATTTCCCATGAAGTGATGGGACCAGATGCCATGATCTTCAGTTTCTGAATGTTGAGCTTTAAGCCAACTTTTTCACTCTCCACTTTCACTTTCATCAAGATGCTTTTTAGTTCCTCTTCGCTTTCTGCCATAAGGGTGGTGTCATCTTCATATCTGAGGTTATTGCTATTTCTCCCAGCAATCGTGATTCCAGCTGGTGCTTCTTCCAGCCCAGTGTTTCTCATGATGTACTCTGCATAGAAGTTAAATAAGCAGGGTGACAATATACAGCCTTGATGTACTCCTTTTCCTATTTGGAACAAGTCTGTTTTTCCATGTCCAGTTCTAACTGTTGCTTCCTGACCTGCATACAGGTTTCTCAAGAGGCAGGTCAGATGGTCTGGTATTCCCATCTCTTTCAGAATTTTCCACAGTTTATTGTGATCCACAGAGTCAAAGGCTTTGGCATAGTCAATAAAGCAGAAATAGTTGTTTTTCTGGAACTCTCTTGCTTTTTCCGTGATCCAGTGGATGTTGGCAATTTGATCTCTTGTTCCTCTGCCTTACCTAAAACCAGCTTGAACATCTGAAAGTTCACGGTTCATGTATTGCTGAAGCATGGCTTGGAGAATGTTGAGCATTACTAGTGTGTGCTGCTGCTGCTGCTAACTTGCTTCAGTCGTGTCCGACTCTGTGAGACCCCATAGACGGCAGCCCACCAGGTTCCCCCGTCCCTGGGATTCTCCAGGCAAGAACACTGGAGTGGGTTGCCATTTCCTTCTCCAATGCATGAAAGTGAAGAGTGAAAGTGGGGTCACTCAGTCGTGTCTGACTCTTCTCGACCCAGTGGACTACAGCCTAGCAGGTTCCCCCGTCCATGGGATTTTCCAGGCAAGAGTACTGGAGTGGCCTGCCACTGCCTTCTCCACTAGTGTGTGAGATGATTGCAATTGTGTGGTAGTTTGAGCATTCTTTGGCATTGCCTTTCTTGGGGATTGGAATGAAAACCGACCTTTTCCAGTCCTGTGGCCACTGCTGAGTTTTCCAAATTTGAGTATATATCTACCTAAAGAAACAAAAAGGACAGAAATGGGGTGGACCTAACAGAAGCAGAAGATATTAAGAAGAGGTGGCAGGGATACACAGAAGAACTGTACAAAAAAGATCTTCACGACCAAGATAATCACGGTGGTGTGATCACTCACCTAGAGCCAGACATCCTGGAATGTGAAGTCAAGTGGGCCTTAGAAAGCATCACTATGAACAAAGGTAGTGGAGGTGATGGAATTCCAGTTGAGCTATTTCAAATCCTGAAAGATGGTGCTGTGAAAGTGCTACACTCAATATGCCAGCAAATTTGGAAAACTCAGCAGTGGCCACAGGACTGGAAAAGGTCGGTTTTCATTCCAATCCCCAAGAAAGGCAATGCCAAAGAATGCTCAAACTACCACACAATTGCAATCATCTCACACACTAGTGGAGAAGGCAGTGGCAGGCCACTCCAGTACTCTTGCCTGGAAAATCCCATGGACGGGGGAACCTGCTAGGCTGTAGTCCACTGGGTCGAGAAGAGTCAGACACGACTGAGTGACCCCACTTTCACTTTTCACTTTCATGCATTGGAGAAGGAAATGGCAACCCACTCCAGTGTTCTTGCCTGGAGAATCCCAGGGACGGGGGAACCTGGTGGGCTGCCGTCTATGGGGTCTCACAGAGTCGGACACGACTGAAGCAAGTTAGCAGCAGCAGCAGCACACACTAGTAATGCTCAACATTCTCCAAGCCATGCTTCAGCAATACATGAACCGTGAACTTTCAGATGTTCAAGCTGGTTTTAGGTAAGGCAGAGGAACAAGAGGTCAAATTGCCAACATCCACTGGATCACGGAAAAAGCAAGAGAGTTCCAGAAAAACAACTATTTCTGCTTTATTGACTATGCCAAAGCCTTTGACTCTGTGGATCACAATAAACTGTGGAAAATTCCGAAAGAGATGGGAATACCAGACCATCTGACCTGCCTCTTGAGAAACCTGTATGCAGGTCAGGAAGCAACAGTTAGAACTGGACATGGAAAAACAGACTTGTTCCAAATAGGAAAAGGAGTACATCAAGGCTGTATATTGTCACCCTGCTTATTTAACTTCTATGCAGAGTACATCATGAGAAACACTGGGCTGGAAGAAGCACCAGCTGGAATCACGATTGCTGGGAGAAATAGCAATAACCTCAGATATGAAGATGACACCACCCTTATGGCAGAAAGTGAAGAGGAACTAAAAAGCATCTTGATGAAAGTGAAAGTGGAGAGTGAAAAAGTTGGCTTAAAGCTCAACATTCAGAAACTGAAGATCATGGCATCTGGTCCCATCACTTCATGGGAAATAGACAGGGAAACAGTGGAAACAGTGTCAGACTTTATTTTTTGGGCTCCAAAATCCCTGCAGATGGTGATTGCAGCCATGAAATTAAAAGGCAAATACTCCTTGGAAGAAAAGGTATGACCAACAAAGATAGCATATTGAAAAGTAGAGACATTACTTTGCCAACAAAGGTCCGTCGAGTCAAGGCTATGGTTTTTCCAGTGGTCATGTATGGATGTGAGAGTTGGACTGTGAAGAAAGCTGAGTACTGAAGAATTGCTGCTTTTGAACTGTGGTGTGTTAGAAGACTCTTGAGAGTCCCCTGGACTGCAAGGAGATCCAACCAGTCCACTCTAAAGGAGATCAGTCTTGGGTGTTCTTTGGAAGGACTGATGTTGAAGCTGAAACTCCAGTACTTTGGCCTCCTCATGTGAAGAGTTGACTCATTTGAAAAGACTCTGATGCTGGGAGGGATTGGGGGCAGGAGGAGAAGGGGATGGCTGATGATGAGATGGCTGGATGGCATCGCCGACCCGATGGACGTGAGTCTGAGTGAACTCCAGGAGTTGGTGATGGACAGGGAGGCCTGGCGTGCTGCGATTCATGGGGTCTCAAAGAGTTGGACACGACAGAGCAACTGAACTGAACTGAAAGAAACAAAAGACCTATATATAAAAACTATAAAACTCTGAATAAAGAGATCAAAGATGACACAGATAGATGGGGAGATATGCCACGTTCACGGATTGGAAGAATCAATATAGTGAAAATGAGTAAACTACCGAAAGCAATCTATAGATTCAGTGCAATCCCTATCAAACTACCAATGGTATTTTTCAAAGAACTAGAAGAAATAATTTCACAATTTGTATGGAAATACAAAAAACCGCAAAGAGCCAAAGCAATCTTGAGAAACAAGAGTGGAACTGGAGGAATCAACCTGCCTGACTTCAGGCTCTACTACAAAACAACAGTCAGCAAGACAGTATGGTACTGGCACAAAGATAGAAACATAGATCAATGGAACAAAATAGAAAGCCCAGAGATAAATCCATGCACCTATGGACACCTTATCTTTGACAAAGGAGGCAAGAATATACAATAGAGAAAAGACAATCTCTTTAACAAGTGATGCCGGGAAAACTGGTCAACCATTTGTAAAAGAATGAAACTAGATCACTTTCTAACACCACACACAAAAATAGACTCAAAATGGATTAAAGATCTAAATGAAGACCAGAATCTATAAAACTCTTATAGGAAAACATAGGCAAAACACTCTCTGATATAAATCACAGTAGAATCTTCTATGACCCACCTCCCAGAGTAATGGAAATAAAAGCAAGAATAAACAAATGGGACCTAATTAAAATTAAAACTTTTGCACAATGAAGGAAACTATAAGCAAGGTAAAAAGACAGCCTTCAGAATGGGAGAAAATAATAGCAAATGAAGCAACCAACAAAGAATTAATCTCAAAAATGTACAAGCAACTCCTGCAGCTCAGTTCCAGAAAAATAAGTGACCCAATCAAAAAACGGGCCAAAGAACAATACAGACATTTCTCCAAAGAAGACATATGGATGGCTAACAAACACATGAAAAGATGCTCAACATCACTCAGTATCAGAGAAATGCAAATCAAAACCACAATGAGGTACCATTTCATGCCAGTCAGAATGGCTGCGATCCAAAAGTCTACAAGCAGTAAATGCTAGAGAGGGTGTGGAGAAAAGGGAACCCTCTTACACTGTTGGTGGGAATGCAAACTAGTAGAGCCACTATGGGGAAGAGTGTGGGGATTCCTTAAAAAACTGGAAATAGAACTGCCATATGACTCAGCAATCCCACTGCTGGGCATACACACCGAGGAAACCAGAACTGAAAGAGACACGTGTACCCCAATGTTCATCGCAGCACTGTTTACAATAGCCAGGACATGGAAGCAACCTAGATGTCCATCAGCAGATGAATGGATAAGAAAGCTGTGGTACATATTCTACTCAGCTATTAAAAAGAATGCATTTGAATCTGTTCTAATGAGGTGGATGAAACTGGAGCCTATTATACAGAGTGAAGTAAGCCAGAAAGAAAAACACCAATACAGTGTATTAACTCATATATATGGAATTTAGAAAGATGGTAACGATGACCCTATATGCGAGACAGGAAGAGACACAGATGTAAATAACAGACTTTTGGACTCTGTGGGAGAAAGTGAGGGTGGGATGATTTGGGAGAATAGCATTGAAACATGTATATTATCATATGTGAAACAGATCACCAGTGCAGGTTTGATGCATGAGTCAGGGTGCTCAGGGCTGGTGCACTGGGATGACCCAGAGGGAGGGGCTGGGGAGGGAGGTGGAGGGAGGGTCAGGATGGGGAACACACGCACAGCCTTGGCTGATTCATGCGAGTGTATGGCAAAAAC
Organism: Ovis canadensis; assembly: GCF_042477335.2. Taxonomy (NCBI): domain Eukaryota; kingdom Metazoa; phylum Chordata; class Mammalia; order Artiodactyla; family Bovidae; genus Ovis; species Ovis canadensis. Next base: position 83,515,020 of record NC_091262.1, read on the forward strand.
CACCACAATACTGTAAAGCAATTAGCCTCCAATTAAAATAAATTAAAAAGAAAAGAGTAAGGGACCTGTGGGATAATATAAAGTGTGCAAATCTATGCATAATAGAGAATCCACAAGGAGAAGAAAGAGAAAAAGGGATTGAAAAGTATTTGAAGAAAGTATGGCTGAAAATTTCTCAAACCTAAAGAAGGAAGCAGCTATCCAGATACAGGAGCACAGAGGGTTCCAAACAAGATGAACTTGAACAGACCTACACCAAGACGTATTATAATAAAAGGGGCAATATTTAAAGATTCAGGGAGGATTCTAAGGCAGCAAGAGGAAAACAAAGGACCTCTGCAATGCCATCAGCCCATGTCTCTACAGAAACTCTGTAGGCCAGAAGGCAAGATATATTCACAGTCCTGAAATGAAAAAACCTGCAGCCTAGGGTACTTTACCCAGCAAGATTATCATTCAGAAAGGAGAGATAAAGAATCTCTCATACAAGCAAAGACTGAAAGAACACAGCGATACTAAACCTATCCTTAAGGAAATATTAAAAGTCTTCTCTAAATAGAAAATAAGAAAGAAGCTATAAGAATGCGAAAATCACAACTGAAAGTAAACCACTTAAATAAACCAGTATACATATTTTAAAAAATAAAAAAAGATTATGAAAAGTAATAATAACCACAATGATCAAAAAGGATAAAAATGAAGATGTAAAAAAGGACATGAAAGTCATCAAATATGGAAAAGGAGAGTAAGAAAATATAAATACTTTTTGGGATGTGATTGAGGCTAAATAACTATCAGTCTAAAGTGAGTAGGTATAGGAAGGGTTAATATACTCAATACAGGAAGGGCTTCCAGGTGGCTCAGAAGTTAAAGCATCTGCCTACAATGCAGGAGACCTGGGTTTGATCCCTGGGTTGGGAAGATCCCCTGGAGAAAGAAATGGCAACCCATTCCAGTACTCTCACCTGGAAAATTCCATGGGTGGAGGAGCCTGGAAGGCTGCAGTCCATGGAGTCACAAAGAGCTAAACACGACTGAGTGACTGCACTTCACTCACTAACTAATACTTAAAAATGGGGCAACCACAAATAAAAAAATACAGTAGATTAACAAAACCCCAAAAGATAATGCAACAATAGCATAAAATAAAAGGAAAATTTCAAACCACAGTTCAGTTCAGTTCAGTCGCTCAGTCATGTCCGACTCTTTGTGACCCCATGAATCGCAGCACGCCAGGCCTCCCTGTCCATCAGCAACTCCTGGAGTTCACCGAAACCCACATCCATCGAGTCGGTGATGCCATCCAGCCATCTCATCCTCTGTTGTCCCCTTCTCCTCCTGCCCCCAATCCCTCCCAGCATCAGAGTCTTTTCCAAGGAGTCAACTCTTCGCATGAGGTGGCCAAAGTCCTGGAGTTTCAGCTTTAGCATCATCCCTTCCAAAGAACACCCAGGACTGGTCTCCTTTAGAGTGGACTGGTTGGGTCTCCTTGCAGTCCATGGGACTCTCAAGAGTCTTTTCCAACACCACAGTTCAAAAGCATCACTTCTTCAGTACTCAGCTTTCTTTATGGTCCAACTCTCACATCCATACGTGACTACTGGAAAAACCATAGCCTTGACTAGATGGACCTCCACAAGAGGAAAAGAAAAAAAAAAGGACCAAAGGAAATATATAAAACCAATCAGAAAATGAGGTTTAAAATGGCCATAAATACATATATTTCATAATTATCTTAAGTATCAGTGGTCTAAATGCTCCTACCAGATGTATTAGAATGCATACTGGATAAAAAAGAAGAGCTGGCGACGTGCTGCCTATAAGAGACTGGCCTTAGGACAAAGGGCATACACAGATTCAAACCGAGGGAGTGGAAAAGATGTTCCACCCAAATGTGAATGACCGGAAAGCAGGAATCACAATATTCATATCAGACAAAATAGACTTTAGAACTTAGACCTAAAGAAAGACAAAGAAGAACACTATATTCTGATGAAAGAATCACCATAAGAGGATTTTACACTCATCAACATATGCACACCCAATTCAGGAGCACCCCAATACATGGAACAGATACTAACAGACATAAGGGAGAAATTGATGGGAACACAACAATAGGAGACTTTAACACTTCACTGACACCAGTGGACAGATCTTCCAGAGAACCAGTAAGACGACAGAGATTCTAAATGGTACAAAATAGAACAGTAAGACTTGACTGATACATTCATGATATTGCATCCAAAAAACCAGAATATACATTCTTTTCAAATACACAAGGAACATTCTCTAGAACACAAACTAGGGCAGAAAACAAGCCTCAGAATATTTAAGAGTGTAGACATTATCTCGAGTACTTTTTCTGATCACACAGCATGAGCCTATTAACCAACCACAGAAAAGGAAATGAGAAAACACCAACTACATGGAGACTAAATAACATACTACTCTCAAACCAATGAGTCAACGAGGAAACCAAAGAGGAAATTGAAACTATCTTGAGACAAAAGACAATGAAAACACATACAAAGTCTATGGGATGCAGCAAAAGCAGTTTCTAGAGGGAAGTTCAGAGTGATATAGGCCTTCATAGAAAAACAAGAAAATCTCAAATAACACCTACCAGCAGCAGAAGACATTAAGCAGAAGTGGTTAAAATACACAGAACTATATCAAAATGCCTTAGTGACCTGGACAACCAAGATGGTGTGGTCACTCACCTAGAGCCAGATATCCTGGCGTGTGAAATCAAATGGGCCTTAGGAAGAATTACGAGGAACAAATCTAGTAGAGGGGACAGAATTCCAGCCCAGCTATTTGAGATATTAAAAACTGATGCTGTTAAGGTACTGTACTCAATATGTCAGCCAATTTGGAAAACTCAGCAGTGATCACAGGACTGGAAATCGTGTTTCCACTCCAATCCCTAAGGAGGGCAACACCAAAGAATGCTCCAGCCACTGTACAGGTGCTCTCGTTTCACCTGATAGCAAGGTAATGCTCCAAGTCCTTCAAGCTAGACTTCAGTTCAGTGCAGTTCAGCTGCTCAGTCGTGTCTGACTCTTGGCGACCCCATGAATCGCAGCACTCCAGGCCTCCCTGTCCATCAGCAACTCCCAGAGTTCACTCAGACTCATGTCCATCGAGTCTGTGATGCCATCCAGCCATCTCATCCTCTGTTGTCCCCTTCTCCTCCTGCCCCCAATCCCTCCCAGCATCAGTCTTTTCCAATGAGTTAGCTCTTCACATGAGGTGGCCAAAGTACTGGAGCTTCAGCTTTAGCATCATTCCGTCCAAAGAACACCCAGGGCTGATCTCCTTCAGAATGGACTGGTTGGATCTCCTTGTAGTCCAAGGGACTCTCAAGAGTCTTCTCCAACACCACAGTTCAAAAGCATCAATTCTTCGGCACTCAGCTTTCTTCACAGTCCAACTCTCACATCCATACATGACTACAGGGAAAACCATAGCCTTGACTAGACGGACCTTAGTCGGCAAAGTAATGTCTCTGGTTTTGAATATGCTATCTAGGTTGGTCATAACTTTCCTTCCAAGGAGTAAGCGTCTTTTCATTTCATGGCTGCAGTCACCATCTGCAGTGATTTTGGAGCCCCCCAAAATAAAGTCTGACACTGTTTCCACTGTTTCTCCATCTATTTCCCATGAAGTGATGGGACAGGATGCCATGATCTTCATTTTCTGAATGTTGAGCTTTAAGCCAACTTTTTCACTCCTCTTTTACTTTCATCAAGAGGCTTTTTAGTTCCTCTTCACTTTCTTCCATAAGGGTGGTGTCATCTGCATATCTGAGGTTATTGATATTTCTCCTGGCAATCTTGATTCCAGCTTGTGTTTCTTCCAGCCCAGCGTTTCTCATGATGGACTCTGCATATAAGGTAAATAAGCAGGGTGACAATATGCAGCCTTGAGGTACTCCTTTTCCTATTTGAACCAGCCTGTTCCATGTCCAGTTCTAACTGTTGCTTCCTGGCCTGCATACAGATTTCTCAAGAGGCAGGTTAGGTGGTCTGGTATTCCCATCTCTTTCAGAATTTTCCACAGTTTATTGTGATCTTCAGAGTCAAAGGCTTTGGCATAGTCAATAAAGCAGAAATAGTTGTTTTTCTGGAACTCTCTTGCTTTTTCCATGATTCAGCGGATGTTGGCAATTTGATCTCTGATTCCCCTGACTTTTCTAAAACCAGCTTGAACATCAGGAAGTTCACAGTTCATGTATTGCTGAAGCCTGGCTTGGAGAATTTTGAGCATTACTTTACTAGCATGTGAGATGAGTACAATTGTGTGGTAGTTTGAGCATTCTTTGGCATTGCCTTTCCTTGGGATTGGAATGAAAACTGACCTTTTCCAGTCCTGTGGCCACTGCTGAGTTTTCCAAATTTGCTGGCATATTGAGTGCAGCACTTTCACAGCATCATCTTTCAGGATTTGAAATAGCTCAACTGGAATTCCATCACCTCCACTAGCTTTGTTTGTAGTGATGCTTTCTAAGGCCCACTTGACTTCACATTCCAAGATGTCTGGCTCTAGATGAGTGATCACACCATTGTGATTATCTGGGTTGAAGATCATTTTTGTACAGTTCTTCCGTGTATTTTTGCCACCTCTTCTTAATATCTTCTGCTTCTGTTAGGTCCATACCATTTCTGTCCTTTATCGAGCCCATCTTTGCATGAACTGTTCCCTTGGTATCTCTAATTTTCTTGAAGAGATCTCTAGTCTTTCCCATTCTGTTGTTTTCCTCTATTTCTTTGCACTGATCGCTGAAGAAGGCTTTCTTATCTCTTCTTGCTATTCTTTGGAACTCTGCATTCAGATGCTTATATCTTTCCCTTTCTCCTTGGCTTTTCGCTTCTCTTCTTTTCACAGCTATTTGTAAGGCTTCCCCAGACAGCCATTTTGCTTTCTTGAATTTCTTTTCCATGGGGATGGTCTTGATCCCTGTCTCCTGTACAATGTCACAAACCTCCGTGCATAGTTCATCAGGCACTCTATTTATCAGATCTAGTCCCTTAAATCTATTTCTCACTTCCACTGTATAATCATAAGGGATTTGATTACACAAACCACTTCAGTATTCTTGCCTTGAGAACCCCATGAACAGTATGAAAAGGCAAAATGATAAGATACTGAAAGAGGTACTCCCTAGGTCAGTAGGTGCCCAATATGCTACTGGAGGTCAGTGGAGAAATAACTCCAGAAAGAATGAAGGGATGGAGCCAAAGCAAAAACAATACCCAGCTTGGATGTGACTGGTGATAGAAGTAAGGTCCGATGCTGTCAAGAGTAATATTGCATAGGAACCTGGAATGTCAGGTCCATGAATCAAGGCAAATTGGAAGTGGTCAAACAGGAGATGGCAAGAGTGAATGTCGACATTCTAGGGATCAGCAAACTAAAATGGACTGGAATGGGTGAATTTAACTCAGATGACCATTATATCTACTACTGCGGGCAGGAATCCCTCAGAAGAAATGGAGTAGCCATCATGGTCAGCAGAAGAGTCCGAAATGCAGTACTTGGATGCAATCTCAAAAACGACAGAATGATCTCTGTTCATTTCCAAGGCAAACCATTCAGTATCACAGTAATCCAAGTCTATGCCCCAACCAGTAACGCTGAAGAAACTGAAGCTGAACGGTTCTGTGAAGACCTACAAGACCTTTTAGAGCTAACACCCCCAAAAGATGTCCTTTTCATTATAGGGGACTGGAATGCAAAAGTAGGAAGTCAAGAAACACCTGGAGTAACATGCAAATTTGGCCTTGGAATGTGGAATGAAGCAGGGCAAAGACTAATAGAGTTTTGCCAAGATAATGCACTGGTCATAGCAAACACCCTCTTCCAACAACACAAGAGAAGACTCTACACATGGACATCACCAGATGGTCAACACCGAAATCAGATTGATTGTATTCTCTGCAGCCAAAGATGGAGAAGCTCTAAACAGTCAACAAAAACAAGACCAGGAGCTGATTGTGGCTCAGATAATGAACTCCTTATTACCAAATTCAGACTAAAATGGAAGAAAACAGGGAAAACCGCTAGACCATTCAGCTAGACTTCAACAGAATGTGAACCAAGAACTTCCAGATGTAAAAGCTGGATTTAGAAAAGGCAGAGTAACCGCAGATTAAATTGCCAACATTTGATTGGTTATGGAGGAAGCAAGAGAATTCCAGAAAAACATCTACTTCTGCTTTATTGATGATGCTAAAACTTTTGACTGTGTGGATCACAACAAGCATGGAAAATTCACCTTACCTATCTTCTGAGAAATGTGTATGCATGTCAGGTAGCCACAATTAGAACATGACTTGGAAAAACAGACTGATTCCAAACTGGGAAAGGAGTACAACAGGGCTGTATATTGTCACCCTGCTTATTTAAATTCTATGCAGAGTATGTCCTGTGAAATGCTGAACTGGATGAATCAAGATTTCTGGGGAAATATTAACCTCAGATATGAAGACGATACCACTTTAATGGCAAAACTCGGGGCAGAACTAGTCTCTTCATGATGGTAAAAAAGGAGAATGAAAAAGCTGCTTGAAACTCAGCATTCAAAAAACCAACATCATGGCATTTGGTAGGATCAATTCATGGCAAATAGAAGGGAAAAAGTGGAATCAGTGACAGATTTTATTTTCCTGGGCTCCAAAATCACTGCAGATGGTGACTGCAGCCATGAAATTAAAAGACACTTGTTCCTTGGAAGGAAAGCTATGACAAACCCAGCATATTAGAAAGAAGACACCACTTTGCCAAAAGTTCCATGTAGTCAAAGCTATGACTTTTTGAGTAGTCATGTACAGAAGTGAGAGTTGGACCACAAAAAAGGCTGAGTTTTGAAGAACTGATGCTTTTGAACTGCGGTGTTGGAGAAGACTCTTGAGAGTCCCTTGGACTGCAAGGAGATCAAACCAGTCTTCCTAAAGGAAATCAACCCAGATTATTCATTGAAAGGACTGATGCTTAAGCTCCCAGGGTTACTACTTTGTAACCCTGATGCCAAGAGTTGGTGTATACAAAAAGACTCAGGTGCTGGGAAAGATAGAAGGCAAAAAGACAGGGGCATAAGAGGATGACATGGTTAGAGAGCATCACTAACTCAATGGACATGAATTTGAGTTAGGTCTGGGAGATAGTGAAGGGCAGGGGAGCTTGTGGGGCTACAGTCCATGGGGTCACAAAGAGTCAGACACAACTTAGCAGCTGAACAATATTATACATATTGAATATGAAATATATGTATATGCATGCACATTGCATATATATGTTCAATAGGAACAGTATAGACTATTGAAGATAATATTATATTTTCTTATAACTCTCTCTCTCTACATATATATATACATAAACATAAAATTCATTCAATCGTGAAGGACCTCAAGGAGACACTCTCCCAAGTTGATGCCTGTGGAAAATATATTTCAGTACTAGTTGCTTTTTTGGAGGGCATAAAATTCTTGGATCACATTTTTCTCTCCAACAGGGTTTTATGGGCAGTGACAGATCCCTCGCCTCTTGTGTTTGGTCTGATTGTGTGTAGGTGCTGCTTTGCTTATTTTGAAGTCATGTTCAGTTTCTTCAGTCACTCAGTCGTGTCTGACTCTTTGTGACCCCATGGATCGCAGCACGCCAGGCTTCCCTGTTCATCACCGTCTCCTGGAGCTTGCTCAAACTCATGTCCATTGAGTCGGTGATGCCATTCAACCGTCTCATCCTCTGTTGTCCCTTCTCCTCCTGCCTTCAATCTTTCCCAGCTTCAGGGTCTTTTCCAATGAGTCAGCTCTTCGCATTAGGTGGCCAAAGTATTGGCGCTTCAGCTTCAGCATCAGTCCTTTCAATGAATACTCAAGACTGATCTCCTTTAGGATGGGCTGGTTGGATCTCCTTGCAGTCCAAGGGACTCTCTCAAGAGTCTTCTCCAGCACTTAGAGGGTAACAGGCAGGAAGGCCAGGGGTCTCCAAATGGAGGAAATAGCCTGCAAGTGTCAGACGTTTTTATCTCTCTTAATCGGCAGGAGGAAACAAAGTAGCGATATTTTTTCCTTCTCTATACAAATTTAAAAGGAGGTTTCTCTTAAAATTCTGTGTTGTCATAATGATACCTGGTTTCACCTCAAGTTAACCAATGCCTTTTTCTTATGGAAATGTTTACCTTAGGCCATGCTAACGTACTATGCCTTTACCCCAAACTGTCTTCAAGTCTGTCCGCCTCTTGGCTCAGAACCTACTTGATAAACCAGTATGTTATACTCCGATATTGTTCCTCTAATCTATGTAAATAACACTATTTGTATGGTGCTCTGCCCTTCTTCAAGATTCAAGTTAATCCTTTTATGGCCCAAGATGAACCATTTGGAGCCAAGATTATCCCAGAATACATCCTATGGGGGAGGGGCCTGGTGCCATTCTAAGTTTTGAGACATTCCTTTCTTTCAGACTGCTGGTGACTACATAACACCCAGCTGAAGACTAGCAGGGGAGAGGAGCACTCTTTCTGCCCCCTTCTGATGCCTATGTCAGAAGCTTTCTCTATCTCCTTTATACTTTAATAAAACTTTGTTACACAAAAGCTCTGAGCAATCAAGCCTCGTCTCTGGCCCTGGATTGAATTCTTCTCCTCCAGGGGCCAAGAATCCCGGCGTCGTAATTCAACAACAACCTTTCAACACCACAGCTCAAAAGCATCAATTCTTCACCACTGGGACCAAGGATGTGTCTGAATTCTGCTCTGCTGTCCTTAGTTGGTGGGCAAAGGGGCTGCTCATCCCAGACACTGCCTCTGCGTCTCAGGATGGGCGGAGAGTGAGCTGCACTCTGGAAGCCCTGCCCTTGGACCTCAGTGCATTTCACGGCGAATACCAGGGTCATGTGGATGCCCCTAGGGGCAGAGGGGTCTGGGCTGCACTGGGAAGGACGAGAGGAGGATGGGTGTTTGGTGGGTGTGAGGAAGATCGGCCCCAGAGACGAAGGACGGGAGCTGTGGGTGGAGGGGTCTGGCGTGGGCCATGCTGGGCGGAAGGGAGCTCAGGGCTCGGGTGTGGTTTCAGGTTGACCTAGTTGGGTGAGGAGACCCCAGGGCCAGGGCAGAGGGGGGGAGTAGCAGTGTAGGGGGTTCAGGGAGGGAAAAGTGAGGGGGTGGGGTGGGGAGGGTACAGGTGCAGGGTTGGGGGCAGGGGGACTGTAGGGACGGAACTGGAGAGGGGAGTGAGCAGGCAAAGTGTGATCCGGAGCTGGGGCCGTGGGTGTGGCAATGTCCGGTGCTTGGCCTGGGCCAAGGTGGATGGAGAGGAGGCCGGGGCCTGTGACCGGCCAGGACCTGAGGGTGTGCACCCTGGTGACTGACAGCGAGGGGAACAGCGGCTCTCAGGATCCAAGGAGGGCGTTCCCAGTGGTCCTTGTCGAGCTCCAGGTGGATGGCAGTGTGACCAGGGAGGGAGCTGTGAGGGCTCTCCGGGGTCCCCGGCATTGCGGGCCAGCAGCCCGGGGCCTCCTGGGTGCGCCCTGCCTGGACTGCTGCACCGCTTTCTGCGTCTTAGTGAGACTCTGGGTGACCCTGGGGATTGGAGTTTTGCGCGTGGATCTTAGGGACCTGGAGCAGGTGTCGGGGGCCTCTGTGTGACCCTCAGGCCTTCCCCACTGCACAGGGTCAGGAGCACTGAGAGCTTTGGGGCCAAGGAGCCCCTGCCTGCTGGAGCCCTTCCTGGCTGAGCGCAGGGTGTCAGAGCCCTGAACCGCCAGCCCCTGAGCTGTTTCCCTGCCCTCCCTGGGCTGGTGCAGGCAGAGCCCTGGGCCCTTGTGCACCCCTGTGTCCTGTTACCGAGTCCTAGATGCTCCTTCCCTCCAACTGTAGCTGAAAGTGCTGCCTCCTCCAGGAAGTCACTCTGACTGAGTCCAGACCAGCCTGAGCAGGGAGACCCGGCCTCCCTGTCATGCTCGGCGTCTTCGCTCACGGACTGCAGTGAGGCCTGCACCTGACTGCAGCCCCCGCCCAGGCCCCGTGCAGGGACCTGGGATGGTGAGCGAGGGGAGGAGTGGAGGGCACCCTGCCTCTGGGCAGGGCAGTCTGGCTCTCTGCTAGAATTCTCTGCGGACCTCCAGGCCTGTGTGGGGGGTGGGGCAGGGCAGGAAGCCAGGCAGGAAGGGGCTTTGCAGTCAGACTCAGCGAGCAGCTGTCACTGGAGCTTGCCTGGGGCTTAAGGGCTTTCCTGTCTGGGGGCGGAGGCAGGGGGAGGCGTTGCCACACAGAGAAGAGGCTGCCGGGGTGCCCGGCTGTGTCAAGCCACCTCCCTGGAGAGACCATGCTGGTGCTGAGGTCTGGCACGTGGCCCGCACCCAGGAAAGAAGCTTGGTGAGTGCCGCCCTGAACCTCTGCCCTGAGCGGGGTCCAGACCCTCTTGCAGACAGGCTCAGGGTGATGGTGGGTAGGCTCAGGCTGTGGACACACCTGAACGTAGAGCCCACAGGGGCCTCGGGCTCCTGGGGGTCCTGCTGTGGGCCGGGCCCTAGGGCTGCCTGGGGTGGCTGAGACCCCAGAGCTGGGGTAAAGGTGGAAACACCAGGAGGGGCCACGCTGTGGGGCTCCTGAGGAGGACCTGCATGAGAGACTGTCCCCCAGCATGAGATGGCCCTGGGGCTCCCCCGTGGCTGGGAGGAGGGCCCGAGGGCCTCTTTCAGGGTGGTCTTCCCGGGGCCCCTTCCTGAAATGGGGCCTGAGTGCTGCCTCGATCCTGCCCCCCATGGGGTCCTCCAGGTCCGCTCCCTGTGAGTCAGCATTGTGGTCAGCCCTGGGCAGCAGGCAGGGCATGGGGGGCTGTGGTCCTGGCAGACACTTGTGGACAGTGTGGCTCTGAGCCTCCTGGGTGTCTATGCGGGGTCCGCAGGGGCTGGACACGACCCTGGGCAGCTCAGGACACTGGAGGCAGCTCTGGCCGGTGACTGTGGAGACATGGAGGAGGGTGGGGACACAGTCTCCCACTTGCCCAGCTCCAGGACCTGGAGATGAGGCACCGCTGGGCTCTGCTGTCTCACCCCAGGTCTGAGGCAGTGTGGGCCGGGCTGCACTCTGCTCTCTGACCTCTGGCCCGGGGTCGGGTACCTGGGGGCCGGTTTGGTTATATCTCCTCTCACAGTGTCGCTCCCCTCAGCTCCGTGGTGACCCAGGGCTGCCTGGAATCCCCATTGGCCTCCAGGCCCGGGGCCTCTGTGACAAGGTTGGGCTGCCGGGCAGGACAGGACCCAGGAGTGTGGGCCTTTGAGTCTGATCCTGGCCCGCTGCTCACCCATGACAGGTGCTATGAGTGGCTGAGGCCATGGTGTCCCAGCAGAGGCCCAGCTGGCCTCAGGCCTGCACAAACTCCTCCAGGGTCAGGGGCGGGAAGCTGCTGGGGGCTTCCTGTCTGGGTCTCTGCAGCCCAGCGCCTGGCCCAGGACCCTTCCTCAGGCTGTTGCTTTCCTGAGTCAGCAGGGTGAGAGCCTGCAGGGTGCAGTCCAATGGTCAGGAGGGCAGGCGGTGCCCCAAACACAGCCTTCAGCTTCCCTGTTTGTGGACCCTCAGGGGCCGGGGTTTTTGTTCCAGAGAGTGTCACTGTGGCATAACCATAATCGCTATAATAACTACCACCATAACACAGTCAGCGTCAGAAACCCCAGCTGCTGGCCTTCAGCGCCCCCTTGGTCCCGTCTGATGGGCATGGATCCTTCGGGAGCTGTCAGCTGGTCCAGGTCTGGACAGGCCCCGTGGTGGGGAAAATTCTGAGAACTGAGTCTTGACCCAGGTCTGGACGGGCCCCATGGCAGGGAGGGTTCTGAGGATCCGGTCCCCAGCCGGCCTCTGGCCTGCACAAGCTCCTTCGGGGTCAGGGGGCGGGAACCTTCTGGGGGCCTCCTGTCTGGGTCTCCGCAGCCCAGTGCATGGCCCAGGACCCTTCCTCAGGCTGTTGCTTTCCTGAGTCAGCAGGGTGAGAGCCTGCAGGGTGCAGTCCGATGGTCAGGAGGGCAGGCGGTGCCCTGGACCTGGAGGACAGGCTTCCTGGTCTGGGACCTCGGGGCAGGGGTTTCTGATACTGAGAGTGTCACTGTGGTAGCGACACTACAGTAACTACAGCCATACCTATCATCACCACCGTGACGCAGCCGGCATCAGAAACCCCAGCCGCTGGCCTTCAGTGCCCCCTTGGTCCCGTCTGATGGGCATGGATCCCTCGGGAGCTGTCATGGACGGGGCCCACGGGGTCGGTCCCCAGCCTGTCACAGGCCTGCAGAAGCTCCTCCAGGGTCAGGGGCGGGAAGCTGCTGGGGGTCTCATTGTCTGGGTCTCAGCAGCCCAGCGCCTGGCCCAGGACCCTTCCTCAGGCTGTTGCTGCCCTGAGTCAGCAGGGGTGGGGCTTGCAGGGTGCAGTCCAATGGTCAGGAGGGCAGGCGGTGCCCCAAACACAGCCTACAGCATTCCTGTTCGTGGACCCTCAGGGGCGGGGGTTTTTGTCCCAGAGAGTGTCACTGTGGCATAACCATAACCATAGCCACTATAATAACTACCACCATGATGCAGCCGGCATCAGAAACCCCAGCTGCTGGCCTTCAGCACCCCCTTGGTCTTGTCTGGTGGGAGTGGAGTCTTCGGGAGCTGTCAGCTGGTCCAGGTCTGGACAGGCCCCATGGTGGGGAGAATTCTGAGAACCGAGTCTTGACCCAGGTCTGGACAGGCCCCGTGGTGGGGAGAATTCTGAGAACCGAGTCTTGACCCAGGTCTGGACAGGCCCCGTGGTGGGGAGAATTCTGAGAGTCGAGTCTTGACTCAGGTCTGGACGGCCCAATAGCAGGGTGGCCTGTGATGTCTCCTTGCCCAGCCCACCCTGTGGCCATGGAGGACCCTCCTCCAGGTGCAGGGCTGAGTGCGCCCTGGACCAAGTGGCTCTCTGAGCCCAGGTCTGATGTCCTGCTGAGCCTGCACTCTGATCCTCTTCAGGCCAGTGGTGGCACGCCGGGGAAACTCAGAAGCTGCGCAGAGGCCAGAGCAGGGTGGCCGTGGACAGCGTCCTGCGCAGGAACCTGGCAGGTAGGGACGCCAGTCCATCTTGAGCTCCCCAGGCTGACCTGGAGGGCGGGTGGCCACACCGCAGGGCTGGGGGGGAGACTTAGGTGTAGCGGCTCCCACGGGCACTCCCCGCAGAGGCTGGCCACTGGCTCGGCTTCTGCTGCAGTGCCTGCCCTGGCCAAAATCTCTGGACACTGCACAAGCGCCTGCACGCCCTTTCTACATGTGAGAGGCCCCGCGAGCCCCTGCAGGCCAGGGCCGGATCCGGACTCCCCTACCTTGGATCTGGCAGCATGCTGGGAGATGCTGCCTCTGCATGAATCCCTCACAGCCTGCTCCCTGGCGAGCTCCTATGCAGTTGAGTACAGCCCCAGCTCCAGCATCCACTGCTGTCAGCTTCCCTGAGCTCCCAGCAGGGTTGGAGGTGTCTAGGGTCTTGCCCCTGGGAAACCTGACCTGACGGTTTGCCCAGTGTGGGCTCTGTTCTTCCTGACCCCGTCTGGGGGCGCACTGAGTGCCCAGCGGTCAGGGCCAGCTTGGGCTAGGACATGTGGCTGCGGGGTCAGTGCAGTCGTCTCAGAGTCTGGACATGGGCCCATGGGCCGCATCCGCCCAGAGAGGCCCAGGAGGCTGAAGTTCTGGTCTCTGAAGCTCAGGTCGTGAGGCCTGGCCGTGTGGGGCTGGGCGGCCATACGGTTAGCAGGTGTTTGCTGCCCCATGTCTCACTGTGGTAGTCGCTATAGTAACACCGCAGTAGAGCCCTTGGCAAAAGGGCAAAAAGCCTTGTTTGTGCTGTAGGCCATCCGCGTGGGGACCCTGGATGTGGGGCATTCAGAGGGCTGAGCGGTTGTAGGGGCTGGGCCGCCTGGCTGGCTGTGGGTGGATTGGTGCCGGGCTCAGCACTTGTGGAAGGCATGGCGCCACAGGCGTCCTGCTGGAGCATGTGGGAGGTGTCTCCCACCAGGTGGACGATGACCACACCGGCTCTGTCCTGAGGCTCTGAGCTGGGCTTGGCCAAGTGATAGCCTCCTGGGTTGACAGATTGAACCCAAACTGCCTGCAAACTGTGTGTCGGTCACCTTGAGGCCGGGTGTGCTCTCGGGCCAGCAGGTGCCTCCCACCAGGAAACCCAGGAGCAGAGCAGGGTCATTCCTGCTGCTGCCTGTCCTGGGAGTCTGGACCCAGTTGTGCTGGCCCAGCCCTGAGGGCGGCACTGAGCTGCTCCATCCTCGTGGCTCCAGCGGGACTGGGAGCAGGTGCAGGGAGCTGCGTCCCCTAACCCTGCACCTGTCCCCGCCCTGACGCTGGGGGCCCAGACGCCCAGGACGAGGCATTCGCTGAGGGCCAGGGCTCTCCTCCCCAGGTGGTTCATGCCCTCTGCGCCCTCACGGCTCCAGGCCTTGGAGCATGGTTGAGAACCGCCCTCTTGAGGCCCTCAGTGGCCCCTGGGCACCCACTCCACGCTGATTTTGGGTGGTGGGTTGAGATCAGGCCTGGAAGCTCTGGCTTGTCCAGCAGAGTCCCTGCTAGAATGTAGACAGTCCTCTGGATCTGGTCTCCCCCTAGCACCCCGGGGCATCGAGAGGGGCCCCCTCCGCCTGCAGGGGGTGCACATGGCTGGGGCTGGAGGGCTGGCCCTTTGCCAGGACCCCTGCCCTGCTGGCAAGTCTTGGTCCTGGGGAGTCTCGGTCCTGGGGAAGGGTCAGGGGCTCCCTGGGATGGCTGCCTCATCAAGACCTCAGCCACCTTTGCTCAATGCTCTTGGTAGGTGGCCTGGAACCCCGGGCCCTTCCTTGTCCCCTGGCCATGGGCCAAGCCCAGGGCCCATGCCCATACATCCCTTCTGGCTCGCTGTCCTGAGTTGGTGGGGGAGGCACCCTGGTTGGGAGCCCAGTGCCCCTGGGGACGCACTGCCCAGCTCCATACCTGCGTGTAGGTTGGGCTTTATGTCAGGGCCTGAGCCACTGTGGCTATAGCAGTAGCTATCATCATGGTATTCTCACGGCGACATGCGCACCTGCTGGGACCCAGCGTGAGGAACTCCACCCGTGGCAAAGGTCATGAGGAAGGAGGCTCCGCATTAAGCAAAGGCGAGATAGAGCCTCAGGAGACCCCCTGTTCCCGAGCATCTACCCCAAAAACCAGGGTCTGCCTACTTTACTGTTTTATGCTTTCACCTATACCCACATTACCTCTTTCTGAGAAGGAGTTAACTTACAGCTCCAAGTCAATAAAAATTCCTGGGCATGACAAGAGTGTTTCAACTTATGAACTCCTCTGAACGTTATCTAGCCTGCCTGTACAGGTTCGTCTGGCCACATGTGATTGTTTAGACTTACTAAAGGCAGATTCTTTTGGGAAGTTAGAAATTATTAGTATAGTGGGTTGGTTAGGAATTATATTGATGAAGGGTTTTTCATTTGTTGTGCCAATAATGGCTGCTAATTCCCTGCCCTGGGTGTGACAAGGGTGTCTCAGCTCAGACCTCTCTGCTGACAGACTAGCTTGTGTGACAACCTCTCAACCATAAACAGCACAGAGAGTTTGGAGTATTTTGAGAGTCTTAATTAGCATAGGGCTTTTCTCATTGTTGAGTCAATGATTGCTGCGAGGCCTCCGTATCCTTAGGCACCTGGGAATATATTAATGTATTTGGAATATAGAAAAGGAA
The DNA here is from genome assembly GCF_042477335.2 of Ovis canadensis. Lineage (NCBI taxonomy): Eukaryota > Metazoa > Chordata > Mammalia > Artiodactyla > Bovidae > Ovis > Ovis canadensis. Next base: position 83,530,754 of record NC_091262.1, read on the forward strand.
ATATAGTAGTTTTTGATGTTAGCAATACTAGACTTTTTGAGTTAATGAATTTTCTCTTTTGTTATAGATCACTGTACTTTGTTATAAATCACTGTGTCCTTGCTATGTGAAAATGTAACTTTATCACTATCTTAAGATTAAATAGATCTTAAGGGGAACATTGGTGAAGGGTTTTCATTTGTTGGGCTGATGTTTGCTGCTAAATATCCATATTTCCTGCCCTTATAATGAATATAACTAGCATATAGGAGAAACAAGTATTAACCTTTAAGATTAATCATGTTAACCTTAGGTTGAATAAATTCCTTTCTTAGTTGTAACCCACTACACCCTCACCCTATAGGAATGCAACTTTATCTGCTACCTTCAGATGGTGGTGCCTGGTTTAATAAAAAACACCCTTGGAAAAATAAGTTTTTTGGTTATCAGAAAGAAAGCCTCTTAAAATGTCAGCAGGTCTCATGGCCAGAAGATGATGTAAAACCCCTAAGACCTTTTTGTATACATTTATGTGAAGCACCTGATTTTGATAAAGGTCAGGATTGCTGACTCCCGCGCGACTCTGTATTCATCCCTATGTATAACAAAAGGTATATAAGCAAACCTAAAAAATAAAATAATCGGATCAGTTTCTGGAAAGACTGGTTCCCCTGTGTCGTTTCTTTCTTGCTCCCCGTTTTTCTGGCTGAATTCCAATCTGGAATGTGGGTACTCACCAAGCCTGCTAATTTTGCCTGGGCTTCTAAGATCGGACCGGGGAGGCCTCAGTGCCTCCTCTCCTTCGGGAGAACGGAAAGACGCCTGTGGCCTACATAGGTGGTGATTGGTATTCCACGTAAACCAAATTATTCAGCCTCTTTTTCTCCACTAATTTTCCTACTACAGTATCCGTTTCTAGTCTCTCTCTATATCTGTAATTAGGTAAGTTTTTTCCTAGGACGCTGATTCCGTCCCCACCTTTGAATTACCCTGGATCCATCGGGGCTGGACCCCGGCACACACCCTCAAAATCTTCCCTACCCGGCTTTGTGTGTGGCTGCCCTCGTGGGCTCCAGCTGTCTCTGAGGTGGGGATGCTGTGTTTCCAGTGGGTTTTTGCTTTGAACCCCAGGGTGAGCAAGGTGCAGGTGAGTCTGACCCAAATCTCCATGGGTGAAGAGGCAGCCCCACTCTGGGCCTGGGGCCCACTGAGATCTGCCCGTGGGTGAAGAGGCAGCCCCACTCTCGGCCTGGGGCCCACTGAGATCTGCCCATGAGTCCCACGGGCAATCTGCGTGGCTCGAGGGTTGGCACCCCCTCTCTGGGCTTGGGGCTCACTGAGATCTGTCCATGGGTCCCATGGGCAGTCTGCCTGGCTCAGGGGTTCTGGTTGTGTCCTTGCTGCCCTCTGGGCCCCTCTCAGGGTTTCCCTGTCCCAGGCCTGACCAGTGAGGGCGAGCACCCCTGGCCCTCGGCTCACATCTGCTGGAAGTTGCTGATGGTGCTGGGCTCACGCCTGGCTCATGTGCCAGCCACCTGGAGCCCGGGGACGGCCGCCCAGATGTGAGACCGGCTCCCGTCTATGGCTGTGGGGGGCCCTATTCCTCCCAGCATTGGGTGCAGATGGCCCGTGATGTGGGTGTTTCCGTGGTTGGTTGGGAAGTCTCTGGTGACCAACCTGCCCTACCCTGTTCCCTGGCTGTAGTGCATGTCCTTCTGAGGACCCTCACAGAGCCTGCTGGGGGCACCTGCTGCCCAAGGAGGCTGGACAGCCAAGTGAGTCAGGGCCTGGTCTGCCGCCTTGCAGCCCCAGCTGGACTTGGCCTGAGGGCCAGCCTGTGAGGGGCTGATGGCCCTTGGCTCCGCATCCACTGTCCAGGTTAGCTGCTCACACAGTTACTGTCCAGGGGCCTTTCCCACAGAAGTGGTGGAAACAGCTTTTCTCAGTCACTGTAACAGCAGGGGAGAGCTGACTGCACCCCTGCACAGAGGTGACAGCTGTGTCATGGGAGAAGCTGGAGTGGGGTGCCTGGGACTCTGGTTTAAGAGGGACCAGGAAGTGTGGCCACGTGTGTGTGATGTGGCCGCTGTGTCCACTGGCCACAAGGGAGCGGGGACTGGGTCGAGACTCTGTCCTCACTGAGGACTCCGTGTCTCTGGAGTCTGGCAGCTGAGGGGCCTGGGGGGCTGCGGGCTGCTGAGGCTGGCCCTCTAGCACTTCAGCCAAAACTGTCACCAGTGTGGCAGAAACCAGCACTCGAGAAGCCAGGCCCGGCACTCAGAGGGCTGGAGAGCTCAGGTTTGTTATGCTGGTGAGCCCAGAGCAGTTAACACTCCAAGCTCTGAGCTCTGAACAAAGGGGTGACAGGGTTTTTATAGACAGGCTGCTGTGGGCAACACCAGCTGCTGATACACTGGATTAAACTACGGGGTTTTCCGTGCGTGGGAGCAGCAGTCAAGATGGGGAGGGGAAGCCTGACCTGGACAGACATAATTAAGCAGGTTTGCAGCGGCTGAGCAGTTGCAAAGAGCAGGACAAGGCTGCGTAAGATAAGCTCCAGTTCCTAGTATTGCAAATCCCCACTGTCTGAGACTACGTGACCTGTGTGATCCAGACTTTGCAAGGAGCAAGCTGAGTTACAGAGGCAGAAGGAGCAGGAGGCGATGTAAAATTCTAACTTTTCCTCTTCACCAGGACAGCCGACATTCCTCTGGGTGTGCAGAGCAGTGGAAGTTCAGTGGAGGCCTCTGACACCAGGATATCTGGCACTGTTGCGGGGGCCACACCTACCTACATCCTCGGGGGTGGGGACGCCCTGTTAGGAGCCAGGCCCTCCCAGCACCTGTGCTTATGGAGTGGCCACCAGGATGGGGAGGAGCGAGGCCTCTGCCCTCCTGCGGGGCAGCCTGGGAGCTCCGTGCTGGAAAGCAGCCAGGCATCCATGGGCAGGGACACAGTGAGCCAGGGCGTCAGAGGACAAGACGCAGCCCCACACACAAAAGCCCGGGGAATGAGAGCAGACGGGCAGGCCTGGGAGGTGGTTGCTGGGGGTGCGTTAGGCATGCTGTGAGACTGCCAGGGAGCCGGGGCCTCATGTCTGGGATAGAGGGCGGTGGGGGAGCCAGGTGATATAGTTTTGCAACAAAGGGAAGGTAGTTTGAACGTCCAAAGGGTATTGCTAACTAAAGAAAGCCGGATAACCCAAGCTCAGGAGCTAGTGCTTTGCTGTGAGTGGGAAGGTGCGAGAGTCTGGGCTCCCTGAAAGCATTCATTTCACAAGCACCTCCGCTGTCTGGGCCAGTGTCCCGCGTTTTCACATCCTGAGTTTCCTCAGGGCTCACTGAGGGGAGTGGCTGCAGCCCCGGGGCTGCTGGACGGCAGGTATGGTTCACGTCCTTGGGGGCCCTCAGGGCTCAGAAATTCACCTTTGGAGGGCTGGCATCTGGGATGACTGTGGCATCCTTGTTTACTGATATGGCAGGAAGTACTCGATTTCTCAAAGGAAAGAAGAAGAAGGGAGATTTTATTCAAGCCAAACAGGATTCTAGCCCCAGAAGGGCAGTGGATTCTCAGAAGTCACTCTGCCTACCAGGAGTCGAAGGCACAGTCATGCACATTTTTGAGACAAAGGATCATCTCTTGGAAAGACGTGAGGGTATTTCACAGAAAGGTCACCAAGGGTGCCCAGCCAGGTAAGTCACTTAAAGTGGGCAGAGGTTTGCTGAGACCCCTCCAGTGCTGGGAAAGAGTGCTGATCTTTAGGAAGTTGCGCGGCCGGTGTCGAAAGAGAGGAAAACGTGCCCCTTCCCTTGGGGCAGGCCCTCCGACATCTGAGGAGCACCGGCTGAGCTGTGCCACAGAAGCACAGGTGCCAGGAAGGCCCAGCACGGGGCAGGGGCACCCTACACGGAGGGCCTGTCCTGCCTGAAATAGAAAAGCCGTCTCACCACCTTTCAGGGTGACTGCAGGTGTGGAGGGGGCAGGGGTGCCCCCTTGGCGTCCACCTGGGCTTGCAGTGCCTTAGTAGAGTGAGTCTTTGCTTCCCATGGGGGAGATCCCTGGGTGAGCTGTACAGAGTTCTGAGGTTCTGGTCTGAGTCTGTGCAGTGAACTGGACAGAGTTTGGCTTCCTAGAATTTCATCTGGACCTCCCTGGTGGCTCACTGGTAAAGAAGTCTCCTGCCCGTGCAGGAGATGCTGGTTTGATCCTGGGTCAGGAAGCTCCCCTGGAGAAGGAAATGGCAACAGACGCCATTATTCTTGCCTGGGAAATCCCATAGCCAGAGGAACCTGGCGGGCTATACAGTCATGGGGTTGTGAAGAGTTGGACACGACTTAGCGTCTAACCACAACAAGCAAGAACAAGAGTTTCATTGATGACATCTGGCTGTTTGCTGCCATGTCATCCAGCCTGAGCTTCTCCTTTTGGCCCACACATGGCCACGGGGCGTCAGGGCAGGATCCCTACACACGGGCATGACCAGTTTTGCAGATGTCTGAAAGCTTGCCCAAATCCACCAGGGCCCGGACTCGCCTGTGCAGACGGTTACAGACTCGGTAACCTCAGTGCTTTCTTGAGGATTAGCCTTCTAATTCGATTCCTACTTCTTCCTCAGTTCTGTGGCTGGAAAAGGAGCGTCCTGGGTGACGGCTTGGACTTTGTTGGCATGCTGTGCTAACCCTTGTGCTCTGGACCTGCTCGACCTCCCAGCCTGCACTGTGTCCAGGGCAGAGGAGCAGAGCCTTTAGGGGGAGCAGGTGGTGCGGGGCAGGGAGAGCCCCTGGAGTGGGGCAGGGACAGAGAGCACTGCCCGCTGGGGCGGTGGCCTGCAGCTTGAGGGTGTGTCGTGCTCTGCTCGGGGCCCAGGGCCACTGGAGTGAATCCCACGGCTGGGCTTTGGCTCCACAGACTCGGCCACGCTGGGGGTGGGCGCACACTTTCTGGAGCTGCGGGCGGGGCAGGTGTGTCAGCTGCCGCAGGTGGAGGGGGGCGCTCAGGCTGCAGGAACAGAGTGGCAGGAGCTGGTGAAGAGCCTGGAGGACTGAGTGCTTGGTGTGGCCTGGGCAGTGCGCCCGGTGCCCGCATGTCACTTCCTGGGTCCTCACCATGAACCCCCAGGGGACCTGTGGCGACTGTGATGATTAATTACTCCACAGGCTGTGCACAAGCTGCAAGGGGCCCAGGCACCGTCGCCTGCCAGCTGCTGGTGGAGCCAGATCTCCACACAAGAACAGAGGCTGTGATGAGAAGATGAGGGTGGGTGGACAGGGTTGGTTCTGGGGTGGGGAAGGGCTCTGGCTTCTGGGGAGGATGGCGCAGAGGCACGGAGTCCAGGGCAGGTCCGCAGTGAGCTCAGGCTGAGTGGACAACGCGCACTCTGCTGGGTCTGGACAGAGGACTCGCCAAGCCCTGCATTCTGAGGCTGATATCTCGCCTCTGTGGACAACAGGAGCACCTGGCCACTGCCCTAGGCTTCCCGTGGGCATCCGCACACGGCTCCAGGCAGAGGACATGTCTCCTCTCGTCCCCTCCAGGTCACCCCTGGAGCCCCAGGTGGCCAGCAGGGACCGTGGAGCCGAGCGCCCCCTGTGTGTACTCTTGTGGGGCTGCAGCTGTGCTGGGCAGCTGTGGCTGCTTGCTGAGGCCCTCACCAGTGTCCACGCCTACCTGCTTAGCCTGGACTGGTGTTGTGGCCAGTCCTGGGGGCTCCATGCATGGGGGCTTTCCTTCTGAGGCTGCTAGCAACCCCCGGCCCACAGGGACTGCAGTGCTGTCCCCTGTGGGGGGCCAGCGGGCGTCCATGAGCAAGGACAGCTGAGAGCAGGAGGCGGCGCTGAGGCGGGAAGGCGCGGCTCTGGGGGGTGGTGGGAGGCCTCAGGTCAGTCAGTTCACTCGCTCAGTCGTGTCCGACTCTGCCACCCCATGGACGGCTGCTCACCAGGCCTCCCTGTCCATCACCGTCCCCTGGAGCTTGCTCAAACTCATGTCCATCGAGTCGGTGATGCCTTCCAACCATCTCATCCTCTGTCATCCTTGTCTCCTATCGCCTTCAATCTTTCCCAGCATCAGGGTCTTCTCCAAGGAGTCAGTTCTTCACATCAGGTGGTCAAAATATTGTAGCTTCAGCTTCGGCCTCACTCCTTCCAATGAATATTCAGGACTGATTTCTTTTAGCATGGACTGGTAGGATATCCTTGCAGTCCAAGAGACTCTCCAGAGTCTTCTCCACCAGGGAGGCACTGAGGCCGGCTGGTCAGGAAGGTGCGGCTCTGGGGGGTGGGAGGCCTAGGGGGCACCTCCTCCCGGGTGGGCCCAACCTTCAGCCTACGAGCCCCTCCCAGCCGGTCCAGGGTTCCAGGGCTCACTCACCAGTCACTGTCCCCAAAGCGCAGGCTGTAGGAGAGCCAGCCCAGCCCCTGGGCGCCCTTGCCTTGGTGCAGCTCCTTCCTGGGAATCACCACCTCCGTGGAGATGTAGCGCCATGAGGGACGGTCCCGAGAGCACTGGGCAGGGGCCAGCACTGCCCAGAGCCCGAGCAGCCAGAGGGCTGCCCTCAGGGTGACCCGGCCCTCCGCCAGCATGGGGGCGCTGCTCAGGGATGTCTGCCAGTGAGGACAGAGAAGGCGAGGCCCCGCAGGGAAGCCAGGTCTGAGCCGCGTGCTGAGGCCGCTGCCATCCGAGGAGACACTGGCAGAGAACAGAGGGTGCCTGGGTGGCCGTGCCCAGCCCTGCGCGGGTCATCTGCAGAGACTGAGTCACAGTCACAGGGCGAGGCCCTGGGCTAGCCTGGCCATCAGTTCAGTGGGGCTGGCGAGGGGCGGGGGGAGGGCCGAGTCCACGAGGGTGGCATGGGAGGGGCAGGGGAGGGGAGCAGAGGCCTGTCTCCACTCCACACGTCCAGCCCTTCTTCCTGCGGTCTGCATGGCCGACGTTCACCTGCAACACGGCTCACGGCCCCCTGCTCTGCCCGTGGGGGCTGCCAGGCCCCCTCCTGCACAGGCCTCTTTCCTCCCTGCGAGCTCCACTTCCTTCTACTTTGGCGACTGGAAGCAGACTTGCTCATGTCACTTAACATCCCGGGAGTTGAAAATGTTTTAAAAGTTCATGATTGCGTGTGTCTCATTCTGGTTAGCAGGTAGGTCACCTGCAAACCGCGTGTTCCTCTTGGTTTTTGCTTGGAAGCTTCGTTTAGGCCCCCTGAGGAGCAAGCTCCCCACTCTTCTCTGGGACGCTCTCTGTCATTCTTGCTGACCCTGGCTGGTGAGACCAGAAACCAGGCCTGACTACAAGCCCCCGGGTTCCCTTCTTGTCCTTCTGTGTGGCTCTCTCGGCAGGAGATGGTTCTCGCCTGTGCCTCTGTGGGCCCAGGGGGCCTGCTGGTACCCAAGGGGAGCGAGGAAGTTTTCAGGCATTTTTACACAACTTTGTAGCCATCCACAGAGGACAGAGACTCACTCACAGGGCAGAATTAAAAGCAAGATTCCGCTTCCATCCGTAACATGAGAATCTGCCCCAACAGAGGGTGCCCTCTGCAGCATTTTGCTCGTTGGGCGTTTCGCTTTCTGCCTTCTTGTCTCAGGAGAGCACCCGTCTGACTCACGCCGATCTGGCTCCTTCCCTTTCACGTCTGTGTTCTGTTGCCTTGTCTGCAAGCCGCTCGCTACAGGGAGGAGGCCCACGGTGTACGGAGTGGCTGGCTCCTGAGCCCTGCCCCCTTGCCCGAGTGCCAGCTCTCAGGAGACCCGTGGCCAAGCCCGCGGGGCATGGCTGCAGGGGATGAGCCCCTGAGCCGTCCATGCAGAGTCCGGCTGGAAGCAGGAAGCGTCTGCAGCAGCCTGTGGCCTTTAGCACTTTAGAAGTCGGCCCCTCACCTCCCAGTCTCTGCACCGTAAGAGACACAGGAGTCAAACCCCAGGCCTGAGGGTTTGGGAGGACTCTCGTCGGCCCTCTGCTCGTCTGCTGGCTCTGCCAGTGAGGCCGCTGCTCGTTCCCGACTCCTGGCCCTCGGTGGATTGGCCTGCTGTGAGGCGAGCTGATGGGAGGAGCCTGGGCTCCGGGAAGTCTCTGGGCCCTGCTGCTCGGCAGCCCTGCCCCTTCCTCTTGGCTCTGTATTCAGTGCCTGCTGTCATCCTGGGGGAGTTACAGACTCCTTCAGGTCCTCTTCACCGTTTGCAGAAACGGTCAGAGGGAGTACTTCCTGCGGGCGGGAAAGGTGTTTCCTGCTACCTGCTGGACCCTGTAGAGGACGGAGCACTGCATCTGCCTTCAGGCCTGTGCAGCAGTGGCTGTTGCCAGGGAGGCGCGTGCCAGGGACCATGTCCCGGGAAGGTGCGTCTCTGATTTCCGGGCCTGGGGGTTTTGGCTGCAGGAACACAGGGTGTATGTTGTTCCGGCTCTGGCAGGCAGTGTGCCCCTGGAAGTTATGTGGTGATATCTGGGGCAACGTTGCTTTGGCAGCCCTGCGGTATTCTGAGTCCCTGAGACTTGACATTGTGATCAGCTGGCAATGGGAAAGAGGCTGCCGATGCCATGGGGCCTGGCTCCTACTGTCCACAGTGTCTCCATCTTCCCATCTGGATGGTCCTCCGTGCGGAGCATGAGCCCCAGAGACAACACGAGACAGGAGTCTCAGGAGGTTCACTCGGCTCAGATGTGACGTACCCGGCCACTATTTCCACCCTTCTGTGTACACCCTGTCTTCTTCAGAGTGAGGGAGGACACCTGCTGACCAATTCTCTCCTCCAGGGACAAGGGCAGCTCTCGTTTTAGTGGGAAAAGGATCGGTATCCATTCTGGCTGTATTTAGCCGCCCAGTTGGCTGCATGGGTCTCCTGAGGCCATGTCAGCCTCCTGAGTGTGGGCTGGGGAGGAAACAGGCATAAATTTAGAAGGAGGCAAACGTCACATGCCCACAGGTGGCGGGAGAGCCAGCAAAGCCAGGGAGCCCTGGGATTTGTGAAGGGGCCCACAGCAGGGCAGCTGCTAAGCCAGGCCTGCAGTTGCCATACACAGGGTCCCCGTCCCCCTGGCAGTGTGGGCCCCGCAGGAAGAGTGGGGACCTCAGGGCGTGGTGTGGAGAGCATGTGGAGCACACACTTGTGGCCACTGGGGGCATCACCAGCTCCTTTGTTCCCTGCACACGTGGTTTACAGAAGCTGTCATTATGCAGAAGCTGGGGTTGCTGGGGTGAGGTTGGGTGGGGGGAATAGTCCTGCAGATCCTTTCGTTGGCTGGAGGGAATGCTGTACAAGGGAGCTGGTCCCCTCCCCCGCGGGGGTGATCGAGAGGGTGCTGCTGACCTACAAGACCAAAGTGCTGGCCCGGAGGGCTTGCCCCCGGTCACCTGCCCCCTGAGCAGAGATGCTGTGTGTGAGGCGTCGGCAGGGAGCAGAGGCAGTGTGGCGTGTCTGGTCCACGGGGCCGCAAAGAGGTGGATACAACTGCGCAGCTTTCACTTTCTCATCGTTTACTCTGTTCACTTATCTTTGTGTGATTTCTGCTGAATGAGACTCACATGCTTATTGGAAGGTGGCGCTAGTGATAAAGATCCCGCCTACCAATACAGCAGATGTAAGAGACACAGGATCCATCCCTGGGTCAGGGAGATGCCCTGGAGGAGCACATGGCAACCCGCTCCAGTACTCTTGCCTGGAAAACTTCATGGACAGAGGCGCCTAATGGGCTACAGTCCATGGGTGGTATAGAGTCGGACATAACTGGTGGCTGGCATGCATGCCTTAGGACAGAAGTGATTTAAAATCACTAAGTTCCATGAGCTAAAGGTAGTGTTTGTTCCCTGAGACAGTCAGGAGGCATGGCTGAACACCAAGACGGTGCTCACGATGGCTTCTTTATTCTTCAGGAATATTCTGCATATTCCGTAGATGTATTGTGCTCTCTAGTTGAAAGACTTGTTCTCATATATATTTCTTGTGGCTCATACCTTGACAAGAGAGCTGAGGATGTCAAGTAGGAATTGCTTATAGAGTAGAAGCCTTCCTTTAGTATGTGTCCTCTATCTGACGCAAAACCACCCAAATGACAGAAGCTACTGCACCTACGAGAGCCTGTGAGTTATGAGGTGAGGAATGCCCCTCGCGGTGCTCAGAGCACTGACTCCACACTCGGCGTTATTCATAGATTTCTCCATGGAAATTCAGTGGGACCCCCACCCCAGGTTGACGTCGAAGCTGAGTCTGAGGACACCACAGACATAGATGCAGGAACACAGACGACACAACCTTTCCATCTTCCTGCGTCTCTGCGTGGTGTCAGCAGACTCAGCTTCTATCAGGCTGGCGCGGAGGTCCCGCTGCGTCTCCATGGAGAGGACTATGGCTGATGCTGTGAGACAGGTGTCAGTTCAGTTATCACCACCGAGGGGGCTTCTTCCCTGGCTCTGGGTTTATACACCTCTGTGGTCTGAGTCCAGCGTGCACTTACGCTGCTGACCGCTGGCTAGCTCGTTCACTGGGCCTGCTGTGTCGAGCCCCACAGCTGAGTCACACAGAGCCTCTCCTGTGGACTTAGCGAGCTTACACCAAATGTCCCGAGAACGGGCCTAAGTGACAAGAGGAAGCAACCCTAAGAGACTGTGCCTCTCGTGCAGTGAGGATATGGTCCCCTATCCCAGCACACCATTCTGCCTCAGGGACTGAGGGGGTACTCCAGAGTCAGGAATGCAGAGAAGTTCCCAGATAACCTGCTACAAGGAGAGGAAGCCTCCTGACCGGAGACCAGCTGTCAATCACCATCTGCACCTGCTCCCGCAACACACAACTGTGTGCCCGCAGCACCAGCCGGTGGTCATGGAGCCCCCGGAGGGTGGCTGGTGTCTGGGCTCACACTGCCTTCCCCTCACTGTGTCTCTTGCCCAGCAACACACGGCCGTGTCCTCAGTGGTCACAGAGCTCAGCTGCAGGGAGAACTGGTTCTTGGGTGTCTCTGCAGATGGAGGCGTGGCTCTTGATGGAGGGGGTGTAGTAAGTGTCACCATCATCGGTGATGCATGCCGTCTGCTCTAGCCCCGTCCCTGGGGCCTGGCGAATCCAGTTCCCACTATAAGCACGTGATGGAGTAAGCAGAGACAGCGCACGTGAGGAGAGGGTCAGTGAGGGCTTCACCAGCTCTGGGCCCGACTGCTGCAGTGCCAGGGTTCAGCCCCAGTGGATCCAGGGAATTTGAAGGTGGGGATGGCGTCGGCGTCCTTGGAAAAATACATATTTAATTACAGATATATAGAGAGATTAGAAACGGATAGTGTAGTAGGAAGATTAGTGGAGAAAAAGAGGCTGAATCACTTGGATTACGTGGAATAGCATCCATGCTCCAGATGGGAATTCAGCCAGAAAAACAGGGAGCAAGAAAGAAACGACAGGGGGGATCAGTCTTTCTGGAAACTGATCCTATTTCTTTATTTTTGGGTTTGCTTATATACCTTTTGTTACGCATGGGGATCAATACAGAGTCGTGGGGGTCAGCGGTCCTGACCTTTATCAAAATCAGGTGCTTCACATAAAAAGGTCTTAGGGATTTTATGATCCTTTCTTGCTGATAACCGAAAACTTATTTTTTCCAAGGGTGTTTTTTCTTAAACCAGGCACCACCCTCCAAATAAAGTTACATTCCTATAGGGTGAGGGTGTAGTGAGTTACAATCAAGAAAGGAATTTATTTAACCTAAGATTAACATGATTAATCTTAAAGGTAAATACTTATTTCTCCTATATGCTTAAAGGTTAATACTTATTTCTCCTATATGTTAGTTATATTCATTATAAGGGCAGGGAATATGGAGATTTAGCAGCAAACATCAGCCCAACAAATAAAAATCCTTTCACCAATGTTCCCCTTAAGATCTATTTAGTCTTAAGATAGTGATAAAGTTACATTTTCACATAGCAAGGACACAGTAATTTATAACAAAGTACAGTGATCTATTACAAAAGAGAAAATTCATTCACTCAAAAAGTCTAGTATTGCTAACCTTAAAAACTACTATATTTCCTTTGCTATATTCCAGATACATTGATTAATATATTCCCAGGTGGCTAAGGACATGGAGGCCTGGCGACAATCATTGACTCAACAAGAAGAAAAAGTCCTATGCTAATTAAGACTCTCAAAATACTCCAAAACTCTCTGTGCTGTTTATGGTTGAGAGGTAGTAAACAATCATGTGCCTAGTGGCAGCAGTATGGATAATCCTGTCACACAAGCTAGTCTGTCAGCAGAGAGGTTTGACCTGAGACATCCTTGTCCCACCCAGAGCAGGGAATTAGCAGCAATTATTGACACAACAAATGAAAAACCCTTCACCAATATAATTCTTAACCAACCCACTATACTAATACTTTCTAACTCCCCCAAAGAATTTGCCTTTAGTAAGTCTAAAACATCTCTTTGCCTCTCAGGTTGGGAGGCTGTAAACAATCACATGTGGCTGGAGGAACCTATACAGGCGGGCTAGATAACCTTCAGAGGAGTCCTAAGCTGAAACACTCTTGTCACGCCCAGGAATTTTTATTGCCTTGGAGCTGCAGGTTTACTCCTCCGAGAGAAACGGTTATGGGGGAGAGCATAAAACAGACTCTGGTTTGGGGGTAGATGCTCAGGAACAGGGGGTTTCCTGAGGCTTGATCATGCCTTTGCGTATGCCCAGCCTCCTTCCTCATGACCTTTGCCATGGGCGGAGTTCCTCATGCTGGCCCCCTGCCCTGCAGTGCATCTGGGACTGGACACCTGGGAAGGAGGGTCAGTCCCTGTCAGTGACCCGCAGTCACAGCCATCCCCACAGACCCAGGTCTGCACTGAGCCCCTCCCCCTGGGGAGCTGTCCCCAGGCAGAAGAGAAGATCCACAGCCCCATCTTCTGCACCACAACCCTGCCTTCCCTGACACCTCAGCCCTGTGGGAGGAGGGATGTGAGCTCCCTCAACCCAGGGGTGGACTGTACCCTGGAGCAGGAGGAGGAATTTCCATGTGGACTAGCCCTGTCCTTGTAAGTGGGGGATGGAGTGTGGCCACCATCCCTGTGGTCTCTCTGGGTCCCTGCGAAGTCTCTTCCCTTCAGCTCACTCAGTGTTAGAATTTGGTTTGGGGAGCACTTGGTTTATGAGCTCCACTGACATCACTTCATCTAGGGAGAGGACTGAAGACACATTACAGGAAGGCCCTGTCTTTTCATACAGATATTATTTTATCATGTGAATATTTCAGTTCAGTTCTGTCACTCAGTCGTGTCGGACTCTTTGCAACCCCATGGACCACAGCACGCCAGGCCTCCCTGGCGTCACCAACGTCACATCAGCAGCTCCTGGGGTTTACCCAAACTCAAGCGCATGGAGTCACTGATGCCATCCAACCATCTCATCCTCGGTCGTCGCTTTCTCCTCTCACCTTCAATCTTTCCCAGCCTCAGGGTCTCTTGAAATGAGTCAGCTCTTAGCATCAGGTGGCCAAAGTATTGGAGTTTCAGCTTCAACTTCAGTCCTTCCAATGAATATTCAGGATTGATTTCCTTTAGGATGGACTAGGTGGATCCTTTTGCAGTTCAAGGGACTCTCAAGAGGCTTCTCCAACACCACAGTTCAAAAGCATCATTTCTTGGGGGCTCCGATTTCTCTGCAGTCCAAATCTCACATCCATACATGGCTACTGGAAACACCGTAGCCTTGACTAGACAGACCTTTATTGGCAAAGTAATGTCTCTGCTTTTTAATATGCTGTCTAGATTGGTCATAACTTTTCATTTAAAAATTTTTATTTTTACTTTATTTTACTTTACAATACTGTATTGGTTTTGCCATACATTGACATGAATCTGCTACGGGTGTACATGAGTTCCCAATCCTGAACCCCCCTCCCACCCCATATCATCTCTCTGGATCATCCCCGTGCACCAGCCCCAAGCATCTTGTATCCTGTATCGAACATAGACTGGTGATTCGTTTTTCACATGATAGTATACATGTTTCAATGCCATTCTCCCAAATCATCCCACCCTCTCCGTCTCCCTCAGAGTCCAAAAGTCCATTGTATACATATGTGTCTCTTTTGCTGTCTCGCATACAGGGTTACCATTACCATCTTTCTAAATTCCATATATATGTGTTAGTATACTGTATTGGTGTTTTTCTTTCTGGCTTACTTCACTCTGTATAATCGACTCCAGTTTCATCCACCTCATTAGAACTGATTCAAACGTATCCTTTCTAATGTCTGAGTAATACTCCGTTGTGTATACGTACCACAGCTTTCTTCTCCATTCATCTGCTGGTGGACATCTAGGTTGTTTCCATGTCCTGGCTATTATAAACAATGCTGCAATGAACATTGGGGTACACGTGTCTCTTTTAGTTCTGGTTTCCTCGGTATGTATGCCCAGCAGTGGGATTGCTGGGTCATGCTGCTGCTGCTGCTGCTGCTGCTGCTGCTGCTGCGTCGCTTCAGTCGTGTCCCACTCTGTGCGACCCTGCCGGGGGCCAGCGTGAGGAGCTCCGCCCGTGGCAAAGGTCATGGGGAAGGAGGCTTGGCATACGCAAAGGTGTGATCAAGCCTCAGGAAACCCCCTGTTCCTGAGCATCTACCCCAAAACCAGAGTCTGTTTTATGCTCTCACCTACACCTCTGACTTTTCGGGGGGCTCTCCCCCATAACCGTTTCTCTCGGAGAAGGAGTAAACCTGCAGCTCCAAGGCAATAAAAATTCTTGGGCGTGACAGGAGTGTTTCAGCTTACGGACTCCTCTGAAGGTTATCTAGCCCGCCTGTATAGGTTCCTCCGGCCACATGTGATTGTTTACAGCCTTCCAACCTGAGAGGCATGAGATGTTTTAGACTTACTAGAGGCAAATTCTTTTGGGGAGTTAGAAATTATTAGTATAATGGGTTGGTTAGGAATTATATTGGTGAAGGATTTTTCATTTGTTGTGTCAATAATTGCTGCTAATTCCCTGCTCTGGGTGGGACAAGGATGTCTCAGGTCAAACCTCTCTGCTGACAGACTAGCTTGTGTGACAGGATTATCCATACTGCTGCCACTAGGCACATGATTGTTTACTACCTCTCAACCATAAACAGCACAGAGAGTTTTGGAGTATTTTGAGAGTCTTAATTAGCATAGGACTTTTTCTTCTTGTTGAGTCAATGATTGCCACCAGGCTTCTATATCCTTAGGCACCTGGGAACATATTAATCAATGTATCTGGAATATAGCAAAGGAAATATAGTAGTTTTTAAGGTTAGCAATACTAGACTTTTTGAGTTAATGGATTTTCTCTTTTGTAATAGATCACTGTACTTTGTTATAAATCACTGTGTCCTTGCTATGTAAGAATGTAACTTTATCATATCTTAAGGCTAAATAGATCTTAAGGGGAGCATTGGTGAAAGGATTTTCATTTGTTGGGCTGATGTTTGCTGCTAAATCTCCATATTCCCTGCCCTTATAATGAATATAACTAACATATAGGAGAAATAAGTATTAACCTTTAAGCATATAGGAGAAATAAGTATTAACCTTTAAGACTAATCATGTTAACCTTGGGTTAAATAAATTCCTTTCTTGATTGTAACTCACTACACCCTCACCCTATAGGAATGTAACTTTATTTGGAGGGTGGTGCCTGGTTTAAGAAAAAACACCCTTGGAAGAAATAAGTTTTTTGGTTATCAGAAAGAAAGGATCATAAAATGTCAGCAGGTCTCACTCATGGCCAGAAGATGATGTAATATTCCTAAGACCTTTTTTTTATACATTTATGTGAAGCACCTGATTTTGACAAAGGTCAGGACTGCTGACTCCCACTTGACTCTGTATTCATCCGTATGTGTAACGAAAGGTATATAAGCAAACCCCAAAATAAAGAAATCGGATCAGTTTCCGGAAAGACTGATTCCCCCATGTCGCTTCTTTCTTGCTCCCGTTTTTCTGGCTGAATTCCCATCTGGAGCGTGGATGCTATTCCACGTAATCCAAGTTATTCAGCCTCCTTTTCTCCACTAATCTTCCTACTACACTATCCAGTTCTAATCTCTCTATATCTGTGATTAAATATGTATTTTTCCAAAGACGCCGACTCCGTCCCCACCTTCGAATCACCCTGGATCCACCGGGGCTGGACCCCGGCATGACCCCATAGATGGCAGCCCACCAGGCACCCCCGTCCCTGGGATTCTCCAGGCAAGAACAGTGGAGTGGGTTGCCATTTCCTTCTCCAATGCATGGAAGTGAAAAGTGAAAGTGATGTTGCTCAGTCGAGTCCGACTCTTAGTGACCCCGTGGACTGCAGCCTACCAGGCTCCTCCATCCATGGGATTTTCCAGGCAAGAGTACTGGAGTGGGGTGCCATTGCCTTCTCCATGCTGGGTCATAAGGCAGTTCTATTTCCAATTTTCTAAGGAATCTCCACACTGTTCTCCATAGTGGCTGTACTAGTTTGCATTCCCACCAACAGTGTAAGAGGGTTCCCTTTTCTCCACACCCTCTCCAGCATTTATCGCTTGTAGACTTTTGGATCACAGCCATTCTGACTGGTGTGAAATGGTACCTCATTGTGGTCTTGATTTGCATTTCGCTGATAATGAGTGATGGTGAGCATCTTTTCATGTGTTTGTTAGCTATCCGTATGTCTTCTTTGGAGAAATGTCTATTTAGTTCTTTGGCCCATTTTTTGATTGGGTCATTTATTTTTCTGGAGTTGAGCTGCATAAGTTGCTTATATATTTTTGAGATTAGTTGTTTGTCAGTTGCTTTATTTGCTATCATTTTCTCCCACTCAGAAGGCTGTCTATTCACCTTGCTTATAGTTTCCTTTGTTGTGCAGAAGCTTTTAATTTTAATTAGATCCCATTTGTTTACTTTTGCTTTTATTTCCAGTATTCTGGGAGGTGGATCATAGAGGATCCTGCTGTGATTTATGTCAGAGAGTGTTTTGCCTATGTTCTCCTCTAGGAGTTTTATAGTTTCTGGTCTTACATTTAGATCTTTAATCCATTTTGAGTTTATTTTTGTGTATGGTGTTAGAAAGTGATCTAGTTTCATTCTTTTACAAGTAGTTAACCAGTTTTCCCAGCACCACTTGTTAAAGAGATTGTCTTTACTCCATTTTATATTCTTCCCTCCTTTATCGAATATAAGGTGTCCATAGTTGTGTGGATTTATCTCTGGGTTTTCTGTTTTGTTCCATTGATCTATATTTCTGTCTTTGTGCCAGTACCATACTGTCCTGATGACTGTGGCTTTGTAGTAGAGCCTGAAGTCAGGCAGGTTGATTCCTCCAGTTCCATTCTTCTTTCTCAAGATTGCTTTGACTATTCAAGGTTTTTCGTATTTCCATACAATTTGTGAAATCATTTGTTCTAGCTCTGAAGAATACGGCTGGTAGCTTGATAGGGATTGCATTGAATCTGTAGATTGCTTTGGGTAGCATACTCATTTTCACTATATTGATTCTTCTGATCCACGAACATGGTATGTTTCTCCATCTATTAGTGTCCTCTATGATTTCTTTCATCAAGTTTTATAGTTTTCTATATATAGGTCTTTTGTTTCTTTAGGTAGATATATTCCTAAGTATTTTATTCTTTTCATTGCAATGGTGAATGGAATTGTTCCCTTAATTTCTTTTTCTACTTTTGCATTATTAGTGTATAGGAAGGCAAGGGATTTCTGTGTGTTGATTTTATATCCTGCATGTTTACTATATTCATTGATTAGCTCTAGTAATTTTCTGGTGGAGTCTTTAGGGTTTTCTATGTAGAGGATCATGTCATCTGCAAACAGTGAGAGTTTTACTTCTTCTTTTCCAATCTGGATTCCTTTTATTTCTTTTTCTGCTCTGATTGCTGTGGCCAAAACTTCCAGAACTATGTTGAATAGTAGCGGTGAAAGTGGGCACCCTCGTCTTGTTCCTGACTTTAGGGGAAATGCTTTCAATTTTTCACCATTGAGGATAATGTTTGCTGTGGGTTTGTCATATATAGCTTTTATTATGTTGAGGTATGTTCCTTCTATTCCTGCCTTCTGGAGAGTTTTAATCATAAATGGATGTTGAATTTTGTCAAAGGCCTTCTCTGCATCTGTTGAGATAATCATATGGCTTATATTTTTCAATTTGTTACTGTGGTGAATTACATTGACTGATTTGCGGATATTGAAGAATCCTTGCATCCCTGGGATAAAGCCCACTTGGTCATGGTGTATGATCTTTTTAATGTGTTGTTGGATTCTGATTGCTAGGATTTTGTTAAGGATTTTTGCATCTATGTTCATCAGTGATATTGGCCTGTAGTTTTCTTTTTTTGTGGCATCTATGTCAGGTTTTGGTATTTTGGTGATGGTGGCCTCATAGAATGAGTTTGGAAGTTTACCTTCCTCTGCAATTTTCTGGAAGAGTTTGAGTAGGATACGTGTTAGCTCTTCTCTAAATTTTTGGTAGAATTCAGCTGTGAGGCCGTCTGGACCTGGGCCTTTGTTCTGATTACAGTTTCCATTTCCGTGCTTGTGATGGGTCTGTTAAGATTTTCTATTTCTTCCTGGTTCAGTTGTGGAAAGTTGTACTTTTCTAAGAATTTGTCCATTTCTTCCACATTGTCCATTTATTGGCATAGAATTGCAGATAGTAGTCTCTTATGATCCTTTGTATTTCTGTGTTGTCTGTTGTGATCTCTCCATTTTCATTTCTAATTTTATTGATTTGATTTTTCTCTGTTTGTTTCTTGATGAGTCTGGCTAATGGTTTGTCAATTTTATTTATCCTTTCAAAGAACCAGCTTTTGGCTTTGTTGATTTTTGCTATGGTCTCTTTTGTTTCTTTTGCATTTATTTCTGCCCTAATTTTTAAGATTTCTTTCCTTCTACTAACTCTGGGGTGAAGGGTTAATAGGGTAGCAGAGATGTGCCTGCAAACGGGTCTCTCTGCTCAGGCTGAGCGTCCTTGCATACGAGGCGTTCTGCCAAAGAGTCTGGATACAGCCTTGAGTTTAATGGTCCCTTGCAAACGAGGGAGCATTCCCTTCTTGGGATAAGAGGGAGATGAGGGCTTTGTGCAGACTCTGCAGTAGACAGAGACTTCACTCCCCTTTGCTGCACGATAACATGTATGCACCTGCACTGT
The DNA here is from genome assembly GCF_042477335.2 of Ovis canadensis. NCBI lineage: Eukaryota > Metazoa > Chordata > Mammalia > Artiodactyla > Bovidae > Ovis > Ovis canadensis. The sequence continues at coordinate 83,549,846 of NC_091262.1, forward strand.
GCTGAAAAGGCTTACTCTCACAGTCTGGAACTCTGCCTAAGGAGGGCTTTATAACAATAAACGGCAATTAGTTTGCCCAGTTCTGTTCCTCTGGCCAGAGTGGTGTCCTGTCTGTCTCTTGTGTGTCTTGTATGTTCTGTGTCATTTCACTCGTAGTAACCAACATGGGGTTCTCCATTTCTTCCTTTTCTAGTTGCTTTAGGTGTAGAGTTAGGTTATTTATTTGACTTTTTTCTTGTTTCTTGAGGTACGCCTGTATTGCTATGAACTTTCCTCTTAGCACTGCTTTTATGGTGTCCCACAGGTTTTGGGTTGTTGTGTTTTCATTTTCATTCGTTTCTATGCATATTTTGATTTCTTTTTTGATTTCTTCTGTGATTTGTTGGTTATTCAGAAGCGTGTTGTTCAGCCTCCATATGTTGGAATGTGTGATAGTTTTTCTCCTATAATTGAGATCTAATCTTAATGCATTATGGTCAGAAAAGATGCTTGGATGGATTGATTTCTTTTTTTTTTTTTTTTTGAATATATCAAGGTTAGATTTATGGCCCAGGATGTGATCTATCCTGGCGAAGTTTCTGTGAGCACTTGAGAAAAAGGTGAAATTCATTGTTTGGGGTGAAATGTCCTATAGATATCAATTAGGTCCTACTGGTCTACTGTATCATTTAAAGTTTGCATTTCCTTGTTAATTTTCGGTTTAGTTGATCTGTCCACAGATGTGAGTTGGGTATTAAAGTCTCCCACTATTGTTGTGTTATTGTTAATTTCCCCTTTCTTACTTGTTAGCATTTGTCTTACATATTGCGGTGCTCCTATGTTGGGTGCATATATATTTGTAATTGTTATATCTTCTTCTTGGATTGATCCTTTGATCATTATGTAGTGGCCTACAGTATTGCTACTCCTGCTTTCTTTTGGTCTCTATTTGCGTGGAATATCTTTTTCCAGCCCTTCACTTTCAGTCTGTATGTGTCCCTTGTTTTGACGTGGGTCTCTTTTAGGCAGCATATATAGGGATCTTGTTTTTGTATCCATTCAGCCAGTCTTTGCCTTTTGATTGGGGCATTCAACCCCTTTACATTTAAGGTAATTATTGATAAGTATGATCCCGTTTCCATTTACTTTATTGTTTTGGGTTCGGGTTTATACACCCTTTTTGTGTTTCCTGTCTAGAGAAGATCCTTTAGCATTTGTTGGAGAGCTGGTTTGGTGGTGCTGAATTCTCTCAGCTTTTGCTTGTCTGTAAAGCTTTTGATTTCTCCTTCATATTTGAGTGAGATCCTTGCTGGGTACAGCAATCTGGCTGTAGGTTATTTTCTTTCATCACTTTAAGCATGTCTTGCCATTCCCTCCTGGCCTGAAGAGTTTCTATTGAAAGATCAGCTGTTATCCTTATGGGAATCCCCTTGTGTGTTATTTGTTGTTTTTCCCTTGCTGCTTTTGATATTTGTTCTTTGTGTTTGATCTTAGTTAATTTGATTAATATATGTCTTGTGGTGTTTCGCCTTGGTTTATCCTGTTTGGAACTCTCTGGGTTTCTTAGACTTGGGTGATTATTTCCTTCCCCATTTTAGGGAAGTTTTCAACTATTATCCCCTCAAGTATTTTCTGATTGTCTTTCTTTTTGTCTTCTTCTGGGACTCCTATAATTTGAATGTTGGGGCATTTCATATTGTCCTGGAGGTCTCTGAAATTGTCCTCATTGCTAGTAGTGGATGCAGGTGTCTGCGCTGCTTCTCCGCTGGGGGAGTTACCGTTGGGCTCGTAATCTGTGGGTTTTAATTATTTATTTATTTTTCTTCCCTGTTATGTTGCCCTCTGTGCTTCCAAGGCTCATCACAGACTCGGCAGCAGGAGAGTTTCCTGGTGTTTGGAAACTTCTCTCTTCTTAAGACTCCCTTCCTGGGTGGAGCTTCCTCCCTACCTCCTTTGTCTGTTTTTTTTTTTTTTTTTTGTCTTTTATATTTTTTCCTACCTGTTTTTGAAGACAATCATCTGCTTTTCTGGGTGCCTGATGTCCTCTGCCATCATTCAGAAGTTGTTTTCTGGAATTTACTCAGCGTTGAAATGTTCTTTTGATGAATTTGTGAGGGAGAAAGCGGGCTCCCTGTCCTATTCCTCCACCGTCTTAGGACCGCCCCCTAGTCATAACTTTTCTTCCAAGGAGGAAGCGTCTTTTTATTTCATGGATGCAGTCACCATCTGCAGTGGGTTTGGAGCCCCCAGAATAAAGTCTCACTGCTTCTACTGTTTCCCCATCTATTTGCCATGAAGTGATGGGACCAGATGCCATGACCTTAGTTTTCTGATTGTTGAGTTTTATGCCAACTTTGTTGCTCTCCTCTTTCACTTTCTTCAAGAGGCTTTTTAGTTCTTCTTCACTTTCTGCCATAAGGGTTGTGTCATCTGCATATCTGTGGTTATCAATATTTCTTTCGGCAACCTTGATTCCAGCTTGTGCTTCATCCAGCCCAGCGTTTCTCATGATGTCCTCTGTATAAGTTAAATAACCAGGGTGACAACATATAGCCTTGACGTACTCCTTTCCCTATTTGGAACCAGTATGTTCCATGCCCAGTTCTAACTGTTGCTTTCTGACCTTCATACAGATTTCTCAAACGACAGGTCAGGTGGTCTGGTATTGCCATCTCTTTCAGAATTTTCCACAGTTTATTGTGATCCACACAATTAAAGGCTTTGGCATAGCCAATAAAGAAGAAATAGATGTTATTTTTCTGGAACTCTCTTGCTATTTTGATGATCCAGCAGATGTTGGCAATTTGATCTCTGGTTCTTCTGCCCTTTCTAAAACCAAGTTAAAGATCTGAAAATTCTCAGTTCATGTATTGTTCAAGCCTACTTGGAGAATTTTGAGCATTACTTTGCTCGCGTTTGAGATGAATGCATTCTTTGGCATTCTTTGACATACTTTGCCATTCTTGGGGACTGGAATGAAAACTGAGTTTTCCAGTCCTGTGGCCCCTGCTGAACTTTCCAAATTTGCTGTCATCTTGAGTGCAAACTTTCACAGCACCATCTTTTAGGATTTGAAATAGCTCAGCTGGAATTCCATCACCTCCAGTAGCTTTGTTCCTAGTGATGCTTCCTAAGGCCCACTTGACTTCACATTCCAGAATGTCTGGCTCTAGATGAGTGATCACACCATCGTGATTATCTGGGTCGTGAAGACCTTTTTTGTACAGTTCTTTGTATTCTTGCCACCTCTTCTTAATATCTTTTGCTTCTTAATATCATTGCTGTCCTTTCTTGAGCCCATTTTTGCGTGAAATGTTTCCTTTGTATCACTAATTTTCTTGAACAGATGTCTAGTCTTTCCCATTCTACTGTTTTCCTCTAATTCTTTGCATTGATCGCTGAGGGAAGCTTTCTTCTCTCTCCTTGCTATTCTTTGAAACTCTGCCTTCAAATGGGAATATCTTTCCTTTTGTCCTTTGCTTTGGCATCTCTTCTTTTCACAGCTATTTGTAAGGCCTCCTCAGACAGCCATTTTTCTTTTTTGCATTTATTTTTCTGGGGATGGTGTTGCGTCCTGTCCCCTGTACAATGTCACAAATCTCAGTCCATAGTTCATCAGGCACTTTGTCTGTCAGATCTAGTCCCTTAAATCTATTTCTCACTTCCATGTATATTCATAAGGGATTTGATTAAGTCATGCCTGAATGGCATCTGGTCCCATCACTTCAAGGGAAATAAATGGGGAAACAGTGGAAGCAGTGTCAGACTTTATTTTTGGGGGCTCCAAAATCGCTGCAGATGGTGACTGCAGCCATGAAACTAAAAGACGCTTACTCCTTGGAAGAAAAGTTATGACCAACCTAGATAGCATATTCAAACGCAGAGATATTACTTTGCTGACTAAGGTCTGTCTAGTCAAGGCTATGGTTTTTCCTGTGGTCATGTATGGATGTAAGATTTGGACTGTGAAGAAGGCTGAGTGCCGAAGAATTGATGTGTTTGAACTGTGGTGTTGGAGAAGACTCTTGAGAGTCCCTTGGACTGCAAGGAGATCCAACCAGTCCATTCTGAAGGAGACCAGCCCTGGGATGTCTTTGGAAGGAATGATGCTGAAGCTGAAACTCCAGTACTTGGCCACCTCATGTGAAGAGTTGACTCATTGGAAAATACTCTGACGCTGGGAGCGGTTGGGGGCAGGAGGAGAAGGGCACGACAGAGGATGAGATGGCTGGATGGCATCACTGACTCGATGGACCTGAATCTGAGTGAACTCCGGGAGTTGGTGATGGACAGGGAGGCCTGGCATGCTGAGATTCATGGGGTGACAAAGAGTCGGACACGACCAAGCAACTGAACTGAACTCAATGGTCTAGTGGTTTTCCCTAGGTTCTTCAATTTAAGTCTGAATTTGGCAAGAAGGAGTTCATGATCTGAGCCATAGTCTGCTCCTGGTCTTGTTTTGTTGACTGTATAGAGCTTCTCCATCTTTGGCTGCAAAAAATGCAATCAATGTGAATTCGGTGTTGGCCATCTGGTGACGTCCATGTGTAGAGTCTTCTCCTGTGTTGTTGCGAGAGGGTGTTTGCCATGACCAGTGCGTTCTCTTGACAAAACTCTATTAGCCTTTGCCCTGCTTCATCCTGTATCCAAGGCCATATTTGCCTGTTACTCCAGGCATTTCTTGACTTCCTACTTTTGCATTCTAGTCCCCTATAATGAAAAGGACATCTTTTTTGGATGTTAGTTCTAGAAAGTCCTGTAGGTCTTCATAGAACCGTTCAACTTTAGCATCTTCAGCATTACTGGTCAGGGCATACTCTTGGATTACCATGATATTGACTGGTTTGCCTTGGAAACGAACAGAGATCATTCTGTCGTTTTGGACAGCGCATCCAAGTACTGCATTTCAGACTCTTTCGTTGACTATGATGTCCATTCCATGTCTTCTAAGGGAATCTTGCCCGTAGTAGTAGATACAATGGTCATCTGAGTTAAATTCACCCATTCTAGTCCATCTTAGGTCGCTGATTCTTAGAATATTGATGTTCCCTTTTGTCATCTCCTGTTTGACCACTTAGGAAACATGAAATAACAGGAGGATGAGATACTGTTACACACCTTTAGAGAAGCTAAAGTACAAAATACTAAAGCGATCAAATGCTGGGGATGAAGTAATATAAATGTCGCTCATCCACTAGCTGGAAGGAGTGGAAATGGCAGCCAACTGGTAATGTATTTGATGATTTCATAGAGAGAAAACAGAGAACCACCACGTGACTGAGGAGTGGGCTGGAAAAGTATTTACCAATTATTTGGATATTTATGTTTTTACAAACATCTTCATATACATGCCCGTATCACTTTGCAATTCTGAACTTTTGCTATTTGCTGAATTTATAGACTAAATGTGTATGGTTATTTACCATGTTGTTAGGATACAATTGTTTGTGTTGATTCCTTTTATCTTCATTTCTATTTCATCTCTCATTTATCTGTCTACCAATTGCATAACTAACCACCTACAATAACCCCTTAGGATACAGCCTCACTGGTGTCCAGACATTTTCAAGTGTCCTCTGGGGAAAAAGTGACTCCAGTGATCTATGACATCAATTGCCAACTTCAAACACCGCTCACTATTCAGATGAAAGACACAGAATCTAATAGAGCTGGGGAGAGTTTCAGCCTGAGAGGATTTGGAAATCCATCTGACGGGGTGTTAAGCAGAAGAATTATTGCTGAAAAAGCTGACAGCAGGGACAGAAGGCAGTGACCTAAGATGCCCCCTGAGGAAACATTTCTGGGCGGCCTGTCCGAAGACAGATGGGGAAAGACAGACCAGCCTGACCCCATGAAATCACGTCCCAGGTTCAGAAACAAGAAAGCTCTCTGGAGTGACAGTGGAAGGAGCCTGCAGGGGAGGGAATATTCCAGTGGAGAGACCCCAGCTTCTGAGATAAAGCCCCATCATGACCTTTTCTCTCCTGCCTTGAAAAGTGTCCTCTTGTTTCCTGGTGAACCTGGGTGCCCCCTGGTGCTTGGAGTAGCCCCTGAAGGCAGGGTTATGTGTGTTGGGTCTGACTTCTCCCTGGACCTCCTGGGACAGCATCACAGGGTTGTGTCCTAGGTCCTCATGGAGGTAGACGGACATGTCTCTGTGGATGGAGAGTGGTTTCTGGAGAGACATGCTCTATGCTGCGCTGTTCCTGGGACCAAAGCACCCCGTCACTGCAGCTCTGACTCTTCAGACTGATTGGATCCAGCCCCAGCAGGCAGCACTCTGTGTGATGCAGAATCCACAGACAGACCAGGTGGGGAGAGGGCCTCCAATAGTCCTGCTCCGACTCCCGCACCAGCACCTGGGACAGGACACCTGGGCAGGAGAAACCATGAGACGCCCTCTTCACAGAGGTCACTACATCACTGCACCTTCCTCAGACCCGCGGGATGCTCGCAGCTCAGAGATGCCAGCAGGAGGGGGAAGGACCAGACAGATTTCATCTTCCTTTGGATTAAAGCTGACTTTCAGAGAACGAGGTTGATGAAGATAGGAACGCTGACTCCCAATGTGACAAGGATGCCTTGACCCATTTCCCTCTGGCCTCCTGATATTTGTTTCTCAACGAGGTCTTGGCCTGTGGGTTTCTCTGTCCATCCTTTCCTAGTTTTATCAAGACACCTAAGTCAGATTACTGAGCACGCTTAACCTTGACCTCTGATCCCTGTCAATGTTGGAGTCATTTCACTAACCCTGCTGTCTCCCAGGTGCTTCTGATTACCCTGATGTCTATGGATCAAGAATCCTTGGGAGACAGTCTAGCCAGGACCCCTGAACTTGTAGCCTCCTCATGGTCATTTTCCGGCCAGTCAATCTCCTTCTTGTCCATTGCTGGGAGCCATCATGGGCAATCCTGCCCGTGGCATAGGTCATGAGGAAAGGGGTCTGACAAATTGCAAAGTTGGGATCAGGCCTCACGGGTCCCTTGTATTTTCTCGAGCATCTACCCCCCAAACCAGAGTCTGCCTGCTTTCTGTGTTATGCTTTCCACCTACTCTTCTTCATTAACAGGGGGCTGTCCCCCACCCCCTTTTTCTGGGAAAAGCTAATTCAGAGCTTTTAGGTCATAAGTCTCCTGGCGTAATAAGAAACCCCTCTGATGGCTTTCCAGCCTGCCTGACAGGTTTGTCTGGACTCTTACAGCTGGGCGTGTGATTGTTTGGGGCCTCCCCGACCCGAGAGGCACAGGAAGTTTAAACATCCTAGGAATGTAGGGGCTTCCGAGGAGTCAAAATCATTGGAATAGGACTGATTAAGGGTTCCATTGTTGAGCCAATACTTGCTGCCAAGTTTTCATCTCTTTTGTTTGTTGATATAGTTGGTATGTAGAAAAAACAGGCAGTAGCCCTGGCATTAGCAACATTAGACCTTTGAGTTAAGTACTCTCTTTGTTATAACCCACTGCACCTTTGTTCTACAGGGATGTAACTTTATTTAGTGCTTTGAGGGTGATGGAGATTAAAGAAAAACACTTCAGGGAAAATGAGATTAACATTCATTAAGGAAGAGAGCCATAAAGTGTCAACAGGCCTCTTGGCCAGAAGATAATGTAAATCACCTGAAACCTTTTGTATACGGAAAGATATGCAAAAAGAAAGCCTGGTCTCAATAAGGGTCAGGACTGCTGCCCCTGCATAACTCTGCATATTCCATTATTTTTTATGTACCACTTGGGGTACATAAGCTGCTTTTGAAAATAAAGTTGTGGGTCTGACACCAATGCTTGGCTCCCCCGTGTCGTTCTTTTCTCCCTTTTCAGGCTGAATTTCCATCTGGAGCATGGAGGCTCGCCAAGCCTACTAATTTTGCCTGGGCTTCTAAGATCTGAACGAGGGGGCACTTTGTGTCTCCACTCCTTCGGGAGACCGGGAAGATGCCTGCAGCCTACGTAGGTGGTGCAAACTCCTTCTCTCGGAGTTTTATTGGTTTTCTGCGTAAACCAAGTTATTCAGCATCTTTTCTCCACTACTTTTCCTAGTACACTATTCTTTCCTAATATCTCTTTATATCTCTAATAAATAAGTCTCTCCTTGCTGACTCCATTCCCACTTTGAATTCCCTGGATCCACCAGGGCTGGACCCCAACAGTCCATAAATCTCCATTTCACCATGTGTATTTGGAACTGAACCAAGTTTCCAAGGCTACCTCAAATAAGAAAAACTGAGATCCGAATCCCATTTCAAAAAATAATATTTATATTTGAGACATCAATGTCAAGGTCACATGCCCAGAAGTACCAATCTTGCCTGAATGAAACATTGTGAAAAAGAAATTTTCTATTTAAAGTTAGCTTGCACCAATGGGTGCTTAGAGACACTAGCCTGTGCTTGAGGACCACGCACAGGGTCATTTTAAAGAGGCAAATTGTCAACTAAGGAGCACTAAAATGTGAAACTATGTCAGTAAAGTGAACGTGAAGGAGACTGATTTACATGATTGGATGAAACATGAGGGAATGGACTTGACTGCCCTCAAGTAGAAATATGCGTGTGTTGGATGATTTAAAGAGTCCACATTGCAAATGTCCATAATGACTGTGAAATGATGGTGTATGTCTCATGATGCTAATAATAGCTAAAAAGTAGGTGATCTTGCAAATGTGGAATCTGGATACCGAGGATGTTTGAATACGCAGTATTGGGTCTCTCTGCACCAGCACCTATAACACTGGACACTGCAGAATCCTACCTGTGTGTGCAGTTTCACTGAAAGAAGGAGAGGGAGTCTCTTCCTTCCACATGTACAAAAACAACAAAAACTGCAGCAACTGAAAATCTCCTGTGTCTTCTCAGAACATTCATACATTTCAAGATTCAGACTCACCAGGCAAATGGGGATGGGCCTCAGGTGTATGCTGAGATCCTTTGAGGAGAAGAAAAGTAAACCCAGAAATTATCCATAATTCCTGAGTATTACGTGCACGTAAAAAATTAATCTTACTTCAACAGAAAATTAAAACTGCAAAAACATATGCATATTCCCACAGTGTGCCGAGTGTGACATAAAGGCCAGCAGTGAGACGTTAGGACACAGAGGACGGTCTCTGGTGGGCTCCTGGGCAGGGAGAGGGAAGCACAGGCTCTCCCAGGAATCCCCTCCAGCCCCGGGGCACCTGCTCCTGGGCTCAGCCCTGTGCTCCTGTGTCCCACAAGCCGCTGGTGGTCGTGGGGCCCCCCGGAGGGTGGCTAGTGTCTGGGCTCACACGGACACCCCTCACTGTGTCTCTTGCACAGTAATACACAGCTGTGTCCACAGAGGTCACAGAGCTCAGCTGCAGAGAGAACTGGATCTTGGATGTGTCCCTGGAGATGGAGGTGTGGCTCTTGATGGAGGGGCTGTCGTGAGTGTCACCATTATAATATATGCTTCCCATCCACTCTAGCCCCTTCCCTGGGGCCTGGTGGATCCAGCTCCCATCATAACCACGTGATGGAGTAACCAGAGGCAGCAGATGTGAGGGAGACGGTCTGTGAGGGCTTCAGCAGGTGAGGGCCCGACTCCTGCACCTTCACCTGGGACAGGACACCCGGGGACAGGAAGATTCAAACCCAGTCAGTCACCTGCTGCCACAATTACCCCCCACAGATGCGTGTCTGATGCCCGAGGCCTCCCCCTTGGGGAACTGCCACCAGGCAGAGGAGAAGACCCCAAAGCCTCACCTTCTACACAGCAGCTCTGCCTTCACTGAGGCCTCCATCCTGTGTGAGCAGAGAGGGCTGAGCTCCCACAGCCCGGGGGTGGGTTTTACCCTGGAGCTTGAAGAGGCATGTGCACTGAGGAGCTCTTTCCCTGTGAGTCCAGAGAGGCTGTGGTCACACTCACCCTGGTCACCCCGGGATCCCCATGGGCGCCTTCTGAATTTTCATGGTTGGCGAGCAAGGGAGGGAAAGCAGTGTGTCTACCAGAGGCTCGGAACCGGATCCCAGGACAGGTCCCCCTTTCTGAGCCCAGGGTCCCCGTCCTGATGGCCCCTCCCCTGCCCCGTGCCCATGTCAGCTCAGCCCCTCGCCCTCTCAGTCCTTGGGTCTTTCCTCAGGGCTGAGCCCAGCACAGCTCCTGCTTCCTGTCCCTGTGCCAGTGACGGTCACTGTGATGGGAGAGAGGACACGTGGTTGTGGGCTCCACGTTGACCCCATCGACAAATCCACCTGAGGACCTCTGTATCTCCCCTTATGAATGATCCAGACATAAGCTCAGAATGGGTGTGGACTTCAGAGAGGTTGAGGTGAGATGACATCACCCTGATTGCCTTCACCGGGAATGTGTGTGTGTTGAGTGACTCAGTAAACCGGCCATACTGTCAATGTCTATACAAGGACACAAGGTGACAGTGTTTATGTTAAGACGCTAATGAAAGCGAGCGTGTAGGTGACTACAGTACAGAATCTGTGAATGACGAGAATCATCACATGTGCAGCACTGGGACCTCTGACGCCAGAGCCTTTCACACTGCTCGCTCCAGATTGTAAGTGTGCAGTTTCACAGGCAGAAGGAGGTTGGGTCTCTTCCTTCCTCATGTACAAAAACGAAACAAAGATTAAAATGTTTGAATATCTTATGTTGCCTTTCAGGATAGTTAACAGTTTTGAAATTAACGAGAGTCAAGTGTTTTACTGAGTTCCTTTGAAAAAGAAAATGAAGGAGTAAAACTTTTAGCTGCTGAGTGTTGTGTGTGTATGTGTGTGTGAGTGTTTGGCTAAAGCTACCCTTGCTTCAAGGATAAATTAAATATATATATACACACAGTTGTCTGAGAGTGACATAAAGCATAACACTGAAACACCAGGACACAGAAGAGGGTCTATGGTGCAGCTCCTGGGCAGGAGTAGGAAAGAGAATCTCTAGGAGAATCCGCCCCACCCCAGGCCTCCCAAGCTCAGCGCTGCTTCTGCACCTGCTCCTGGGCGCTGCTCTGTACTGAGTCCTGAGCGCCCCCTGGTGGGCACGGGCCCCTATGCAGGGAGGTTTTTGTCTGGGCTCACACTGACTTCCCCTCGCTGTGTCTCTTGCACAGTAGTACACGGCCGTGTCCTCAGTTGTCACGCTGCTCAGTGACAGGGAGACTTGGCTCTTGGAGGTGTCCCTGGTGATGCTGAGCCGGGATTTCAGGGCCGGGTTATAGCCTGTGTCTCCATCATTATCTATACCACCAACCCACTCCGGCGCCTTTCCTGGAGCCTGGCGGACCCAGCCTACACCATAGCTGGTTAATGAGAATCCAGAGACCGTGCAGGTGAGGGAGAGGGTCTGTGAGGGCTTCACCAGGCTGGGTCCCGACTCCTGCAGCCGCACCTGGGACAGGACCCCTGTGGACAGAGAGAAGCACGGTGACCCATGGGCTCAGAGGCAGCTTCCCCACGTGCCCATGTCTGATCCAGAGACACTCACCTCTGGGGGCTGAGAGCACAAAGAGGAGGGTCCACAGTGGGTTCATCTTGGAGCAGATGAGAGTCACCACTCCTGGAGATCTCTTCAAGCCTGAGGAGGAACCTGAATTTAAGTGAGCTGGTGCTTTGTTTCTATGCTGTGACCTGAGTGGATATTTGCATACGGGAGGGACCTCTGTATAAAATGCAGAAAGCAGTGAATAGCGGTCTTGTCTATGGGGCTCCCCCTGTGAGGGGGTGCTGACTGTGCCCTCAGAGAACTCAGGCCCCTCTTGGGGTCCCCCTCCCCAGACCAGGCAGACTGTCATTTGAGGAATGAAATGATGACAAGGGCTGGCAGGGAAAAAGATGCTGTCAGGGAACAATGGCAGATTTTGGGAAGAGACTTTAATCCCATGGAGCTGCTTACCTTTACTCTTCAAATGCCCACCACACATTCAGGGACCACGTAGATGTCAGACACAAACTCTTATTTGTTTTCTTTTCTGCTTAGCTTATGTTTACTTACTCCATATTCAAAAGTTAGGGAAAAAATATACATGTAATAATCACTGAATTCAAATGGACTTGGATACAATTAAATGTTCATCAGAATTCCCCAAACGTTTATATTTCCTTTAGCTTGTGTGACTATTTATTCACCTGAAACAGCTTAAATATCCTCAATCACTCTAGAGATGGTTTGTTCTAATTAAACACAGGATTATAATTAACACAGCATTAATAGTGCTTATTATTTAATTATCCATAATAATAATAATAAAACACATCATTACTTTTGTGGACAAAGCAGACATTTCTGCTGAGATGTCTTCCCAGCGTGGTGACTTTCCCAGTGGCCTGTCCTGCATTGCCCTGTGCACGGCTGAGTGTCTGCAGGAACTCGTGAAGCTCAGCATCCCCTCCCTGAGGGTGGACACTGCGGGCCCAAGGCTGCTGAGGACTGAGGACAGGCAGCTCCTGGGAGCTCCTCGGTGCTCCGACATGCTGCAGCTGTCCTGGCACTGTGCGCAGGCTCCCTCGTCCTCCAGGGGCTTATTTCTTCCTCTCTGCTTCCCTGCCAGTGAGATGGGAGCTCAGGGGGCACAGTCCCCAGCACAGTGGTGAGAGGACACGCATGGTTCTTGGGGGTAAATGTTCACAGTGAACAGCGTGCAGAGTGTGAGGGCGGCACGGTCAGAGGAAAGGCCCTCCTCAGGAAACAGAAAGTGAAAGAGTCGTGTCCGACTCTTTGCCACCCCATGGACTGTAGCCCACCAAGCTCCTCTGTCCGTGGGATTCTCCAGGCGAGAGTATCGGAGTGGGTTGCCATTTCCTTATCAGCAAGCAGGTTCCCCTGAAAACCCCCCTGAGAGCAGCTTTCCCGAGTCCTGGGTCTCCGTGCCCTGGACTGAGCCTGAGGTCCTCTGAGTGAGCAGAGCGGAGGAGCAGAGCACAGCTTTCCCCCTCTCCCTGTGGCCCTGAGGCTGTGGCCTCACACCTGCATTTCCGTCTGTGAGGATGTAGATTGGGGATGAGGACCATCACAGCGTGTGTGCACTTTACAGCGGGTTTCCCAGCGGAGGTGAGTGCTGTCATCAGTGGTGTTATCTCTCCTGGAGCCTGAAAAGACCAGTGTGTGTCCCCATCTCTGACTGACATCCTGTCCATGTGACCCTGGTCCACTCCTTCCTGAGATATCAACACTGCAGCTTCAGGAAAGGTCAGCTCTCCCTCAGCCCAGGGATCTCACCTGTGTATCAACTGATGTGGAACGTGCTGTCTATGAAAAGCCCTTTCCTCCATTCTGTTTCATGGAAAGAGTCCTCTTATTGATGGAGATATAATTACAAATTTATAGAAGGAAATGTATGGAAGGAAAATTATAGGAGGAAATAGAATTTACCGCTTGCTTCTACATTTTCAATAATAGTTCAGTTCAGTTCAGTCGCTTAGTCGTGTCCGACTCTTTGCGACCCCATGAATCCCAGCACACCAGGCCTCCCTGTCCATCACCATCTCCCGGAGTTCACTCAGACTCACGTCCATCGAGTCCGTGATGCCATCCAGCCATCTCATCCTCGTCATCCCCTTCTCCTCCTGCCCCCAAATCCTCTGAGCATCAGAGTCTTTTCCAATGAGTCAAATCTTCACATGAGGTGGCCAAAGTACCGGAGTTTCAGCTTTAGCATCATTCCTTCCAAAGAAATCCCAGGACTGATCTCCTTCAGAATGGACTGGTTGGGTCTCCTTGCAGTCCAAGGGACTCTCAAGAGTCTTCTCCAAGGCCACAGTTCAAAAGCATCCATTCTTCGGTGCTCAGCCTTCTTCACAGTCCAACTCTCACATCCATACATGACCACAGGAAAAACCATAGCCTTGACTAGACGGACCTTAGTCAGCAAAATAATGTCTCTGCTTTTGAATATGCTATCTAGGTTGGTCATAACTTTTCTTCCAAGGAGTAAGCGTCTTTTAATTTCATGGCTGCAATCACCATCCGCAGCGATTTTGAAGCCCCCAAAAATAAAGCCTGACACTGTTTCCACTGTTTCCCCATCTATTTCCCATGAAGTGATGGGACCAGATGCCATGATCTTCGTTCTCTGAATGTTGAGCTTTAAGCCAACTTTTTCGCTCTCCTCTTTCACTTTCATCAAGAGCCTTTTTAGTTCCTTTTCACTTTCTGCCATAAAGGTGGTGTCATCTGCATATCTGAGGTTACTGATATTTCTCCCGGCAATCTTGATTCCAGCTTGTGCTTCTTCCAGTCCAGCGTTTCTCATGATGTACTCTGCATATAAGCTAAATAAGCAGGGTGACAATATACAGCCTTGATGTACTCCTTTTCCTATTTGAACCAGTCTGTTGTTCCATGTCCAGTTCTAACTGTTGCTTCCTGACCTGCATACAGATTTCTCAAGAGGCAGGTTAGGTGGTCTGGTATCTCCATCTCTTTCAGAATTTTCCACAGTTTCTTGTGATCCACACAGTCAAAGGCTTTGGCATAGTCAATAAAGCAGAAATAGATGTTTTTCTGGAACTCTCTTGCTTTTTCCATGGTCCAGTAGATGTTGGCAATGTGATCTCTGGTTCCTCTGCCTTTTCTGAAACCAGCTTGAACATCAGGGAGTTCATGGTTCACGTATTGCTGAAGTCTGGCTTGGAGAATTTTGAGCATTACTTTACTAGCATGTGAGATGAGTGCAATTGTGCAGTAGTTTGAGCATTCTTTTGCATTTCCTTCTTTGGAATTGGAATGAAAACTGACCTTTTCCAGTCCTGTGGCCACTGCTGAGTTTTCCAAACTTGCTGGCATATTGAGTGCAGCACTTTCACAGCATCATCTTTCAGGATTTGAAACAGCTCCACTGGAATTCCATCACCTCCACTAGCTTGGTTCGTAGTGATGCTTTCTAAGGCCCACTTGACTTCACTTTCCAAGATGTCTGGGTCTAGATTAGTGATCACATCATCATGATATCTGGGTCGTGAAGACCTTTTTTGTACAGTTCTTCTGCGTATTCTTGCCACCTCTTCTTAATATCTTCTGCTTCTGTTAGGTCCATACCATTCCTGTCCTTTATTGAGCCAATCATTGCATGAAATGTTCCTTTGGTATCTCTAATTTTCTTGAAGAGATCTCTAGTCTTTCCCATTCTGTTGTTTTCCTGTATTTCTTTGCATTGATCGCTGAAGAAGGCTTTCTTATCTCTTCTTGCTATTCTTCGGAACTCTGCATTCAGATGCTTATATCTTTCCTTTTCTCCTTTGCTTTTCACCTCTCTTCTTTTCACAGCTATGTGTAAGGCCTCCCCAGACAGCCATTTTGCTTTTTTGCATTTCTTTTCCATGGGGATGGTCTTGATCCCTGTCTCCTGTACAATGTCACGAACCTCATTCCATAGTTCATCAGGCACTCTATCTATCAGATCTAGGCCCTTAAATCTATTTCTCACTCCCACTGTATAATCATGAGGGGTTTGATTTAGGTCATAGCTGAATGGTCTAGCGGTTTATCCTATTTTCTTCAATTTGAGTCTGAATTTGGTAATAAGGAGTTCATGATCTGAGCCACCAGCTCTTGGTAGAGTAAATTAAATAAGGAAAGACCTCCCTGTGTGTAGATAATAAGACACTCGGCTAAAGCGGGATGAGTAAGAATCAGAGCACACATCTGCACCCTCTGGTCTGGACCTGAAAAGTGAGCAGGCGCTGTGGGGCCGGGAAGGGGAGGAGTGCCATCCAACACCTGGAACCAGGTGAGCCTGATATTTACCAGGTGCAATCAGTGACAGCCTTCAAGCACATGCCCAGCATCTGGCCTGGGTTTGCCTTGATGAGCTGGAGGTCTGGAGGAGACCATACCGATTCCCGTTCGTGTGGAAGGAAATATAACTGGTCTTCAGGTTTCAGGGCCTCACGGGGCCAGGAAAGGCCCCTCTGTGCACAGGCGTGCTGTGTCAGAACAAGCGTCTGTGGGCTCAGTGAGTCACAGGAAGACGGGACCTCACTCCTCAGTTATTTAAATGTGAGACATTTTAAAATGATCTTATTTCATTGAATAGAATTCAGTTTGGGAAGTTGTTTGTAATCAAAATTAAATATGTCAAAATACTCTTACACATTTTTGCACAAGAGCTCAGACAAAGAATCAATACGAAATAGATAAAGGTGCTCAGACATGTCTGCCTCGCTCAGGCCCTGTGGACTGCAGCACGCCAAGCTCCTCTGTCCTCCAGGATCTCTGGAGTTTGCTCAAATTCCTGTCCTTTGAGTCAGTGGTGCCATCCAACCATCTCATCGTCTGTCACCCCCTTTGCCTCCAATCTTTCCCAGCATCAGGGTCATTTCCAATGAATAAGCTCTTCGTATCAGGCGGCCAAAGTATTGGAGCTTCAGCAGATGGAGGGCCCTATTTGCATGACCTGCTAGTATATAAGAAGTTATGTCATCGAAAGAGATCAGAAAGGACAGAGTTCAGGAGAACAAGCCAGTGTCTTGGATTTTGTGGTGTTGAAGGTATTTAGAAAATACAGTTTTCTTCCAGAGCAATAACACTCACAGGTCATTTTTCTCATGCACACAGCCCTGTGAGGCAGGTGGCTGTGTAACCCTCGTATTGGAGAGATACACTGCACCCGGGACTGCAGAGGGCTTTTGGAGCATCCAAGGATAAACACTGGGTGACTCTTAGACCCAGTGTCCACATCTGTGCCCTGGGCCTGGCTGCCCCCTGAACTACTTCAGGACAGAGATGCTGTGGGAGGTTGGAGAGCCCCTTCTGTTACCTGAGCATGAGAACTTTGTTCTCTTCCTGTATTTACATAAAATACTTGGAGACAGTAGGGCCCATTATAAGTAATTTCAAAAGTCTAACATTTCATTATCTTTCTTTCACCCCTTAAATGCCAAGTCATCCATCTTTGCATTTCTAACAGCTTTAATGTGGTACTTGATACAATAACCCACGTGCACTCTGATAAATACTGATGTAGGCATGACCATCATCAAGAGAGAACAAATCAATTCCTTTCATTATTTTCAGGAGCTTCTGGTTTTCCTCTTTCCTGTCCCTTCTCTTCTTCATCCCTGTCCCCATGTAATCTTGATCTTTTCTCCAGGATTACTTGAGGATTACTTCAGATTACTCTTCATTTTCTAGAATTTACAAAATAGAATCATGTGGTCTGCATTTCTCCTGGAACATCCTGTTTCACTGAGCATGACTACTTGTGAATGCCAGCTTCCTCTGTGTATACCAGAATCATGGGCGTCAGTGACAGGTGAGGTTTCCAAGGATGATCATGGCAGTGTTGCTGCATTCATTAAGCCGATCTT
Source organism: Ovis canadensis (assembly GCF_042477335.2). Classification (NCBI taxonomy): domain Eukaryota; kingdom Metazoa; phylum Chordata; class Mammalia; order Artiodactyla; family Bovidae; genus Ovis; species Ovis canadensis. The sequence continues at coordinate 83,567,091 of NC_091262.1, forward strand.
TGAAATGGGAATTGTTTCCAGTTTCTGGGCGTTACAAGAAGAGGCTATCCTCTTGGAGATATAGAGAGTGAGGAGCTGAAAATCGTTTCTCTTTTTTTTTTCTTTTTAACCAAAAACCCTGAAAATAGACAATTTACACATGATCAGAATCTCATCAAGTTTTGTTTCTATTCACTCAGTTATGGGCAACTCTCTGAGACCCCATGGCTGGCAGCACGCCAGGCTTCTCTGTCTTCACCATCTCCCAGAGCTTGCTCAGACACATGTCCATTCAGGTGCTGATGCCAGCCAAGCTTCTCATCCTTTATCATCCCCTTCTCCTCCTGCCCTCAAGCTTTCCCAGCATCAGAGATTTTTTCTAATGAGTCAGCTCTTTGCATCAGGTGGCCAAAGCGCTGGAGCTTCAGATTCAGCATTAGTACTTCCAATGAATATTCAGGATTGATTTCCTTTGAGATTGATTTGTTTAATCTCCTTGCAGTCCTCGGGACTCTACGAGTCTCCCCAACACCATGGTTCAAAAGCACACGAGTCTCCCCAACACCATGGTTCAAAAGCACCAATTCCTCAGTGCTCAGCCTTCTTTATGATCCAACTCCCACATCCATACATGGCTACTGGCAAACCATAGCTTTGACTATATGGACGCATGTTGGCAAAGTAATGTCTCTGCTTTTTGATATGCTGTCTAGGTTGGTCATAGGTCTTCTTCCAAGGAGCAAGCATCTTTTCATTTCATGGCCGGAATCACCATCTGCAGTGATTTTGGAGCCTGAGAGGTGGTTGCTGGGAGTGCATTAGGTGTGCTGTGAGACTGCCAGGGAGCCGGGGCCTCATGTCTGGGTGAGAGGGCGGTGGGGGAGCCAGTGATATAGAAGCTTTGCAACAAAGGGAAGGTAGCTGGAACGTGCAAAGGGTATTGCTAACTAAAGAAAGCCGGATAACCCAAGCTCAGGAGCTAGTGCTTTGCTGTGAGTGGGAAGGTGCGAGAGTCTGGGCTCCCTGAAAGCATTCATTTCACAAGCACCTCCGCTGTCTGGGCCAGTGTCCCGCGTTTTCACATCCTGAGTTTCCTCAGGGCTCACTGAGGGGAGTGGCTGCAGCCCCGGGGCTGCTGGACGGCAGGTATGGTTCACGTCCTTGGGGGCCCTCAGGGCTCAGAAATTCACCTTTGGAGGGCTGGCATCTGGGAGACTGTGGCATCCTTGTTTACTGATATGGCAGGAAGTACTCGATTTCTCAAAGGAAAGAAGAAGAAGGGAGATTTTATTCAAGCCAAACAGGATTCTAGCCCCAGAAGGGCAGTGGATTCTCAGAAGTCACTGTACTTACCGGGAGTCGAAGGCACAGTCATGCACATTTTTGAGACAAAGGATCATCCATCGGAAGGATGTGAGGGTATTTCACAGAAAGGTCACCAAGGGTGCCCAGCCATGCAAGTCATTTAAAGTGGGCAGAGGTTTTGCTGAGAATCCTCCAGAGCTGGGAAAGCGTGCTGATCTTTAGGAAGTTGGGCGGCCGGTGTCGGAAGAGAGGAAAACGTGCCCCTTCCCTTGGGGCAGGCCCTCCGATGACTGAGGAGCACCGGCTGAGCTGTGCCACACTTCCCTGTGCTGGACTTCCCTGGTGGCTCACTGGTAAAGAAGTCTCCTGCCCATGCAGGAGATGCTGGTTTGATCCTGGGTCAGGAAGCTCCCCTGGAGAAGGAAATGGCAACAGACGCCATTATTCTTGCCTGGGAAATCCCATGGCCAGAGGAACCTGGTGGGCTATACAGTCATGGGGTTGTGAAGAGTTGGACACGACTTAGCGTCTAACCACAACAAGCAAGAATAAGAGTTTCACTCATGACGTCTGGCTGTTTGCTGCCACATCATCCAGCCTGAGCTTCTCCTTTTGGCCCACACACGGCCACGGGGCGTCAGGGCAGGATCCCTACACTCGGGCATGACCAGTTTTGCAGATGTCTGAAAGCTTGCCCAAATCCACCAGGGCCCGGACTCGCCTGTGCAGACGGTTACAGACTCGGTAACCTCAGCGTTTTCTTGAGGATTGGCCTCCTAATTCGATTCCTACTTCTTCCTCAGCCAGTTCTGTGGCTAGAAAAGGAACGTCCTGGGTGACGGCATGGACTTTGTTGGCATGCTGTGCTAACCCTTGTGCTCTGGACCTGCTCGACCTCCCAGCCTGCACTGTGTCCAGGGCAGAGGAGCAGAGCCTTTAGGGGGAGCAGGTGGTGCGGGGCAGGGAGAGCCCCTGGAGTGGGGCAGGGACAGAGAGCACTGCTGCAAACACGGCTGGACGGCCGGGCTGCCTGCGAGCACTGCCCGCTTGGACAGTGGCCTCCAGGTTGAGGGTGTGTCGTGCTCTGCCCGAGGGCCAGGGCCACTGGAGTGAATCCCACGGCTGGGCTTTGGCTCCACAGACACGGCCACGCTGGGGGCGGGCGCACACTTTCCGGAGCTGCGGGCGGGGCAGGTGTGTCAGCTGCCACAGGTTCGGGGTGGGGGGGGCACTCAGGCTGCAGGAACAGAGTGGTAGGAGCTGGTGAAGATCCTGGAGGACTGAGTGCTTGGTGTGGCCCGGGCAGCCCGCCCAGTGCCCACACGTCACTCGCTGGGTCCTCACCATGAAGCCCAGGGAGCCCGTGGCGACTGTGATGATTAATTACTCCACAGGCTGCACTCGGGCCTCAAGGGGCTCAGGCACCGTTGCCTGCCAGCTGCTGGTGGAGCCAGATCTCCACACAAGAACAGAGGCTCTGATGAGAAGACGGCGCTGGGGGTGGGTGGGTAGGGTTGGTTCTGGGGTGGGTGTTGGGAGCCAGCGTGAGGAATTCCTCCCGTGACAAGGTCATGCGGCAGAGCTCTGATGGCAAGGCTAATCAGACCTCAGGTTTTCCCCCTGGAATTTCCTGAGCATCCACCCTCCAAAAATAAGCATCGGCCTGCTTTTCCACTCTTCTGACATTCTCTGGAAAAAGTCAATTCAGGGCTTTAGTCTTCTGCATTTGAAAGAGTGTTTCAATCCAAAAACCCCTCTGATGGCTTTCTAGCCTGCCTGCAGGACTGGTACAGCTGCGCGTGTGATTGTTTGAGGCCTCCTGACCACAGGAGGCACAGGAAGCTTAAAACATCCTAGGAATGTAGGGGCTTCCGAGGAGTCAAAATCACTAGAATAGGACTGATTAAAGGTTTCATTTGTTGAGCCAATACTTGCTGCCAAATTGTCATATCCTTTATTTTTAGATATAGTTGGTATATAGAAAAACAAGTAGTAGACCTGGTATTAGCAACATTAGATCTTTGAGTTAAGTACCTTCTTTGTTATAACCCACTGCGCCTTTGTTCTATAGAGATGTAACTTTAGCGCTTTAAGCAGATGCAGATTAAAGCAAAACACTTAGGGGAAATGAAATTAACATTCATTAAGGAGGAGAGCCAAAAAGTGTTAACAAGCCTCTTGGCCAGAGGATAATGTAAGTCACCTGAGACCTTCTGTATACAAAATGATATGCAGAAAGAGTCTGGGCTGCGAACGCTACATAATTTTGTATTACCCATCGATCTCTGTGTATAATCAAAAGTATAAAAGGCCTTGAAGGACAATAGAAGGAGAGCCAGTCGCTGGACTGGTTTCCCCCGTGTCTCCTCTTTACTCTGATTTCAGGCTGAATTCCCATCTGAGGCGTGGAGGCTCACTATGTCTACTTACTTGTCCCGGCCTTTAAGATCCCTAAGAGAGAGAGCCCAAGGCGGGGCACTCTCCGTCCGATATTCAAACGGGCGCCAGCGGCCTAACGTAGACGGTGCAAGCTCCTTGTCTGGAGCTTGATTGGTTTTCTACGTAACCCAAGTTAATCAGCCTCTTCTCTCCACTTAATCTTCCTACTACACTATTGTTTCTTAATCTAATCTTATATCAATAAACAAATAAAAAGTTTTTCTCACGCCAATGCTGTCCCCGATTCAAATTCCCTGGATCCACCGGGGCTGGACCCCAAAGGTGGCGAAGGGCTCTGGCTTCTGGGGAGGATGGCACAGAGGCACGGAGTCCAGGGCAGGTCCACAGTGAGCTCAGGCTGAGTGGACAACGCGCACTCTGCTGGGTCTGGACAGAGGACTCGCCAAGCCCTGCATTCTGAGGCTGATATCTCGCCTCTGTGGACAACAGGAGCACCTGGCCACTGCCCTAGGCTTCCCGTGGGCACCCGCACACGGCTCCAGGCAGAGGACATGTCTCCCCTCGTCCCCTCCAGGTCACCCCTGGAGCCCCAGGTGGCCAGCATGGCCCCTGGAGCCGAGCGCCCCCAGCGTGTGCTCTCGTGGGGCTGCAGCTGTGCTGGGCAGCTGTGGCTGCTTGCTGAGGCCCTTACCAGTGTCCACGCCTACCTGCTTAGCCTGGACTGGTGTTGTGGCCAGTCCTGGGGGCTCCATGCATGGGGGCTTTCCTTCTGAGGCTGCTAGCAACCCCCGGCCCACAGGGACTGCAGTGCTGTCCCCTGCAGGGGGGCCAGCGGGCGTCCATGAGCAAGGACAGGTGAGAGCAGGAGGCGGCGCTGAGGTGGGAAGGCGCGGCTCTGGGGGGTGGTGGGAGGCCTCAGGTCAGTCAGTTCACTCGCTCAGTCGTGTCCGACTCTGCCACCCCATGGACGGCTGCTCACCAGGCCTCCCTGTCCATCACCATCCCCTGGAGCTTGCTCAAACTCATGTCCATCGAGTCGGTGATGCCATCCAACCATCTCATCCTCTGTCATCCTTGTCTCCTCTCGCCTTCATTTTTCCCAGCATCAGGGTCTTTTCCAAGGAGTTAGTTCTTCACATCAGGTGGTCAAAGTATTGGAGCTTCAGCTTCAGCATCAGCCCTTCCAGTGAAAATTCAGGACTGATTTCTTTTAGGATGGACTGGTTGGATATCCTTGCAGTCCAAGAGACTCTCCAGAGTCTTCTCCACCAGGGAGGCACTGAGGCCTGGCTGGTCAGGAAGGCTCGGCTCTGGGGGGGAGGGGGGTGGGAGGCCTAGGGGGCACCTCCTCCCGGGTGGGCCCAACCTTCACCTACGAGCCCCCCCAGCCGGTCCAGGGCTCCAGGGCTCACTCACCATCACCATCATCCGTCACCCTCTTTGATGCGTGCTGCTTGGTCAGGTTTCTTTGGTTCTTCCCCAGAGACAGGGGAAGGTATCTTCTATTTTGGACTCTATTTCTGCTTTCCGTTTCAGAGTCAACTAATAGCAAATACGTGTCTTTCCCCTGGGCTGCTTCAGGTCAGGAAACATGACAAGACTGCCTCTGCGTCCTCTCCCTCCTTCCAAAGCCCTGGGTGGACCCGAAGCCGCTGACTGTGCTCAGTGGGACTTTGCAATGCCTCACCCACCGCAGCCCGCCTTCTCCAGCTTCTCCTCCCACATGGGGGAAGAACCGCTGGAAGGAGAAGAACCTTGTCTCCCACGGGCTTGGTGGAAGAGTGGCCTTTCACCTTAGGGAGCTGTCTCTGGCCCTCTCGCTTCCTCAGGTACGGGAGGGAGCAGGTGGGCCAAAGGAGGCTTTGTCAACGTTCTGAGCAGGTGCCCCAGTGTTGAAAGCACCTAAACCAGGCTCTCTGCCAGCCCCGACCAGGAGAAGGGGGAACAGTCCTGCCCCTGGACAGGGTGGGGGGCACCTCTTCCGCCTGCACCAGGCTCTGCAGGCAGGGGTCAGTGGGAGCGGGGAGGACCCTGGGGCGGTCGGGAGGGTCTTCACACATGAGTGCTGGCAGTGCGTCTCCCCAGCAGACCCAGTGGCCCCTGGGCTCCTGCTTCCGGAGCCATTGTGAGGCCCGGGAGAGGGTTTCCAGAACCTGCCACCTCTGAGTATTGGAACCCAGTTTGAGTTTGAGGAGTTTAAAGCCTTTACCCAAGAATGGTGGGGAAAGAGGAGAGCCCACCTAGATTCTAGCGCTGAGTCTGCAGAGCCTGGGGGCCATGGGCACCAGGCTGGGCACCCGGGGCACGTCCTCCCAGGGCCAGACACACCCAGCACTTGAGCACACTCACTCTTGCACACACACGCATGACGTTCACCTCAGAAAAAGCCAGAGGTCACCCAAAGGTGAGAAATGACTGTCTGGGTCTCTGCTCTGTCCTGAGGTGGGGTGTGGGAGGTGCCCACCCTGCCCAGCTGCCAGAGGACAGTGGGGCTGCCACACGTGGCAGACCACCCCATTAACCCACAGCCCGCGTGAGCAGGCCTCGACTGGGAGTAGTCCTTCAAACGAGAAGGTGCCTAGGAGACGAGGAAAACCTCAGTGCTCAAGAGCACTGATTTGGAGAAACCCCCGGTAAAGTGGCCCCTACAGGGGTTGTTAACCCCGGGGCCAGCACCTCTGGGTCAAGACCCAGCCGCTGACTCAGGTCTCTCCTGACCAGTCTCAGGCTCAGTTTGGGCTCTTAGGAATACAAAATGCTAGAGGACACCTATGTATGGCTTTCAAGCTTTATTTCAGAGTGCTGGTCAGCGGCCTATCGAAGAGACCCGGTGTGAGAATGCTGACCCTCCTGATACCTGCCCCCACCCCTGACTGCCGCAGACTTCAGCTTTGCTGTCTATCACTGATTCCTTCTCAGAACTTCCTCCTCCCTCCCCTGCAGTTGTGCAGGGGTCAGGAGGCTGGTTTACACAGGATTCACTGTCTGCTCCTTAATTTTACTGGTACGGATAATTTTTACATTTGTGGCCACACCAAATAGGACTGCAGCTGTAAGGGCATACAGGCGACCGAACACCAGTCTCACATAGACTAAAATTGTTTCATCATGCTGTACCGATCGAAATACTTTTGGAGGGGGTCCACTGTCTTCACTCCCCCCGTCACCCGTGGTTTCGCAAAGCGGAGGTGCCCAGCCCAAGTGGCAATGGCAGTTGCCTTCACTGTTGCAAACGCCTCTGGAGCTGCATTTCTGAGGGAGACACGTATAGTTTATTCTACTAAGAGAACCGTTGCAGTAGTTGTCAAAACAGTACGTTCCAGGAGCACAGAGGGTACCATCTCTCACATGGCCATAATCAACTGTTCCTTGCCCACGGTGTTGGTCCAGCCCAAAACACAAGCCCAGTGTCGTATGTTCTTGATGAAATCCAACGTGTTCCTGCAGCGGAGGGAGAAAACTGACATTGGCGCACTGCAGCCTTCCGCAAAGCATATCCTCCCGTGTACAAGCTATAAAGCCAGCAGACCAAGTTATTCTTTTACAGAATCCATATCGGAAGCCTTTTGTGTTTACATTATAGCAATGAGACGGACCACTCAAAGCCCCTCTGCCGAAGATTTCTTTGCAATGCACAGTGCGGTCTGTGCAACTTCCGTTAAAGCAGTACCCCTCTTCACCACAAGGGGTCCCCTGTTGCATAAACACATCTCTAGGGCAGGCCTTGCTCATCCCGCGGCAGTACTCAGGAAGGTCGCACACGCTCCGGACGGGTCTGCAGAGCGTCCCGGGCTTGGAGAATGTGCAGTTCGTGCAGCATGTCTCTGTGTCACAAGTGCTTGCAGCAGTGAAGGAACAGAGGTGGTCGCAGCACGGGTTGCCATAGCACTCCTTGAAGGAGCCGCAGTCGCATTGCTCCCCAGTTTCCACTTCTCTGTTTCCACAGCGATCGCGTGTCAGCGATCTGTTGTAATATGCCATGTCAGTCTGAAACATACAAGTGTTTAATCCATTCCTAAGGTCATTTTGTAAATTCTCGTAAGAGCAGTTGCTGAAAGCGTCTGTCAGCGACTGGTAGCCATTCATAATGCAGGTGGTCCTTCTCTGGCAAACACAGTCTTCACTGTCGTAATACAGTCCAATGCTTCTGCCCAGTAGAAAGCACGCATAGAGAGCCGTTGTTAGGGTATTTTTCCCCGATGTAGCAATTGGTAACAAATTACCTTCATGGCAGAAAGTATGTAAGTTTGGAACATAGGCACCATCAGGGGGTTCAACTGTACTAAAGATTACGGCTGTATGTGGTCTAAAAACAGAATATATGGTTCTTGAATAGAACTGGAAATATGCACTCCCTGGTCTGAGAGACGCAGTGCTGACTGGGTCTCTAACATCATAAACGTGTATGACGCTAATATAAAACCTTGTCTGAAGACCACGATAAACAGCATCAATGATACTGCTCATCTCCAGCATGGACTGAACAGTTTTTGACACGTTGTTTGTAGTTCGGTAAAATGCATTAGTAGACTGCAATGCTCCTTTCATATGTGCTTCATGGAAGGTATACAGCTTACTAGACAATCTGGGGGCTTCAGTGGTGTTTGCTGGAGGGAGCAGAGGGCCCCTTTCCTCCTCATAGCCCGGTCTGCGCATCAGTCCCATTGCGCTGGCGTCTGCCACCATCTGAGAAACAGTGTGCTCGAACTCTGGAGAATGCTTGAGGGGGCTGACTTCGTAGGTAAGGTCATCCAACTTCATGTAGCCCTGGAGACCCCCATAGCACGTGTTTATGGTGACCATGGAGAAAGGGACCTCCTCCAGGTAGCCAAAGTAGTAACAGTCTTCAGGGGCGAAGGGGTGGTCGGCCCGCAGGACCCCTTGGTCATCCTGAGTCACCATCAGGTGTCCGGGCCAAAAGAGCCTCTTGCGGCGCATGTGGATGACGTGCCTCTGCCCCCCGAAGCGCAGGCTGTAGGAGAGCCAGCCCAGCCCCTGGGCGCCCTTGCCTTGGTGCAGCTCCTTCCTGGGAATCACCACCTCCGTGGAGATGTAGCGCCATGAGGGACGGTCCCGAGAGCACTGGGCAGGGGCCAGCACTGCCCAGAGCCCGAGCAGCCAGAGGGCTGCCCTCAGGGTGACCCGGCCCTCCGCCAGCATGGGGGCGCTGTTCAGGGATGTCTGCCAGTGAGGACAGAGAAGGCGAGGCCCCGCAGGGAAGCCAGGTCTGAGCCGCGTGCTGAGGCCGCTGCCATCCGAGGAGACACTGGCAGAGAACAGAGGGTGCCTGGGTGGCCGTGCCCAGCCCTGCGCGGGTCATCTGCAGAGACTGAGTCACAGTCACAGGGCGAGGCCCTGGGCTAGCCTGGCCATCAGTTCAGCGGGGCTGGCGAGGGGCGGGGGGAGGGCCGAGTCCACGAGGGTGGCATGGGAGGGGCAGGGGAGGGGAGCAGAGGCCTGTCTCCACTCCACACGTCCAGCCCTTCTTCCTGCGGTCTGCATGGCCGACGTTCACCTGCAACACGGCTCACGGCCCCCTGCTCTGCCCGTGGGGGCTGCCAGGCCCCCTCCTGCACAGGCCTCTTTCCTCCCTGCGAGCTCCACTTCCTTCTACTTTGGCGACTGGAAGCAGACTTGCTCATGTCACTTAACATCCCGGGAGTTGAAAATGTTTTAAAAGTTCATGATTGCGTGTGTCTCATTCTGGTTAGCAGGTAGGTCACCTGCAAACCGCGTGTTCCTCTTGGTTTTTGCTTGGAAGCTTCGTTTAGGCCCCCTGAGGAGCAAGCTCCCCACTCTTCTCTGGGACGCTCTCTGTCATTCTTGCTGACCCTGGCTGGTGAGACCAGAAACCAGGCCTGACTACAAGCCCCCGGGTTCCCTTCTTGTCCTTCTGTGTGGCTCTCTCGGCAGGAGATGGTTCTCGCCTGTGCCTCTGTGGGCCCAGGGGGCCTGCTGGTACCCAAGGGGAGCGAGGAAGTTTTCAGGCATTTTTACACAACTTTGTAGCCATCCACAGAGGACAGAGACTCACTCACAGGGCAGAATTAAAAGCAAGATTCCGCTTCCATCCGTAACATGAGAATCTGCCCCAACAGAGGGTGCCCTCTGCAGCATTTTGCTCGTTGTCCGTTTTGCTTTCTGCGTTCTTGTCTCGGGAGAGCACCCGTCTGACTCACGCCGATCTGGCTCCTTCCCTTTCACGTCTGTGTTCTGTTGCCTTGTCTGCAAGCCGCTCGCTACAGGGAGGAGGCCCACGGTGTACGGAGTGGCTGGCTCCTGAGCCCTGCCCCCTTGCCCGAGTGCCAGCTCTCAGGAGACCCGTGGCCAAGCCCGCGGGGCATGGCTGCAGGGGATGAGCCCCTGAGCCGTCCATGCAGAGTCCGGCTGGAAGCAGGAAGCGTCTGCAGCAGCCTGTGGCCTTTAGCACTTTAGAAGTCGGCCCCTCACCTCCCAGTCTCTGCACCGTAAGAGACACAGGAGTCAAACCCCAGGCCTGAGGGTTCAGGAGGACTCTCGTCGGCCCTCTGCTCGTCTGCTGGCTCTGCCAGTGAGGCCGCTGCTCGTTCCCGACTCCTGGCCCTCGGCGGATCGGCCTGCTGTGAGGCGAGCTGATGGGAGGAGCCTGGGCTCTGGGAAGTCTCTGGGCCCTGCTGCTCGGCAGCCCTGCCCCTTCCTCTTGGCTCTGTATTCAGTGCCTGCTGTCATCCTGGGGGAGTTACAGACTCCTTCAGGTCCTCTTCACCGTTTGCAGAAACGGTCAGAGGGAGTACTTCCTGCGGGTGGGAAAGGTGTTTCCTGCTACCTGCTGGACCCTGTAGAGGACGGAGCACTGCATCTGCCTTCAGGCCTGTGCAGCAGTGGCTGTTGCCGGGGAGGCGCGTGCCAGGGACCATGTCCCGGGAAGGTGCGTCTCTGATTTCCGGGCCTGGGGGTTTTGGCTGCAGGAACACAGGGTGTATGTTGTTCCGGCTCTGGCAGGCAGTGTGCCCCTGGAAGTTATGTGGTGATATCTGGGGCAACGTTGCTTTGGCAGCCCTGCGGTATTCTGAGTCCCTGAGACTTGCCATTGTGATCAGCTGGCAATGGAAAAGCGGCTGCCGATGCCGTGGAGCCTGGCTCCTACTGTCCACAGTGTCTCCATCTTCCCATCTGGATGGTCCTCCGTGCGGAGCATGAGCCCCAGAGACAACACGAGACAGGAGTCTCAGGAGGTTCACTCGGCTCAGATGTGACGTACCCGGCCACTATTTCCACCCTTCTGTGTACACCCTGTCTTCTTCAGAGTGAGGGAGGACACCTGCTGACCAATTCTCTCCTCCAGGGACAAGGGCAGCTCTCGTTTTAGTGGGAAAAGGATCGGTATCCATTCTGGCTGTATTTAGCCGCCCAGTTGGCTGCATGGGTCTCCTGAGGCCATGTCAGCCTCCTGAGTGTGGGCTGGGGAGGAAACAGGCATAAATTTAGAAGGAGGCAAACGTCACATGCCCACAGGTGGCGGGAGAGCCAGCAAAGCCAGGGAGCCCTGGGATTTGTGAAGGGGCCCACAGCAGGGCAGCTGCTAAGCCAGGCCTGCAGTTGCCATACACAGGGTCCCCGTCCCCCTGGCAGTGTGGGCCCCGCAGGAAGAGTGGGGACCTCAGGGCGTGGTGTGGAGAGCATGTGGAGCACACACTTGTGGCCACTGGGGGCATCACCAGCTCCTTTGTTCCCTGCACACGTGGTTTACAGAAGCTGTCATTATGCAGAAGCTGGGGTTGCTGGGGTGAGGTTGGGTGGGGGGAATAGTCCTGCAGATCCTTTCGTTGGCTGGAGGGAATGCTGTACAAGGGAGCTGGTCCCCTCCCCCGCGGGGGTGATCGAGAGGGTGCTGCTGACCTACAAGACCAAAGTGCTGGCCCGGAGGGCTTGCCCCCGGTCACCTGCCCCCTGAGCAGAGACGCTGTGTGTGAGGCGTCGGCAGGGAGCAGAGGCAGTGTGGCGTGTCTGGTCCACGGGGCCGCAAAGAGGTGGATACAACTGCGCAGCTTTCACTTTCTCATCGTTTACTCTGTTCACTTATCTTTGTGTGATTTCTGCTGAATGAGACTCACATGCTTATTGGAAGGTGGCGCTAGTGATAAAGATCCCGCCTACCAATACAGCAGATGTAAGAGACACAGGATCCATCCCTGGGTCAGGGAGATGCCCTGGAGGAGCACATGGCAACCCGCTCCAGTACTCTTGCCTGGAAAACTTCATGGACAGAGGCGCCTAATGGGCTACAGTCCATGGGTGGTATAGAGTCGGACATAACTGGTGGCTGGCATGCATGCCTTAGGACAGAAGTGATTTAAAATCACTAAGTTCCATGAGCTAAAGGTAGTGTTTGTTCCCTGAGACAGTCAGGAGGCATGGCTGAACACCAAGACGGTGCTCACGATGGCTTCTTTATTCTTCAGGAATATTCTGCATATTCCGTAGATGTATTGTGCTCTCTAGTTGAAAGACTTGTTCCCATATATATTTCTTGTGGCTCATACCTTGACAAGAGAGCTGAGGATGTCAAGTAGGAATTGCTTATAGAGTAGAAGCCTTCCTTTAGTATGTGTCCTCTATCTGACGTAAAACCACCCAAATGACAGAAGCTACTGCACCTACGAGAGCCTGTGAGTTATGAGGGGAGGAATGCCCCTCGCGGTGCTCAGAGCGCTGACTCCACACTCGGCGTTATTCATAGATTTCTCCATGGAAATTCAGTGGGACCCCCGCCCCAGGTTGACGTCGAAGCTGAGTCTGAGGACACCACAGACATAGATGCAGGAACACAGACGACACAACCTTTCCATCTTCCTGCGTCTCTGCGTGGTATCAACAGATTCAGCTTCTATCAGGCTGGCGTGGAGGTCCCGCTGCGTCTCCATGGAGAGGACTATGGCTGATGCTGTGAGACAGGTGTCAGTTCAGTTATCACCACCGAGGGGGCTTCTTCCCTGGCTCTGGGTTTATACACCTCTGTGGTCTGAGTCCAGCGTGCACTTACGCTGCTGACCGCTGGCTAGCTCGTTCACTGGGCCTGCTGTGTCGAGCCCCACAGCTGAGTCACACAGAGCCTCTCCTGTGGACTTAGCGAGCTTACACCAAATGTCCCGAGAACGGGCCTAAGTGACAAGAGGAAGCAACCCTAAGAGACTGTGCCTCTCGTGCAGTGAGGATATGGTCCCCTATCCCAGCACATCATTCTGCCTCAGGGACTGAGGGGGTACTCCAGAGTCAGGAATGCAGAGAAGTTCCCAGATAACCTGCTATAAGGAGAGGAAGCCTCCTGACCGGAGACCAGCTGTCAATCACCATCTGCACCTGCTCCCGCAACACACAACTGTGTGCCCGCAGCACCAGCCGGTGGTCATGGAGCCCCCGGAGGGTGGCTGGTGTCTGGGCTCACACTGCCTTCCCCTCACTGTGTCTCTTGCCCAGCAACACACGGCCGTGTCCTCAGTGGTCACAGAGCTCAGCTGCAGGGAGAACTGGTTCTTGGGTGTCTCTGCAGATGGAGGCGTGGCTCTTGATGGAGGGGGTGTAGTAAGTGTCACCATCATCGGTGATGCATGCCGTCTGCTCTAGCCCCGTCCCTGGGGCCTGGCGAATCCAGTTCCCACTATAAGCACGTGATGGAGTAAGCAGAGACAGCGCACGTGAGGAGAGGGTCAGTGAGGGCTTCACCAGCTCTGGGCCCGACTGCTGCAGTGCCAGGGTTCAGCCCCAGTGGATCCAGGGAATTTGAAGGTGGGGATGGCGTCGGCGTCCTTGGAAAAATACATATTTAATTACAGATATATAGAGAGATTAGAAACGGATAGTGTAGTAGGAAGATTAGTGGAGAAAAAGAGGCTGAATCACTTGGATTACGTGGAATAGCATCCATGCTCCAGATGGGAATTCAGCCAGAAAAACAGGGAGCAAGAAAGAAACGACAGGGGGGATCAGTCTTTCTGGAAACTGATCCTATTTCTTTATTTTTGGGTTTGCTTATATACCTTTTGTTACGCATGGGGATCAATACAGAGTCGTGGGGGTCAGCGGTCCTGACCTTTATCAAAATCAGGTGCTTCACATAAAAAGGTCTTAGGGATTTTATGATCCTTTCTTGCTGATAACCGAAAACTTATTTTTTCCAAGGGTGTTTTTTCTTAAACCAGGCACCACCCTCCAAATAAAGTTACATTCCTATAGGGTGAGGGTGTAGTGAGTTACAATCAAGAAAGGAATTTATTTAACCTAAGATTAACATGATTAATCTTAAAGGTAAATACTTATTTCTCCTATATGCTTAAAGGTTAATACTTATTTCTCCTATATGTTAGTTATATTCATTATAAGGGCAGGGAATATGGAGATTTAGCAGCAAACATCAGCCCAACAAATAAAAATCCTTTCACCAATGTTCCCCTTAAGATCTATTTAGTCTTAAGATAGTGATAAAGTTACATTTTCACATAGCAAGGACACAGTAATTTATAACAAAGTACAGTGATCTATTACAAAAGAGAAAATTCATTCACTCAAAAAGTCTAGTATTGCTAACCTTAAAAACTACTATATTTCCTTTGCTATATTCCAAATACATTGATTAATATATTCCCAGGTGGCTAAGGACATGGAGGCCTGGCGACAATCATTGACTCAACAAGAAGAAAAAGTCCTATGCTAATTAAGACTCTCAAAATACTCCAAAACTCTCTGTGCTGTTTATGGTTGAGAGGTAGTAAACAATCATGTGCCTAGTGGCAGCAGTATGGATAATCCTGTCACACAAGCTAGTCTGTCAGCAGAGAGGTTTGACCTGAGACATCCTTGTCCCACCCAGAGCAGGGAATTAGCAGCAATTATTGACACAACAAATGAAAAACCCTTCACCAATATAATTCTTAACCAACCCACTATACTAATACTTTCTAACTCCCCCAAAGAATTTGCCTTTAGTAAGTCTAAAACATCTCTTTGCCTCTCAGGTTGGGAGGCTGTAAACAATCACATGTGGCTGGAGGAACCTATACAGGCGGGCTAGATAACCTTCAGAGGAGTCCTAAGCTGAAACACTCTTGTCACGCCCAGGAATTTTTATTGCCTTGGAGCTGCAGGTTTACTCCTCCGAGAGAAACGGTTATGGGGGAGAGCATAAAACAGACTCTGGTTTGGGGGTAGATGCTCAGGAACAGGGGGTTTCCTGAGGCTTGATCATGCCTTTGCGTATGCCCAGCCTCCTTCCTCATGACCTTTGCCATGGGCGGAGTTCCTCATGCTGGCCCCCTGCCCTGCAGTGCATCTGGGACTGGACACCTGGGAAGGAGGGTCAGTCCCTGTCAGTGACCCGCAGTCACAGCCATCCCCACAGACCCAGGTCTGCACTGAGCCCCTCCCCCTGGGGAGCTGTCCCCAGGCAGAAGAGAAGATCCACAGCCCCATCTTCTGCACCACAACCCTGCCTTCCCTGACACCTCAGCCCTGTGGGAGGAGGGATGTGAGCTCCCTCAACCCAGGGGTGGACTGTACCCTGGAGCAGGAGGAGGAATTTCCATGTGGACTAGCCCTGTCCTTGTAAGTGGGGGATGGAGTGTGGCCACCATCCCTGTGGTCTCTCTGCGTCCCTGCGAAGTCTCTTCCCTTCAGCTCACTCAGTGTTAGAATTTGGTTCGGGGAGCACTTGGTTTATGAGCTCCACTGACATCACTTCATCTAGGGAGAGGACTGAAGACACATTACAGGAAGGCCCTGTCTTTTCATACAGATATTATTTTATCATGTGAATATTTCAGTTCAGTTCTGTCACTCAGTCGTGTCGGACTCTTTGCAACCCCATGGACCACAGCACGCCAGGCCTCCCTGGCGTCACCAACGTCACATCAGCAGCTCCTGGGGTTTACCCAAACTCAAGCGCATGGAGTCACTGATGCCATCCAACCATCTCATCCTCGGTCATCACTTTCTCCTCTCACCTTCAATCTTTCCCAGCCTCAGGGTCTCTTGAAATGAGTCAGCTCTTAGCATCAGGTGGCCAAAGTATTGGAGTTTCAGCTTCAACTTCAGTCCTTCCAATGAATATTCAGGATTGATTTCCTTTAGGATGGACTAGGTGGATCCTTTTGCAGTTCAAGGGACTCTCAAGAGGCTTCTCCAACACCACAGTTCAAAAGCATCATTTCTTGGGGGCTCCGATTTCTCTGCAGTCCAAATCTCACATCCATACATGGCTACTGGAAACACCGTAGCCTTGACTAGACAGACCTTTATTGGCAAAGTAATGTCTCTGCTTTTTAATATGCTGTCTAGATTGGTCATAACTTTTCATTTAAAAATTTTTATTTTTACTTTATTTTACTTTACAATACTGTATTGGTTTTGCCATACATTGACATGAATCTGCTACGGGTATACATGAGTTCCCAATCCTGAACCCCCCTCCCACCCCATATCATCTCTCTGGATCATCCCCGTGCACCAGCCCCAAGCATCTTGTATCCTGTATCGAACATAGACTGGTGATTCGTTTTTCACATGATAGTATACATGTTTCAATGCCATTCTCCCAAATCATCCCACCCTCTCCGTCTCCCTCAGAGTCCAAAAGTCCATTGTATACATATGTGTCTCTTTTGCTGTCTCGCATACAGGGTTACCATTACCATCTTTCTAAATTCCATATATATGTGTTAGTATACTGTATTGGTGTTTTTCTTTCTGGCTTACTTCACTCTGTATAATCGACTCCAGTTTCATCCACCTCATTAGAACTGATTCAAACGTATCCTTTCTAATGTCTGAGTAATACTCCGTTGTGTATACGTACCACAGCTTTCTTCTCCATTCATCTGCTGATGGACATCTAGGTTGTTTCCATGTCCTGGCTATTATAAACAATGCTGCAATGAACATTGGGGTACACGTGTCTCTTTTAGTTCTGGTTTCCTCGGTATGTATGCCCAGCAGTGGGATTGCTGGGTCATGCTGCTGCTGCTGCTGCTGCTGCTGCTGCTGCTGCGTCGCTTCAGTCGTGTCCCACTCTGTGCGACCCTGCCGGGGGCCAGCGTGAGGAGCTCCGCCCGTGGCAAAGGTCATGGGGAAGGAGGCTTGGCATACGCAAAGGTGTGATCAAGCCTCAGGAAACCCCCTGTTCCTGAGCATCTACCCCAAAACCAGAGTCTGTTTTATGCTCTCACCTACACCTCTGACTTTTCGGGGGGCTCTCCCCCATAACCGTTTCTCTCGGAGAAGGAGTAAACCTGCAGCTCCAAGGCAATAAAAATTCTTGGGCGTGACAGGAGTGTTTCAGCTTACGGACTCCTCTGAAGGTTATCTAGCCCGCCTGTATAGGTTCCTCCGGCCACATGTGATTGTTTACAGCCTTCCAACCTGAGAGGCATGAGATGTTTTAGACTTACTAGAGGCAAATTCTTTTGGGGAGTTAGAAATTATTAGTATAATGGGTTGGTTAGGAATTATATTGGTGAAGGATTTTTCATTTGTTGTGTCAATAATTGCTGCTAATTCCCTGCTCTGGGTGGGACAAGGATGTCTCAGGTCAAACCTCTCTGCTGACAGACTAGCTTGTGTGACAGGATTATCCATACTGCTGCCACTAGGCACATGATTGTTTACTACCTCTCAACCATAAACAGCACAGAGAGTTTTGGAGTATTTTGAGAGTCTTAATTAGCATAGGACTTTTTCTTCTTGTTGAGTCAATGATTGCCACCAGGCTTCTATATCCTTAGGCACCTGGGAACATATTAATCAATGTATCTGGAATATAGCAAAGGAAATATAGTAGTTTTTAAGGTTAGCAATACTAGACTTTTTGAGTTAATGGATTTTCTCTTTTGTAATAGATCACTGTACTTTGTTATAAATCACTGTGTCCTTGCTATGTAAGAATGTAACTTTATCATATCTTAAGGCTAAATAGATCTTAAGGGGAGCATTGGTGAAAGGATTTTCATTTGTTGGGCTGATGTTTGCTGCTAAATCTCCATATTCCCTGCCCTTATAATGAATATAACTAACATATAGGAGAAATAAGTATTAACCTTTAAGCATATAGGAGAAATAAGTATTAACCTTTAAGACTAATCATGTTAACCTTGGGTTAAATAAATTCCTTTCTTGATTGTAACTCACTACACCCTCACCCTATAGGAATGTAACTTTATTTGGAGGGTGGTGCCTGGTTTAAGAAAAAACACCCTTGGAAGAAATAAGTTTTTTGGTTATCAGAAAGAAAGGATCATAAAATGTCAGCAGGTCTCACTCATGGCCAGAAGATGATGTAATATTCCTAAGACCTTTTTTTTATACATTTATGTGAAGCACCTGATTTTGACAAAGGTCAGGACTGCTGACTCCCACTTGACTCTGTATTCATCCGTATGTGTAACGAAAGGTATATAAGCAAACCCCAAAATAAAGAAATCGGATCAGTTTCCGGAAAGACTGATTCCCCCATGTCGCTTCTTTCTTGCTCCCGTTTTTCTGGCTGAATTCCCATCTGGAGCGTGGATGCTATTCCACGTAATCCAAGTTATTCAGCCTCCTTTTCTCCACTAATCTTCCTACTACACTATCCAGTTCTAATCTCTCTATATCTGTGATTAAATATGTATTTTTCCAAAGACGCCGACTCCGTCCCCACCTTCGAATCACCCTGGATCCACCGGGGCTGGACCCCGGCATGACCCCATAGATGGCAGCCCACCAGGCACCCCCGTCCCTGGGATTCTCCAGGCAAGAACAGTGGAGTGGGTTGCCATTTCCTTCTCCAATGCATGGAAGTGAAAAGTGAAAGTGATGTTGCTCAGTCGAGTCCGACTCTTAGTGACCCCGTGGACTGCAGCCTACCAGGCTCCTCCATCCATGGGATTTTCCAGGCAAGAGTACTGGAGTGGGGTGCCATTGCCTTCTCCATGCTGGGTCATAAGGCAGTTCTATTTCCAATTTTCTAAGGAATCTCCACACTGTTCTCCATAGTGGCTGTACTAGTTTGCATTCCCACCAACAGTGTAAGAGGGTTCCCTTTTCTCCACACCCTCTCCAGCATTTATCGCTTGTAGACTTTTGGATCACAGCCATTCTGACTGGTGTGAAATGGTACCTCATTGTGGTCTTGATTTGCATTTCGCTGATAATGAGTGATGGTGAGCATCTTTTCATGTGTTTGTTAGCTATCCGTATGTCTTCTTTGGAGAAATGTCTATTTAGTTCTTTGGCCCATTTTTTGATTGGGTCATTTATTTTTCTGGAGTTGAGCTGCATAAGTTGCTTATATATTTTTGAGATTAGTTGTTTGTCAGTTGCTTTATTTGCTATCATTTTCTCCCACTCAGAAGGCTGTCTATTCACCTTGCTTATAGTTTCCTTTGTTGTGCAGAAGCTTTTAATTTTAATTAGATCCCATTTGTTTACTTTTGCTTTTATTTCCAGTATTCTGGGAGGTGGATCATAGAGGATCCTGCTGTGATTTATGTCAGAGAGTGTTTTGCCTATGTTCTCCTCTAGGAGTTTTATAGTTTCTGGTCTTACATTTAGATCTTTAATCCATTTTGAGTTTATTTTTGTGTATGGTGTTAGAAAGTGATCTAGTTTCATTCTTTTACAAGTAGTTAACCAGTTTTCCCAGCACCACTTGTTAAAGAGATTGTCTTTACTCCATTTTATATTCTTCCCTCCTTTATCGAATATAAGGTGTCCATAGTTGTGTGGATTTATCTCTGGGTTTTCTGTTTTGTTCCATTGATCTATATTTCTGTCTTTGTGCCAGTACCATACTGTCCTGATGACTGTGGCTTTGTAGTAGAGCCTGAAGTCAGGCAGGTTGATTCCTCCAGTTCCATTCTTCTTTCTCAAGATTGCTTTGACTATTCAAGGTTTTTCGTATTTCCATACAATTTGTGAAATCATTTGTTCTAGCTCTGAAGAATACGGCTGGTAGCTTGATAGGGATTGCATTGAATCTGTAGATTGCTTTGGGTAGCATACTCATTTTCACTATATTGATTCTTCTGATCCACGAACATGGTATGTTTCTCCATCTATTAGTGTCCTCTATGATTTCTTTCATCAAGTTTTATAGTTTTCTATATATAGGTCTTTTGTTTCTTTAGGTAGATATATTCCTAAGTATTTTATTCTTTTCATTGCAATGGTGAATGGAATTGTTCCCTTAATTTCTTTTTCTACTTTTGCATTATTAGTGTATAGGAAGGCAAGGGATTTCTGTGTGTTGATTTTATATCCTGCATGTTTACTATATTCATTGATTAGCTCTAGTAATTTTCTGGTGGAGTCTTTAGGGTTTTCTATGTAGAGGATCATGTCATCTGCAAACAGTGAGAGTTTTACTTCTTCTTTTCCAATCTGGATTCCTTTTATTTCTTTTTCTGCTCTGATTGCTGTGGCCAAAACTTCCAGAACTATGTTGAATAGTAGCGGTGAAAGTGGGCACCCTCGTCTTGTTCCTGACTTTAGGGGAAATGCTTTCAATTTTTCACCATTGAGGATAATGTTTGCTGTGGGTTTGTCATATATAGCTTTTATTATGTTGAGGTATGTTCCTTCTATTCCTGCCTTCTGGAGAGTTTTAATCATAAATGGATGTTGAATTTTGTCAAAGGCCTTCTCTGCATCTGTTGAGATAATCATATGGCTTATATTTTTCAATTTGTTACTGTGGTGAATTACATTGACTGATTTGCGGATATTGAAGAATCCTTGCATCCCTGGGATAAAGCCCACTTGGTCATGGTGTATGATCTTTTTAATGTGTTGTTGGATTCTGATTGCTAGGATTTTGTTAAGGATTTTTGCATCTATGTTCATCAGTGATATTGGCCTGTAGTTTTCTTTTTTTGTGGCATCTATGTCAGGTTTTGGTATTTTGGTGATGGTGGCCTCATAGAATGAGTTTGGAAGTTTACCTTCCTCTGCAATTTTCTGGAAGAGTTTGAGTAGGATACGTGTTAGCTCTTCTCTAAATTTTTGGTAGAATTCAGCTGTGAGGCCGTCTGGACCTGGGCCTTTGTTCTGATTACAGTTTCCATTTCCGTGCTTGTGATGGGTCTGTTAAGATTTTCTATTTCTTCCTGGTTCAGTTGTGGAAAGTTGTACTTTTCTAAGAATTTGTCCATTTCTTCCACATTGTCCATTTATTGGCATAGAATTGCAGATAGTAGTCTCTTATGATCCTTTGTATTTCTGTGTTGTCTGTTGTGATCTCTCCATTTTCATTTCTAATTTTATTGATTTGATTTTTCTCTGTTTGTTTCTTGATGAGTCTGGCTAATGGTTTGTCAATTTTATTTATCCTTTCAAAGAACCAGCTTTTGGCTTTGTTGATTTTTGCTATGGTCTCTTTTGTTTCTTTTGCATTTATTTCTGCCCTAATTTTTAAGATTTCTTTCCTTCTACTAACTCTGGGGTGAAGGGTTAATAGGGTAGCAGAGATGTGCCTGCAAACGGGTCTCTCTGCTCAGGCTGAGCGTCCTTGCATACGAGGCGTTCTGCCAAAGAGTCTGGATACAGCCTTGAGTTTAATGGTCCCTTGCAAACGAGGGAGCATTCCCTTCTTGGGATAAGAGGGAGATGAGGGCTTTGTGCAGACTCTGCAGTAGACAGAGACTTCACTCCCCTTTGCTGCACGATAACATGTATGCACCTGCACTGTGCTGAAAAGGCTTACTCTCACAGTCTGGAACTCTGCCTAAGGAGGGCTTTATAACAATAAACGGCAATTAGTTTGCCCAGTTCTGTTCCTCTGGCCAGAGTGGTGTCCTGTCTGTCTCTTGTGTGTCTTGTATGTTCTGTGTCATTTCACTCGTAGTAACCAACATGGGGTTCTCCATTTCTTCCTTTTCTAGTTGCTTTAGGTGTAGAGTTAGGTTATTTATTTGACTTTTTTCTTGTTTCTTGAGGTACGCCTGTATTGCTATGAACTTTCCTCTTAGCACTGCTTTTATGGTGTCCCACAGGTTTTGGGTTGTTGTGTTTTCATTTTCATTCGTTTCTATGCATATTTTGATTTCTTTTTTGATTTCTTCTGTGATTTGTTGGTTATTCAGAAGCGTGTTGTTCAGCCTCCATATGTTGGAATGTGTGATAGTTTTTCTCCTGTAATTGAGATCTAATCTTAATGCATTATGGTCAGAAAAGATGCTTGGATGGATTGATTTCTTTTTTTTTTTTTTTTTGAATATATCAAGGTTAGATTTATGGCCCAGGATGTGATCTATCCTGGCGAAGTTTCTGTGAGCACTTGAGAAAAAGGTGAAATTCATTGTTTGGGGTGAAATGTCCTATAGATATCAATTAGGTCCTACTGGTCTACTGTATCATTTAAAGTTTGCATTTCCTTGTTAATTTTCGGTTTAGTTGATCTGTCCACAGATGTGAGTTGGGTATTAAAGTCTCCCACTATTGTTGTGTTATTGTTAATTTCCCCTTTCTTACTTGTTAGCATTTGTCTTACATATTGCGGTGCTCCTATGTTGGGTGCATATATATTTGTAATTGTTATATCTTCTTCTTGGATTGATCCTTTGATCATTATGTAGTGGCCTACAGTATTGCTACTCCTGCTTTCTTTTGGTCTCTATTTGCGTGGAATATCTTTTTCCAGCCCTTCACTTTCAGTCTGTATGTGTCCCTTGTTTTGACGTGGGTCTCTTTTAGGCAGCATATATAGGGATCTTGTTTTTGTATCCATTCAGCCAGTCTTTGCCTTTTGATTGGGGCATTCAACCCCTTTACATTTAAGGTAATTATTGATAAGTATGATCCCGTTTCCATTTACTTTATTGTTTTGGGTTCGGGTTTATACACCCTTTTTGTGTTTCCTGTCTAGAGAAGATCCTTTAGCATTTGTTGGAGAGCTGGTTTGGTGGTGCTGAATTCTCTCAGCTTTTGCTTGTCTGTAAAGCTTTTGATTTCTCCTTCATATTTGAGTGAGATCCTTGCTGGGTACAGCAATCTGGCTGTAGGTTATTTTCTTTCATCACTTTAAGCATGTCTTGCCATTCCCTCCTGGCCTGAAGAGTTTCTATTGAAAGATCAGCTGTTATCCTTATGGGAATCCCCTTGTGTGTTATTTGTTGTTTTTCCCTTGCTGCTTTTGATATTTGTTCTTTGTGTTTGATCTTAGTTAATTTGATTAATATATGTCTTGTGGTGTTTCGCCTTGGTTTATCCTGTTTGGAACTCTCTGGGTTTCTTAGACTTGGGTGATTATTTCCTTCCCCATTTTAGGGAAGTTTTCAACTATTATCCCCTCAAGTATTTTCTGATTGTCTTTCTTTTTGTCTTCTTCTGGGACTCCTATAATTTGAATGTTGGGGCATTTCATATTGTCCTGGAGGTCTCTGAAATTGTCCTCATTGCTAGTAGTGGATGCAGGTGTCTGCGCTGCTTCTCCGCTGGGGGAGTTACCGTTGGGCTCGTAATCTGTGGGTTTTAATTATTTATTTATTTTTCTTCCCTGTTATGTTGCCCTCTGTGCTTCCAAGGCTCATCACAGACTCGGCAGCAGGAGAGTTTCCTGGTGTTTGGAAACTTCTCTCTTCTTAAGACTCCCTTCCTGGGTGGAGCTTCCTCCCTACCTCCTTTGTCTGTTTTTTTTTTTTTTTTTTTTGTCTTTTATATTTTTTCCTACCTGTTTTTGAAGACAATCATCTGCTTTTCTGGGTGCCTGATGTCCTCTGCCATCATTCAGAAGTTGTTTTCTGGAATTTACTCAGCGTTGAAATGTTCTTTTGATGAATTTGTGAGGGAGAAAGCGGGCTCCCTGTCCTATTCCTCCACCGTCTTAGGACCGCCCCCTAGTCATAACTTTTCTTCCAAGGAGGAAGCGTCTTTTTATTTCATGGATGCAGTCACCATCTGCAGTGGGTTTGGAGCCCCCAGAATAAAGTCTCACTGCTTCTACTGTTTCCCCATCTATTTGCCATGAAGTGATGGGACCAGATGCCATGACCTTAGTTTTCTGATTGTTGAGTTTTATGCCAACTTTGTTGCTCTCCTCTTTCACTTTCTTCAAGAGGCTTTTTAGTTCTTCTTCACTTTCTGCCATAAGGGTTGTGTCATCTGCATATCTGTGGTTATCAATATTTCTTTCGGCAACCTTGATTCCAGCTTGTGCTTCATCCAGCCCAGCGTTTCTCATGATGTCCTCTGTATAAGTTAAATAACCAGGGTGACAACATATAGCCTTGACGTACTCCTTTCCCTATTTGGAACCAGTATGTTCCATGCCCAGTTCTAACTGTTGCTTTCTGACCTTCATACAGATTTCTCAAACGACAGGTCAGGTGGTCTGGTATTGCCATCTCTTTCAGAATTTTCCACAGTTTATTGTGATCCACACAATTAAAGGCTTTGGCATAGCCAATAAAGAAGAAATAGATGTTATTTTTCTGGAACTCTCTTGCTATTTTGATGATCCAGCAGATGTTGGCAATTTGATCTCTGGTTCTTCTGCCCTTTCTAAAACCAAGTTAAAGATCTGAAAATTCTCAGTTCATGTATTGTTCAAGCCTACTTGGAGAATTTTGAGCATTACTTTGCTCGCGTTTGAGATGAATGCATTCTTTGGCATTCTTTGACATACTTTGCCATTCTTGGGGACTGGAATGAAAACTGAGTTTTCCAGTCCTGTGGCCCCTGCTGAACTTTCCAAATTTGCTGTCATCTTGAGTGCAAACTTTCACAGCACCATCTTTTAGGATTTGAAATAGCTCAGCTGGAATTCCATCACCTCCAGTAGCTTTGTTCCTAGTGATGCTTCCTAAGGCCCACTTGACTTCACATTCCAGAATGTCTGGCTCTAGATGAGTGATCACACCATCGTGATTATCTGGGTCGTGAAGACCTTTTTTGTACAGTTCTTTGTATTCTTGCCACCTCTTCTTAATATCTTTTGCTTCTTAATATCATTGCTGTCCTTTCTTGAGCCCATTTTTGCGTGAAATGTTTCCTTTGTATCACTAATTTTCTTGAACAGATGTCTAGTCTTTCCCATTCTACTGTTTTCCTCTAATTCTTTGCATTGATCGCTGAGGGAAGCTTTCTTCTCTCTCCTTGCTATTCTTTGAAACTCTGCCTTCAAATGGGAATATCTTTCCTTTTGTCCTTTGCTTTGGCATCTCTTCTTTTCACAGCTATTTGTAAGGCCTCCTCAGACAGCCATTTTTCTTTTTTGCATTTATTTTTCTGGGGATGGTGTTGCGTCCTGTCCCCTGTACAATGTCACAAATCTCAGTCCATAGTTCATCAGGCACTTTGTCTGTCAGATCTAGTCCCTTAAATCTATTTCTCACTTCCATGTATATTCATAAGGGATTTGATTAAGTCATGCCTGAATGGCATCTGGTCCCATCACTTCAAGGGAAATAAATGGGGAAACAGTGGAAGCAGTGTCAGACTTTATTTTTGGGGGCTCCAAAATCGCTGCAGATGGTGACTGCAGCCATGAAACTAAAAGACGCTTACTCCTTGGAAGAAAAGTTATGACCAACCTAGATAGCATATTCAAACGCAGAGATATTACTTTGCTGACTAAGGTCTGTCTAGTCAAGGCTATGGTTTTTCCTGTGGTCATGTATGGATGTAAGATTTGGACTGTGAAGAAGGCTGAGTGCCGAAGAATTGATGTGTTTGAACTGTGGTGTTGGAGAAGACTCTTGAGAGTCCCTTGGACTGCAAGGAGATCCAACCAGTCCATTCTGAAGGAGACCAGCCCTGGGATGTCTTTGGAAGGAATGATGCTGAAGCTGAAACTCCAGTACTTGGCCACCTCATGTGAAGAGTTGACTCATTGGAAAATACTCTGACGCTGGGAGCGGTTGGGGGCAGGAGGAGAAGGGCACGACAGAGGATGAGATGGCTGGATGGCATCACTGACTCGATGGACCTGAATCTGAGTGAACTCCGGGAGTTGGTGATGGACAGGGAGGCCTGGCATGCTGAGATTCATGGGGTGACAAAGAGTCGGACACGACCGAGCAACTGAACTGAACTCAATGGTCTAGTGGTTTTCCCTAGGTTCTTCAATTTAAGTCTGAATTTGGCAAGAAGGAGTTCATGATCTGAGCCATAGTCTGCTCCTGGTCTTGTTTTGTTGACTGTATAGAGCTTCTCCATCTTTGGCTGCAAAAAATGCAATCAATGTGAATTCGGTGTTGGCCATCTGGTGACGTCCATGTGTAGAGTCTTCTCCTGTGTTGTTGCGAGAGGGTGTTTGCCATGACCAGTGCGTTCTCTTGACAAAACTCTATTAGCCTTTGCCCTGCTTCATCCTGTATCCAAGGCCATATTTGCCTGTTACTCCAGGCATTTCTTGACTTCCTACTTTTGCATTCTAGTCCCCTATAATGAAAAGGACATCTTTTTTGGATGTTAGTTCTAGAAAGTCCTGTAGGTCTTCATAGAACCGTTCAACTTTAGCATCTTCAGCATTACTGGTCAGGGCATACTCTTGGATTACCATGATATTGACTGGTTTGCCTTGGAAACGAACAGAGATCATTCTGTCGTTTTGGACAGCGCATCCAAGTACTGCATTTCAGACTCTTTCGTTGACTATGATGTCCATTCCATGTCTTCTAAGGGAATCTTGCCCGTAGTAGTAGATACAATGGTCATCTGAGTTAAATTCACCCATTCTAGTCCATCTTAGGTCGCTGATTCTTAGAATATTGATGTTCCCTTTTGTCATCTCCTGTTTGACCACTTAGGAAACATGAAATAACAGGAGGATGAGATACTGTTACACACCTTTAGAGAAGCTAAAGTACAAAATACTAAAGCGATCAAATGCTGGGGATGAAGTAATATAAATGTCGCTCATCCACTAGCTGGAAGGAGTGGAAATGGCAGCCAACTGGTAATGTATTTGATGATTTCATAGAGAGAAAACAGAGAACCACCACGTGACTGAGGAGTGGGCTGGAAAAGTATTTACCAATTATTTGGATATTTATGTTTTTACAAACATCTTCATATACATGCCCGTATCACTTTGCAATTCTGAACTTTTGCTATTTGCTGAATTTATAGACTAAATGTGTATGGTTATTTACCATGTTGTTAGGATACAATTGTTTGTGTTGATTCCTTTTATCTTCATTTCTATTTCATCTCTCATTTATCTGTCTACCAATTGCATAACTAACCACCTACAATAACCCCTTAGGATACAGCCTCACTGGTGTCCAGACATTTTCAAGTGTCCTCTGGGGAAAAAGTGACTCCAGTGATCTATGACATCAATTGCCAACTTCAAACACCGCTCACTATTCAGATGAAAGACACAGAATCTAATAGAGCTGGGGAGAGTTTCAGCCTGAGAGGATTTGGAAATCCATCTGACGGGGTGTTAAGCAGAAGAATTATTGCTGAAAAAGCTGACAGCAGGGACAGAAGGCAGTGACCTAAGATGCCCCCTGAGGAAACATTTCTGGGCGGCCTGTCCGAAGACAGATGGGGAAAGACAGACCAGCCTGACCCCATGAAATCACGTCCCAGGTTCAGAAACAAGAAAGCTCTCTGGAGTGACAGTGGAAGGAGCCTGCAGGGGAGGGAATATTCCAGTGGAGAGACCCCAGCTTCTGAGATAAAGCCCCATCATGACCTTTTCTCTCCTGCCTTGAAAAGTGTCCTCTTGTTTCCTGGTGAACCTGGGTGCCCCCTGGTGCTTGGAGTAGCCCCTGAAGGCAGGGTTATGTGTGTTGGGTCTGACTTCTCCCTGGACCTCCTGGGACAGCATCACAGGGTTGTGTCCTAGGTCCTCATGGAGGTAGACGGACATGTCTCTGTGGATGGAGAGTGGTTTCTGGAGAGACATGCTCTATGCTGCGCTGTTCCTGGGACCAAAGCACCCCGTCACTGCAGCTCTGACTCTTCAGACTGATTGGATCCAGCCCCAGCAGGCAGCACTCTGTGTGATGCAGAATCCACAGACAGACCAGGTGGGGAGAGGGCCTCCAATAGTCCTGCTCCGACTCCCGCACCAGCACCTGGGACAGGACACCTGGGCAGGAGAAACCATGAGACGCCCTCTTCACAGAGGTCACTACATCACTGCACCTTCCTCAGACCCGCGGGATGCTCGCAGCTCAGAGATGCCAGCAGGAGGGGGAAGGACCAGACAGATTTCATCTTCCTTTGGATTAAAGCTGACTTTCAGAGAACGAGGTTGATGAAGATAGGAACGCTGACTCCCAATGTGACAAGGATGCCTTGACCCATTTCCCTCTGGCCTCCTGATATTTGTTTCTCAACGAGGTCTTGGCCTGTGGGTTTCTCTGTCCATCCTTTCCTAGTTTTATCAAGACACCTAAGTCAGATTACTGAGCACGCTTAACCTTGACCTCTGATCCCTGTCAATGTTGGAGTCATTTCACTAACCCTGCTGTCTCCCAGGTGCTTCTGATTACCCTGATGTCTATGGATCAAGAATCCTTGGGAGACAGTCTAGCCAGGACCCCTGAACTTGTAGCCTCCTCATGGTCATTTTCCGGCCAGTCAATCTCCTTCTTGTCCATTGCTGGGAGCCATCATGGGCAATCCTGCCCGTGGCATAGGTCATGAGGAAAGGGGTCTGACAAATTGCAAAGTTGGGATCAGGCCTCACGGGTCCCTTGTATTTTCTCGAGCATCTACCCCCCAAACCAGAGTCTGCCTGCTTTCTGTGTTATGCTTTCCACCTACTCTTCTTCATTAACAGGGGGCTGTCCCCCACCCCCTTTTTCTGGGAAAAGCTAATTCAGAGCTTTTAGGTCATAAGTCTCCTGGCGTAATAAGAAACCCCTCTGATGGCTTTCCAGCCTGCCTGACAGGTTTGTCTGGACTCTTACAGCTGGGCGTGTGATTGTTTGGGGCCTCCCCGACCCGAGAGGCACAGGAAGTTTAAACATCCTAGGAATGTAGGGGCTTCCGAGGA
The DNA here is from genome assembly GCF_042477335.2 of Ovis canadensis. NCBI lineage: Eukaryota > Metazoa > Chordata > Mammalia > Artiodactyla > Bovidae > Ovis > Ovis canadensis. Next base: position 83,595,733 of record NC_091262.1, read on the forward strand.
GTCAAAATCATTGGAATAGGACTGATTAAGGGTTCCATTGTTGAGCCAATACTTGCTGCCAAGTTTTCATCTCTTTTGTTTGTTGATATAGTTGGTATGTAGAAAAAACAGGCAGTAGCCCTGGCATTAGCAACATTAGACCTTTGAGTTAAGTACTCTCTTTGTTATAACCCACTGCACCTTTGTTCTACAGGGATGTAACTTTATTTAGTGCTTTGAGGGTGATGGAGATTAAAGAAAAACACTTCAGGGAAAATGAGATTAACATTCATTAAGGAAGAGAGCCATAAAGTGTCAACAGGCCTCTTGGCCAGAAGATAATGTAAATCACCTGAAACCTTTTGTATACGGAAAGATATGCAAAAAGAAAGCCTGGTCTCAATAAGGGTCAGGACTGCTGCCCCTGCATAACTCTGCATATTCCATTATTTTTTATGTACCACTTGGGGTACATAAGCTGCTTTTGAAAATAAAGTTGTGGGTCTGACACCAATGCTTGGCTCCCCCGTGTCGTTCTTTTCTCCCTTTTCAGGCTGAATTTCCATCTGGAGCATGGAGGCTCGCCAAGCCTACTAATTTTGCCTGGGCTTCTAAGATCTGAACGAGGGGGCACTTTGTGTCTCCACTCCTTCGGGAGACCGGGAAGATGCCTGCAGCCTACGTAGGTGGTGCAAACTCCTTCTCTCGGAGTTTTATTGGTTTTCTGCGTAAACCAAGTTATTCAGCATCTTTTCTCCACTACTTTTCCTAGTACACTATTCTTTCCTAATATCTCTTTATATCTCTAATAAATAAGTCTCTCCTTGCTGACTCCATTCCCACTTTGAATTCCCTGGATCCACCAGGGCTGGACCCCAACAGTCCATAAATCTCCATTTCACCATGTGTATTTGGAACTGAACCAAGTTTCCAAGGCTACCTCAAATAAGAAAAACTGAGATCCGAATCCCATTTCAAAAAATAATATTTATATTTGAGACATCAATGTCAAGGTCACATGCCCAGAAGTACCAATCTTGCCTGAATGAAACATTGTGAAAAAGAAATTTTCTATTTAAAGTTAGCTTGCACCAATGGGTGCTTAGAGACACTAGCCTGTGCTTGAGGACCACGCACAGGGTCATTTTAAAGAGGCAAATTGTCAACTAAGGAGCACTAAAATGTGAAACTATGTCAGTAAAGTGAACGTGAAGGAGACTGATTTACATGATTGGATGAAACATGAGGGAATGGACTTGACTGCCCTCAAGTAGAAATATGCGTGTGTTGGATGATTTAAAGAGTCCACATTGCAAATGTCCATAATGACTGTGAAATGATGGTGTATGTCTCATGATGCTAATAATAGCTAAAAAGTAGGTGATCTTGCAAATGTGGAATCTGGATACCGAGGATGTTTGAATACGCAGTATTGGGTCTCTCTGCACCAGCACCTATAACACTGGACACTGCAGAATCCTACCTGTGTGTGCAGTTTCACTGAAAGAAGGAGAGGGAGTCTCTTCCTTCCACATGTACAAAAACAACAAAAACTGCAGCAACTGAAAATCTCCTGTGTCTTCTCAGAACATTCATACATTTCAAGATTCAGACTCACCAGGCAAATGGGGATGGGCCTCAGGTGTATGCTGAGATCCTTTGAGGAGAAGAAAAGTAAACCCAGAAATTATCCATAATTCCTGAGTATTACGTGCACGTAAAAAATTAATCTTACTTCAACAGAAAATTAAAACTGCAAAAACATATGCATATTCCCACAGTGTGCCGAGTGTGACATAAAGGCCAGCAGTGAGACGTTAGGACACAGAGGACGGTCTCTGGTGGGCTCCTGGGCAGGGAGAGGGAAGCACAGGCTCTCCCAGGAATCCCCTCCAGCCCCGGGGCACCTGCTCCTGGGCTCAGCCCTGTGCTCCTGTGTCCCACAAGCCGCTGGTGGTCGTGGGGCCCCCCGGAGGGTGGCTAGTGTCTGGGCTCACACGGACACCCCTCACTGTGTCTCTTGCACAGTAATACACAGCTGTGTCCACAGAGGTCACAGAGCTCAGCTGCAGAGAGAACTGGATCTTGGATGTGTCCCTGGAGATGGAGGTGTGGCTCTTGATGGAGGGGCTGTCGTGAGTGTCACCATTATAATATATGCTTCCCATCCACTCTAGCCCCTTCCCTGGGGCCTGGTGGATCCAGCTCCCATCATAACCACGTGATGGAGTAACCAGAGGCAGCAGATGTGAGGGAGACGGTCTGTGAGGGCTTCAGCAGGTGAGGGCCCGACTCCTGCACCTTCACCTGGGACAGGACACCCGGGGACAGGAAGATTCAAACCCAGTCAGTCACCTGCTGCCACAATTACCCCCCACAGATGCGTGTCTGATGCCCGAGGCCTCCCCCTTGGGGAACTGCCACCAGGCAGAGGAGAAGACCCCAAAGCCTCACCTTCTACACAGCAGCTCTGCCTTCACTGAGGCCTCCATCCTGTGTGAGCAGAGAGGGCTGAGCTCCCACAGCCCGGGGGTGGGTTTTACCCTGGAGCTTGAAGAGGCATGTGCACTGAGGAGCTCTTTCCCTGTGAGTCCAGAGAGGCTGTGGTCACACTCACCCTGGTCACCCCGGGATCCCCATGGGCGCCTTCTGAATTTTCATGGTTGGCGAGCAAGGGAGGGAAAGCAGTGTGTCTACCAGAGGCTCGGAACCGGATCCCAGGACAGGTCCCCCTTTCTGAGCCCAGGGTCCCCGTCCTGATGGCCCCTCCCCTGCCCCGTGCCCATGTCAGCTCAGCCCCTCGCCCTCTCAGTCCTTGGGTCTTTCCTCAGGGCTGAGCCCAGCACAGCTCCTGCTTCCTGTCCCTGTGCGAGTGACGGTCACTGTGATGGGAGAGAGGACACGTGGTTGTGGGCTCCACGTTGACCCCATCGACAAATCCACCTGAGGACCTCTGTATCTCCCCTTATGAATGATCCAGACATAAGCTCAGAATGAGTGTGGACTTCAGAGAGGTTGAGGCGAGATGGCATCACCCTGATTGCCCTCACCGGGAATGTGTGTGTGTTGAGTGACTCAGTGAACCGGCCATACTGTCAATGTCTGTATAAGGACACAAGGTGACAGTGTTTATGTTAAGACGCTAATGAAAGCGAGCGTGTAGGTGACTACAGTACAGAATCTGTGAATGACGAGAATCATCACATGTGCAGCACTGGGACCTCTGACGCCAGAGCCTTTCACACTGCTCGCTCCAGATTGTAAGTGTGCAGTTTCACAGGCAGAAGGAGGTTGGGTCTCTTCCTTCCTCATGTACAAAAACGAAACAAAGATTAAAATGTTTGAATATCTTATGTTGCCTTTCAGGATAGTTAACAGTTTTGAAATTAACGAGAGTCAAGTGTTTTACTGAGTTCCTTTGAAAAAGAAAATGAAGGAGTAAAACTTTTAGCTGCTGAGTGTTGTGTGTGTATGTGTGTGTGAGTGTTTGGCTAAAGCTACCCTTGCTTCAAGGATAAATTAAATATATATATACACACAGTTGTCTGAGAGTGACATAAAGCATAACACTGAAACACCAGGACACAGAAGAGGGTCTATGGTGCAGCTCCTGGGCAGGAGTAGGAAAGAGAATCTCTAGGAGAATCCGCCCCACCCCAGGCCTCCCAAGCTCAGCGCTGCTTCTGCACCTGCTCCTGGGCGCTGCTCTGTACTGAGTCCTGAGCGCCCCCTGGTGGGCACGGGCCTCTATGCAGGGAGGTTTTTGTCTGGGCTCACACTGACTTCCCCTCGCTGTGTCTCTTGCACAGTAGTACACGGCCGTGTCCTCAGTTGTCACGCTGCTCAGTGACAGGGAGACTTGGCTCTTGGAGGTGTCCCTGGTGATGCTGAGCCGGGATTTCAGGGCCGGGTTATAGTATGTACTTCCACCACTATATATGTTACCAAGCCACTCCAGCGCCTTTCCTGGAGCCTGGCGGACCCAGCCTACACCATTGCTGGTTAATGAGAATCCAGAGACCGTGCAGGTGAGGGAGAGGGTCTGTGAGGGCTTCACCAGGCTGGGTCCTGACTCCTGCAGCTGCACCTGGGACAGGACCCCTGTGGACAGAGAGAAGCACGGTGACCCATGGGCTCAGAGGCAGCTTCCCCACGTGCCCATGTCTGATCCAGAGACACTCACCTCTGGGGGCTGAGAGCACAAAGAGGAGGGTCCACAGTGGGTTCATCTTGGAGCAGATGAGAGTCACCACTCCTGGAGATCTCTTCAAGCCTGAGGAGGAACCTGAATTTAAGTGAGCTGGTGCTTTGTTTCTATGCTGTGACCTGAGTGGATATTTGCATATGGGAGGGACCTCTGTATAAAATGCAGAAAGCAGTGAATAGCGGTCTTGTCTATGGGGCTCCCCCTGTGAGGGGGTGCTGACTGTGCCCTCAGAGAACTCAGGCCCCTCTTGGGGTCCCCCTCCCCAGACCAGGCAGACTGTCATTTGAGGAATGAAATGATGACAAGGGCTGGCAGGGAAAAAGATGCTGTCAGGGAACAATGGCAGATTTTGGGAAGAGACTTTAATCCCATGGAGCTGCTTACCCTTACTCTTCAAATGCCCACCACCCATCAGGGACCACGTAGATGTCAGACACAAAGTCGTATTTGTTTTCTTTTCTGATTAGCTAATGTTTACTCACTCCATATTCTAAAATTTGAGGAAAATATACATGTAATAATCACTGAATTTTTTTAAGTCTTTTTTTATTTTGTTATTTATTCTTCTTCTTTTTTACTTTACAATATCGTATTGGTTTTTAAAAATGTTTTATTTTTAGTTTATTTGGGTTTACAATACTGTATTGGTTTTGCCATACTTTGACATGAATCAGCCACGGGTGTACATGAGTTCCCAATCCTGAACCCCTCTCCCACCTCCCACCCCATGTCGTCTCTCTGGATCATCCTCGTGCACCAGCGCCAAGCATCCTGTATCCTGTATCAAGCATAGACTGGTGATTCGTTTCTTACCTGATAGTATACATGTTTCAATGTCTTTCTCCCGAATCATCGCACCCTCTCCATCTCCCTCAGAGCCCAAAAGTCCGTTCTAAACATCTGTGTCTCTTTTGCTGTCTCACATACAGGGTTATCATTACCATCTTCCTAAATTCCATATATATGTGTTAGTACACTGTATTGGTGTTTTTCTTTTTGGCTTATTTCACTCTGTATAATCAGCTCCAGTTTCATCCACCTCATTAGAACTGATTCAAATGTATTCTTTCTAATGGCTGAGTAATACTGCACTGTGTATATGTACCACAGCTTTCTTATCCATTCATGTGCTGATGGACATCTAGGTTGCTTCCACGTCCTGGCTATTATAAAGAGTGCTGCGATGACATTGGGGTACACATGTCTCTTTCAGTTCTGGTTTCCTCGGTATGTATGCCCAGCAGTGGGATGCAGGGTCATAAGGCAGTTCTATTTGCAATTTTTTAAGGAATCTCCACACTGTTCTCCATAGTGGCTGTACTAGTTTGCATTCCCACCAACAGTGTAAGAGGGTTCCCTTTTCTCCACACCCTCTCCAGCACTTATTGCTTGTAGACTTTTGGATCGCAGCCATTCTGACTGGTGTGAAATGGTACCTCATTGTGGTCTTGATTTGCATTTCGCTGATAATGAGTGATGGTGAGCATCTTTTCATGTGTTTGTTAGCCATCCATATGTCTTCTTTGGAGAAATGTCTATTTAGTTCTTTGGCCCATTTTTTGATTGGGTCATTTATTTTTCTGGAGTTGAGCTGCATAAGTTGCTTGTACATTTTTGAGATTAGTTGTTTGTCAGTTGCTTCATTTGCTATTATTTTCTCCCATTCAGAAGGCTGTCTTTTCACCTTGCTTATAGTTTCCTTTGTTGTGCAGAAGAATTTTTAATTTTAAATAGATCCCGTTTGTTTATTTTAGCTTTTATTTCCATTACTGTGGGAGGTGGGTCATAGGGGATCCTGCTGTGATTTATGTCAGAGAGTGTTTTGCCTATGTTCTCCTTTAGGAGTTTTATAGTTTCTGGTCTTACATTTAGATCTTTAATCCATTTTGAGTTTATTTTTGTGTATGGTATTAGAAAGTGATCTCGTTTCATTCTTTTACTGGGTTGACCAGTTTTCCCAGCACCATTTGTTAAAGAGATTGTCTTTTCTCCATTGTATATTTTTGCCTCCTTTGTCAAAGGTAAGGTGTCCATAGGTGTGTGGGTTTATCTCTGGGCTTTCTATTTTGTTCCAGTGATCTATATTTCTGTCTTTGTGCCAGAACCATACTGTCTTGATGACTATGGCTTTGTAGTAGAGCATGAAGTCAGGCAGGCTGATTCCTCCAGTTCCATTCTTCTTTCTCAAGATTGCTTTGGCTATTCGAGGTTTTTTGTATTTCCATACAATCTGTGGAATTATTTGTTCTAGCTCTGTGAAAAATACTGCTGGTAGCTTGATAGGGATTGTATTGAATGTGTAGATTGCTTTGGGTAGTATACTCATTTTCACTATATTGAGTCTTCCAATCCATGAACTTGGTATATTTCTCCATCTATTAGTGTCCTCTTTGATTTCTTTCATCAGCGTTTTGTAATTTTCTATATATAGGTCTTTAGTTTCTTTGAAAGTGAAAGTGAAGTCGCTTAGTCATGTCTGACTCTCTGCGACCCAGTGGACGGTAGCCCACCAGGCTCCTCTGTCCATGGGATTCTCCAAGCAAGAATACTGGAATGGGCTGCCATTTCCTTCTCCAGGGGATCTTCCGTACCCAGGGATCAAACCCAGGTCTCCTGCATGGCAGGTAGACGCTTTAACCTCTGAGCCACCAGGGAAGTTTTTAGGTAGATATCTTCCTAAGTATTTTATTCTTTTCGTTGCAATGGTGAATGGAATTGTTTCCTTCATTTCTTTTTCTTCTTTGTCATTATTAGTGTATAGGAAGGCAAGGGATTTCTGTGTGTTGATTTTATATCCTGCATGTTTACTATATTCATTGATTAGCTCTAGTAATTTTCTGGTGGAGTCTTTAGGGTTTTCTATGTAGAGGATCATGTCATCTGCAAACAGTGAGAGTTTTACTTCTTCTTTTCCAATCTGGATTCCTTTTATTTCTTTTTCTGCTCTGATTGCTGTGGCCAAAACTTCCAGAACTATGTTGAATAGTAGCGGTGAAAGTGGGCACCCTCGTCTTGTTCCTGACTTTAGGGGAAATGCTTTCAATTTTTCACCATTGAGGATAATGTTTGCTGTGGGTTTGTCATATATAGCTTTTATTATGTTGAGGTATGTTCCTTCTATTCCTGCCTTCTGGAGAGTTTTAATCATAAATGGATGTTGAATTTTGTCAAAGGCCTTCTCTGCATCTGTTGAGATAATCATATGGCTTTTATTTTTCAATTTGTTAATGTGGTGAATTACATTGACTGATTTGCGGATACTGAAGAATCCTTGCATCCCTGGGATAAAGCCCACTTGGTCATAGTGTATGATCATTTTAATGTGTTGTTGGATTCTGATTGCTAGGATTTTGTTAAGGATTTTTGCATCTATGTTCATCAGTGATATTGGCCTGTAGTTTTCTTTTTTTGTGGCATCTTTGTCAGGTTTTGGTATTTTGGTGATGGTGGCCTCATAGAATGAGTTTGGAAGTTTACCTTCCTCTGCAATTTTCTGGAAGAGTTTGAGTAGGATACGTGTTAGCTCTTCTCTAAATTTTTGGTAGAATTCAGCTGTGAGGCCGTCTGGACCTGGGCCTTTGTTTGCTGGAAGAGTTCTGATTACAGTTTCCATTTCCGTGCTTGTGATGGGTCTGTTAAGATTTTCTATTTCTTCCTGGTTCAGTTGTGGAAAGTTGTACTTTTCTAAGAATTTGTCCATTTCTTCCACATTGTCCATTTTATTGGCATAGAATTGCTGATAGTAGTCTCTTATGATCCTTTGTATTTCTGTGTTGTCTGTTGTGATCTCTCCATTTTCATTTCTAATTTTATTGATTTGATTTTTCTCTGTTTGTTTCTTGATGAGTCTGGCTAATGGTTTGTCAATTTTATTTATCCTTTCAAAGAACCAGCTTTTGGCTTTGTTGATTTTTGCTATGGTCTCTTTTGTTTCTTTTGCGTTTATTTCTGCCTTAATTTTTAAGATTTCTTTCCTTCTACTAACTCTGGGGTTCTCCATTTCTTCCTTTTGTAGTTGCTTTAGGTGTAGAGTTAGGTTATTTGTTTAACTTTTTTCTTGTTTCTTGAGGTACGCCTGTATTGCTATGAACTTTCCTCTTAGCACTGCTTTTATAGTGTCCCACAGGTTTTGGGTTGTTGTGTTTTCATTTTCATTTGTTTCTATGCATATTTTGATTTCTGTTTTGATTTCTTCTGTGATTTGTTGGTTATTCAGAAGCGTGTTGTTCAGCCTCCATATGTTGGAATGTGTGATAGTTTTTCTCCTGTAATTGAGATCTAATCTTAATGCATTATGGTCAGAAAAGATGCTTGGAATGATTTCTTTTTTTTTTTTTTAATTTATCAAGGTTAGATTTATCGCCCTGGGTGTGATCTATCCTGGAGAAGCTTCCATGAGCACTTGAGAAAAAGGTGCAATTCATTGTTTTGGGGTGAAATATCCTATAGATATCAGTTAGGTCTAACTGGTCTAATGTATCATTTAAAGTTTGTGTTTCTTTGTTAATTTTCTGTTTAGTTGATCTGTCCATAGGTGTGAGTGGGGTATTCAGGTCTCCCACTGTTATTGTGTTATTGTTGATTTCCCCTTTCATACTTGTTAGCATTTGTCTTACATATTGCGGTGCTCCTATGTTGGGTGCATATATATTTATAATTGTTATATCTTCTTCTTGGATTGATCCTTTAATCATTATGTAGTGGCCTTGTTTATCTCTTCTCACAGCCTTTGTCTTAAAGTCTATTTTATCGGATATGAGTATTGCTACTCCTGCTTTCTTTTGGTCTCTATTTGCGTGCAATATATAATCTTTTTCCAGCCTTTCACTTTCAGTCTGTATGTGTCCCTTGTTTTGACGTGGGTCTCTTGTAGGCAGCATATATAGGGATCTTGTTTTTGTACCCATTCAGCCAGTCTTTGCCTTTTGGTTGGGGCATTCAACCTATGTACGTTTTAGGTAATTATTGATAAATATGATCCCGTTGCCATTTACTTTATTGTTTTGGGTTCGGGTTGTTTTTGTTCTTTTTGTGTTTGCTGTCTAGAGAAGATCCTTTAGCATTTGTTGGAGAGCTGGTTTGGTGGTGCTGAATTCTCTCAGCTTTTGCTTGTCTGTAAAGCTTTTGAATTCTCTTTCATATTTGAATGCGATCCTTGTTGGTTACAGTAATCTGGACTGTAGGTTTTTCTCTTTCAGCACTTTAAGTATGTCCTGCCATTACCCCCTGGTCTGAAGAGTTTCTATTGAAAGATCAGCTGTTATCCTTATGGGAATCTCCTTGTGTGTTATTTGTTGTTTTTCCCTTGCTGCTTTTAATATTGGTTCTTTGTGTTTGATCTTTGTTAACTTGATTAATATGTGTCTTGGGGTGTTTCGCCTTGGGTTTATCCTGTTTGGGACTCTCTGGGTTTCTTGGACTTGGGTGATTATTTCCTTCCCCATTTTAGGGAAGTTTTCAACTATTATCTCCTTAAGTATTTTCTGATGGTCTTTCTTTTTGTCTTCTTCTGGGACTCCTATGATTCCAATGTTGGAGCGTTTCATGTTGTCCTGGAGGTCTCTGAGATTGTCCTCATTTCTTTTAATTCGTTTTTCTTTTTTCCTCTCTGATTCATTTATTTCTACCATTCTATCTTCTATTTCACTAATCCTATCTTCTGCCTCTGATATTCTACTATCTGTTGCCTCCAGAGTGTTTCTGATCTCACTTATTGCATTATTCATTATATATTGACTCTTTTAAATTTCTTCTAGGTCCTTGTTAAAACTTTCTTGCATCTTCTCCAGGCTATTTATCTGTGATTCCATTTTTATTTCAAGGTTTTGGATCATTTTCACTATCATTATTTTGAATTCTTTCTCAGGTAGATTCCCTACCTCTTCCTCTTTTGTTTGGTTTGGTGGGCATTTCTCCTGTTCCCTTTCCGCCTGGGTATTCCTCTGTCTCTTCGTCTTGGTTATATTGCTGCGTTTGGGGTGGCCTTTCTGGATTCTGGGAATTTGTGGAGTTCTCTTTATTATGGAGGTTCCTCGCTGTGGGTGGGGTTGTATCAGTGGCTTGTCAAGGTTTCTTGGTTAGAGAAGCTTGTGTCGGAGTTCTGGTGGGAGGAGCTGGATTTCTTCTCTCTGGAGTGCAATGAAGTGTCCAGTAATGAGTTATGAGATGTCTATGGTTTTGGAGTAACTTGAGCTGCCTGTATACTGAAGCTCAGGGGTGTGTTCCTGTGTTGCTGGAGAATTTGCGTGGTATGTCTTGCTCTGGAACTTGTTGGCCCTTGGGTGGTGCTTGGTTTCAGTGTAGGTATGAAGGCATTGGATGGGCTCCAATCGATTAATGTTCCCTGGAGTCAGTTCTCTGATGTTCTCGGGATTTGGACTTAAGCCTCCTGCTTCTGGCTTTCAGTTTTATTTTTACAGTAGCCTCAAGACTTCTCCATCTATACAGCACCGATGATAAAACACCTAGGTTAAAGATGAAAAGTTTCCCCACATTGAGGGACACCCAGAGAGGTTCACTGAGTTACATGGAGAAGAGAAGAGGGAGGGTATAGTTAGAGGTGACTGGAATGAGATGAGGTGGGATCAAAAGAGGAGAGAGCAAGCTAGCCAGTAGTCACTTCCTTATGGGCGCTCTACCGTCTGGACCGCTCAGAGATGTTCACGGAGTTATACAGGGAAGAGGAGAGGGAGGAAGTAGACAGAGGTGGCCAGGAGGGTAAAAGAGGGGAATGACAGGGAGAGAGACAGATCCGGCCAGTAACCAGTTCCCTGAGTGTTCTCCACCATCTGGAACACACAGAGATTCACAGAGTTGGATAGAGAAGAGAAGGGGGAGGGAGGAGACAGAGGCCACCTGGTGGAGAAAAAAAAGGAGAGTCCAAAGGAGGAGAGAGTGGTCAAGCCAGTAATCTCACTCTCAGGTAAAATTGGGTACTGAAGATTGGGTTTTTAAATGTACAAAATTGACAACAAATACCAAAAAGCAAAGATTAAAAATCTGGGGTAGAGGTTGGATTTTCAAAAATACAATATTAAGGAAAAGAAGAAGAAGAAGAAGAAGAAGAAGAAGAAGAAGAAGAAGAAGAAGAAGAAGAAGAAGAAGAAGAAGAAGAAGAGGAAGAGGAAAACAAAAAGCCACAAGAATAATTAAAACACAACAACAACCACAAAAAAATATATACAGCGTTTGCTTTAAAAATAGGGTCTTGTTTTTTTTGAAAAGTAATATTAGGTTATAAAAATTAAAATTAAAGGAGAAATAGAGGACTTAAAAATTTTAAAAAGTTAAAAAAAAGAAAAAAAAGAAAAGAAGAAAAAGCAATCAAAGAACAACCTCAACTAAAAAGGAAAAAGAGAATGGTCGTAAAAATGGTAAAGATATAACTGGGAGTTTCTCTGGTGTTGTGGGCAGTGTGGGGTCCCGTCCAAGGCGGTTCCCTCTGTTTAGCTTCTTCTGTTTGCTGGTCTCTTCAGTGTCTGATTTCCAGCCTGACACAAGGGGGTGGTGGTGGATACTTTTTTGTTGTTGTTGTTAGGCTCACTTGTTGAGTTGCGCTGTGGGGAGGAAGGGATGCTGCACACAAATAAGCCTGGCGTGTGATCCCAGTGTCTCAGCCCCACTGGGCCTGCCCCTGCACACAGCGCACACCGCTCAGGCTCTGTGTTGCTCTGCCGGGAACCGTCTGAAGCTGGCCCAAGGCTGCATGCACCTCCCTGGTCTAAGCCACTCAGGCTTGGCTCTCAGGTAGCCCTCAGAGGCGCAGATTTGGTTGGGCCTGCGTTTTGTGCCCTTCCCAGGATCGAGTAGCTCAGGTGTTTGGTGAGCACAGTCTCTGCGACTTATCACCGTTCCCGGCCCTGCTGCTCAGTTTTCTGGGTGTACCGCTGGCGTCCCTTCTCAGGCAGATGGTGACTGTCCAGAACCCCAAGAAGTCTTAGTTAGCAGAAAAGCCTGCTTGCAGTTTGGTAGATAATGTCTCTCTAGGGTTGTGATTGTCCCCTTCCAGCCCTTACGGCTCTGGCTGCCTGTCACCAGAGGGGGATGGTCTGCAGCCGGCTGTTTCTGTTCCGTCCTTTGTTCTGTGCGCGGTCCTGGTGGTGTCTTATCTTAGAGCTTTTCGGGCGGTAACTATCCCACAGTCTGGTTTGCTAGCCCAAGTTAGTTCGCTCTGGTTATGCTCGCGGCATTCCGGCCCGATTCTTAAAAAGCACTTCAGCCCGAGCCTCCCTGCCCAGCCCCCGCTTGCTAGTGGTGGATGCAGGCGTCTGTGCTGCTTCTCCGCTGGGGGAGTTACTGTTGGGCTCATAATAGGTAGGTTTTAAATATTCATTTATTTTTCTTCCCAGTTATGTGACCCTCTGTGCTTCCACGGCTCGTCACAGACTCGGCAGCGGGCTCCCCGTCCTATTCTTCCACCATTTCAGGACCGCCCCGCGGTCATAACTTTTCTTCCAAGGAGGAAGCGTCTTTTTATTTCATGGATGCAGTCACCATCTGCAGTGGGTTTGGAGCCCCCAGAATAAAGTCTCTCACTGCTTCCCCTGTTTCCCCATCTATTTGCCATGAAGTGATGGGTCCAGATGCCATGACCTTAGTTTTCTGATTATTGAGTTTTATGCCAACTTTTCACTCTCCTCTTTCACTTTCATCAAGAGGCTTTTTAGTTCTTCTTCACTTTCTGCCATAAGGGTTGTGTCATCTGCATATCTGTGGTTATCAATATTTCTTTCGGCAATCTTGATTCCAGCTTGTGCTTCATCCAGCCCAGCGTTTCTCATGATGTCCTCTGTATAAGTTAAATAAGCAGGGTGACAATATACAGCCTTGACGGCCTCCTTTCCCTATTTGGAACCAGTATGTTCCATGCCCAGTTCTAACTGTTGCTTTCTGACCTTCATACAGATTTCTCAAGAGACAGGACAGGTGGTCTGGTATTCCCATCTCTTTCAGAATTTTCCACAGTTTATTGTGACCCACACAATTAAAGGCTTTGGCATAGTCAATAAAGAAGTAATAGATTTTTTCTGGATCTCTCTTGCTTTTTTGATGATCCAGCAGATGTTGGCAATTTGATCTCTGGTTCCTCTGCCTTTTCTAAAACCAACTTGATGATCTGGAAAATCTCGGTTCACGTATTGTTCAAGCCTACTTGGAGAATTTTGAGCATTACTTTGCTGGCATTTGAGATGAATGCATTCTTTGGCATTCTTTGACATTCTTTGCCTTTCTTGGGGACTGGAATGAAAACTGAGTTTTCCAGTCCTGTGGCCCCTGCTGAATTTTCCAAATTTGCTGTCATCTGGAGTGCAAACTTTCACAGCACCATCTTTTAGGATTTGAAATAGCTCAGCTGGAATTCCATCACCTCCAGTAGCTTTGTTCCTAGTGATGCTTCCTAAGGCCCACTTGACTTCACATTCTAGGATGTCTGGCTCTAGATGAGTGATTATACCATCGTGATTATCTGGGTCGTGAAGACCGTTTTTGTACAGTTCTTTGTATTCTTGCCACCTCTTCTTAATATCTTTTGCTTCTTAATATCATTTCTGTCCTTCTTGAGCCCATCTTTGCGTGGAATGTTCCCTTGGTATCGCTAGTTTTCTTGAACAGATCTCTAGTCTTTCCCATTCTACTGTTTTCCTCTAATTCTTTGCATTGACCGCTGAGGAAAGCTTTCTTCTCTCTCCTTGCTATTCCTTGAAACTCTGCATTCAAATGGGAATATCTTTCCTTTTGTCCTTTGCTTTGGCATCTCTTCTTTTCACAGCTATTTGTAAGGCCTCCTCAGACAACCATTTGCTTTCTTGCATTTATTTTTTCTTGGGGATGGTGTTGCTCCCTGTCCCCTTACAATGTCACAAATCTCAGTCCATAGTTCATCAGGCACTCTGCCAGTCGGATCTAGTCCCTTAAATCTATTTCTCACGTCCACTGTATAATTGTAAGGGATTTAAGTCATGCCTGAATGGTATCCGGTCCCATCACTTCATGGGAAATAGATGGGGAAACAGTGGAAACAGTGCCAGACTTTATAAATCTCCATAAATCTCCATTTTACCATCTGTATTTGGAACTGAACCAAGTTTCCAAGGCTACCTCTAGTAACAAAAATTGAGATCTGAATCCCACTTTGAAAAATAGTATTTATATTTGAGACATCAATGTCAAGGTGACATGCCCAGAAGTACCAATCTTGCCTGAATGAAACTTTGTGAGAAAGATATTTCCTATTTAAAGTTAGCTTGCAGCAATGGGTGCTTAGAGACACTAGCCTGTGCTTGAGGACTACACACGGGGTCGTTTTAAAGGGGAACATTGTCAACTAAGGAGCACTAAAATGTGAAACTATGTCAGTAAAGTGAACGTGAAGGAGACTGATTTACATGATTGGATGAAACATGAGGGAATGGACTTGACTGCCCTCAAGTAGAAATATGCGTGTGTTGGATGATTTAAAGACAGTCCACATTGCAATTGTCCATAATGACCGTGAAATGATGGTGTATGTCTCATGATGCTAATAATAGCTAAAAAGTAGGTGATCTTGCAAATGTGGAATCTGGATACCGAGGATGTTTGAATACGCAGTATTGGGTCTCTCTGCACCAGCACCTATAACACTGGACACTGCAGAATCCTACCTGTGTGTGCAGTTTCACTGAAAGAAGGAGAGGGAGTCTCTTCCTTCCACATGTACAAAAACAACAAAAACTGCAGCAACTGAAAATCTCCTGTGTCTTCTCAGAACATTCATACATTTCAAGAATCAGACTCACCAAGAAAATGGGGATGGGCCTCAGGGGTATGCTGAGATCCATTGAGGAGAAGAAACATGAACCCAGAAATTATCCTTAAATCTTCAGTATTAAATGTGCATGTAAATATCCATCCTACTTCAACAGATTATCAAAACTGCAAAACACATGTAGGTTCCCTCAGCATGTCGAGTGCGACATAAAGGCCAGCAGTGAGACGTTAGGACACAGAGGAGGGTCTCTGGTGGGCTCCTGGGCAGTAAGAGGGAAGCACAGGCTCTCCCAGGAATCCCCTCCAGCCCCGGGGCACCTGCTCCTGGGCTCAGCCCTGTGCTCGTGTGTCCAAAGCCCCCTGGTTGTTGCCGGGCCCCCAGGGGGGTGGCTTGTGTCTGAGCTCACACGGACACCCCTCACTGTCTCTTGCACAGTAATACACAGCTGTGTCCACAGAGGTCACAGAGCTCAGCTGCAGAGAGAACTGGTTCTTGGACGAGTCCCTGGAGATGGAGGTGTGGCTCTTGATGGAGGGGCTGTTGTGAGTGTCACCATTATAATATATGCTTCCCATCCACTCTAGCCCCTTCCCTGGGGCCTGGTGGATCCAGCTCCCTCCATAACCACGTGATGGAGTAACCAGAGGCAGCAGATGTGAGGGAGACGGTCTGTGAGGGCTTCAGCAGGTGAGGGCCCGACTCCTGCACCTTCACCTGGGACAGGACACCCGGGGACAGGAAGACTCAAACCCAGTCAGTCACCTGCTGGCACAATAATCCCCACAGATGTGTGTCTGATGCCCGAGGCCTCCCCCTTGGGGAACTGCCACCAGGCAGAGGAGAAGACCCCACAGCCCCAGCTTCTACACAGCAGCTCTGCCTTCACTGAGGCCTCCATCCTGTGTGAGCAGAGAGGGCTGAGCTCCCACAGCCCAGGGGTGGGTTTTACCCTGGAGCTTGAAGAGGCATGTGCACTGAGGAGCTCTTTCCCTGTGAGTCCAGAGAGGCTGTGGTCACACTCACCCTGGTCACCCCGGGATCCGCATGGGCGCCTTCTGAATTTTCATGGTTGGTGAGCAAGGGAGGGAAAGCAGTGTGTCTACCAGAGGCTCGGAACCGGATCCCAGGGCAGGTCCCCCTTTCTGAGCCCAGGGTCCCCGTCCTGATGGCCCCTCCCCTGCCCCGTGCCCATGTCAGCTCAGCCCCTCGCCCTCTCAGTCCTTGGGTCTTTCCTCAGGGCTGAGCCCAGCACAGCTCCTGCTTCCTGTCCCTGTGCCAGTGACGGTCACTGTGATGGGAGAGAGGACACGTGGTGGTGGGCTCCACGTTGACCCCATCGACAAATCCACCTGAGGACCTCTGTATCTCCCCTTATGAATGATCCAGACATAAGCTCAGAATGAGTGTGGACTTCAGAGAGGTTGAGGCGAGATGGCGTCACCCTGATTGCCTTCACCTGGAATGTGTGTGTGTTGAGTGACTCAGTAAACCGGCCATACTGTCAATGTCTATACAAGGACACAAGGTAACAGTGTTAATGTTAAGACGCTAATGAAAGCGAGCGTGTAGGTGACTACAGTACAGAATCTGTGAATGACGAGAATCATCACATGTGCAGCACTGGGACCTCTGACGCCAGAGCCTTACACACTGCTCGCTCCAGATTGTAAGTGTGCAGTTTCACAGGCAGAAGGAGGTTGGGTCTCTTCCTTCCTCATGTACAAAAATGAAACAAAGATTAAAATGTTTTAATATCTTATATTTCCTTCAGGAGTTAACTGTTTTGAAATTAACGAGAGTCAAGTGTTTTACTCAGTTCCTTAGATTGAAGGAAAATATAGGAGAAAAAATTTTAGCCCTTGAGTATTGTGTGTGTGTGTGTGTGTGTGTGTGTGTGTGTGTGTTTGCATAAAGCTGTCTTTGATTCAAGGAAAAATTAAAATAGATATACACACACAGTTTTCTGAGAGTGACGTAAACCATATCAATGAAACACCAGGACGCAGAAGAGGGTCTATGGTGCAGCTCCTGGGCAGGAGGAGGAACGAGAATCTCTAGGAGGATCCGCCCCCCCAGGCCTCCCACAGCCCAGCGCTGCTTCTGCACCTGCTCCTGGGCGCTGCTCTGTACTGAGTCCTGAGCGCCCCCTGGTGGGCACGGGCCCCTATGCAGGGAGGTTTTTGTCTGGGCTCACACTGACTTCCCCTCGCTGTGTCTCTTGCACAGTAGTACACGGCCGTGTCCTCAGTTGTCACGCTGCTCAGTGACAGGGAAACTTGGCTCTTGGAGGTGTCCCTGGTGATGCTGAGCCGGGATTTCAGGGCCGGGTTATAGTATGTGCTTCCACCACTGCTTATACCACCAAGCCACTCCGGCACCTTTCCTGGAGCCTGGCGGACCCAGCCTACACCCTTGCTGGTTAATGAGAATCCAGAGACCGTGCAGGTGAGGGAGAGGGTCTGTGAGGGCTTCACCAGGCTGGGTCCCGACTCCTGCAGCTGCACCTGGGACAGGACCCCTGTGGACAGAGAGAAGCACGGTGACCCATGGGCTCAGATGCAGCTTCCCCACGTGCCCATGTCTGATCCAGAGACACTCACCTCTGGGGGCTGAGAGCACAAAGAGGAGGGTCCACAGTGGGTTCATCTTGGAGCAGATGAGAGTCACCACTCCTGGAGATCTCTTCAAGCCTGAGGAGGAACCTGAATTTAAGTGAGCTGGTGCTTTGTTTCTACGCTGTGACCTGAGTGGATATTTGCATACGGGAGGGACCTCTGTATAAAAAGCAGAAAGCAGTGAATGGAGGTCTTGTCTATGGGGCGTCCCCTGTGAGGGGGGTGCTGACTGTGCTCTCAGAGAACTCAGCCCCTCCTGGGGTCTCCCTCCCCACGACAACAAGAGTGTTGCGGAATGAAATGATGATGGAGGGCTGGTCAGAAAAAAATGCTTTCAAAGGGCAATGGCACATTTGGGGAGGAGACTTTAATCTCATGAACATGTTTGCCATTACTCAAAAATTGCCCACCACACATTCAGGTACCAGCCATATGTTAGATGCAAACTCTTATTTTATTTATTTGTTTCTTTCCTGATTAGCTGATGTTTTCTTACTCCATATGCAAACATCAGAGAAAATATACATGTAACAATCACATTCAGTTCAAATGGAGCTGAGTACAATTTAATGTCTATCAGAATTCCCAAAGCATGTATATTTTCCTTCACTTTCTTGACTATTTGTTCATCTTGAATATCTTAAATAACCTCAAGAATCTCTCTAGAGGAGGTTTGTTCACAGTAATTAAAGACAGCGTTAATTTTGTGGACGAAGTAGACATTTCTGCTGAGATGCTCCTCTTCCCAGCACCGCTGACTTGCCCGGCAGCCTGCATTTTCCTGTGCACAACTGCGTGTCTGCAGGAACTCGTGACGCTCAGCGTCTCCTCCCTGAGGGTGGACACTGAGGACCCCAAGTCTCCTGAGGACTGAGGACTGAGGACAGGCAGCTCCTGGAGCCCCTTAGAGCTCCGCTCCCCCGTCTCCCTGTGGCCTGAGGCTGTGGCCTCACACCTGCATTTCTGGGTGTGAGGATGTAGACTGGGGCTGACGACCGTCACAGCGTGTGTGGATTTACAGCGGGTTTCCTGGGGAGGTGAGTGCTGTCGTCAGTGTCATCAGTGGTGTTATCTCTCCTGGAGCCAGAAAAATCTGTGTGTGACCACAAGCACTGCCCCTGGGGACAGGGCACTGCAGGCCACGGTCCCTGGGAGGAACCATGTGCCGCCACAGACTGAGGGGCCTGTGCGCCTGTCGACCCCGACTCTGTAGCCCTGCTCGTGGCTGTCTGACCAGATGCCACGTGTGGGCTGCTTGGCAGAGACTGGGAAATAGAAACTCACCCTTGGGATCCCCCAAGGACGATGCCACTTTAAAAATGGAAGAATGAGCCAGAGGACTTGCCAGGAGACTCTACAGAACAAGAATCCCATCCTTGATATTAACCAGATATTCCCAGATAATGCCTCACCTAACATTCCCAAGAGCAATGAGGCTCTCAATATCCCTGCTAAGAAAGGAATAAAAATCCCTAGCCCTTTGGAGGGAACTCTTTACCTCGCATCTTTCTTTCATATATTTGTTATCTTGAGATCTTGCTCAAAAACACCAGTGTCCCAGGAGAGCATGATCTGATCTCTCAGATTCCAGACTCTTGGTGACGAGAAGTCAGGAAAACCATCATTTCTCTCTCTCCTCTCCCAGCACAGCCGCCCTGCCCCTCAGGGTTTCTGACACCCTCGGGATGTGGGTTTTCACACTGTGTGTCTCACACAGTAATAAACAGCCGTGTCCTCAGACCTCGGACTGCTCAGCTCCATGTAGGCGGTGCCGGTGGATGTGTCTGCAGCCAGCGTGACTCTGCTCTGGAACTGCTGTGCATACTTTGTTCCACCATCCTTGCTGTCCATCTGTCCATCCGTTCAAGCCCTTGTTGAGGGGCCTGTCGCACCCAGTGCCTGTAGTAGTCGGTGAAGGTGTATCAGAAGCCTCGCAGGACCCCTTCACTGATCCCCAGGCTTCCTCAGCTCAGCCCCAAGAGCACCAGCTGCACCTGGAGTGCACACCTGTGGACAGGGGACAGTACTGCCTGAACCTGCTCGACTGGACCCTGTCCCTTCCTTCACCCCAGAACCGAGAGGACCCCGATCTGGAGCCAAAGCCACCAGGAGGAGGGCTCTCCAGCTCCAGTCCCTGGAGAGGGCTGTGCTCCCAGGACTGCTGTGCAGAGCCGGTGTTGCTGGCGGTGATGTTCCCGGGCTCAGAATATCCGTATTTATCCCAGGACACCTCAGGTCATCTGCATGTTCTAGAGGCTGAAAACTTTACAGTCAATACATGGGCGATATCAGGAAGGAGGGGTCTTGTGACCCATGGCCACGCTCAGTGGGTGCGTATCCGTGTCCTCATCCTTGTTTCAGGACGTGTGTGCCTGCCAGGTCCCTGACCTCTGTGTACACAGAGCTCTTCCACTGAGGGATGCGTCCCACAGGACACAGTCCCCATCATGAACCAGCCTTTAGTGCCACAGAGACATCTTCACCTCTAATCAGTAGGTTTCCCAAAGTCAGCCACCACTGGGTATTCACAGATACACACCTCATACACACACACACACACACAAACACACACCTCTCTCACACACACACCTTTCACACACACACACAAACACACACACTTGTCACACACACACACTGGTCACACACACAGACACACCTGTCATACACACACAAAAGTGTTACACTAACACAAACCTGTCACACAGACACAAACACACACCTGTCACAACACACATACAACCTGTGACACATACCAGGCACCAGTGGCACACACAAACTGTCACACACACACCTGTCACACACACACACCTGTTACACACACACACCTGTAACAAACACACACACTGGTTACACACAGCTGTTACACACACACCTGTCTCACGCACACACACCTGTTACACACATACCTCTCACACACGCACACAGCTATGATACACATACACACATACACCAGTCACACATACCCACCTGTCACGCACACACGTGTCTCTCACACACATTACACACACACACGTTTCATGCACACACTCAGCTGTCACACACACACACCTAGCACACCAACAATGTCACACAGGCATACAGACACACACATACATGTCAAACACACACCTGTCACACACACCCCCCTGTCACACAGATATACAGACACAAACACTCACACACACTTTCACAATAACAAATAAACACACAAACCCAGCCACACCCATTCACACACTCAGATAAACACATACACAGCCTCATACTTACATACACACACTCACATGCACACACACCCACACTCACTCATATATACACACACGGACATGCACACACATATGCACCCACACACTCACATGCACACTGACTCACACTCACACACACACTCACAGGCATACACACATGTGCTTCTCATGGCCTCACTGAGCTGTGTATTCCCAACAGGCCCCAATATTAAACGTCACCAGTCCTTGTCCTGCCAGTTATGGTTTTCAGTGGAAAGAAAAGACTCCCTCTCTGGGTCTCCCCGGCCCCCTCCCCACATGCTCCTGGGCAGCAGCCCTGCACTGGGGTCCTGGGCAGCCCCTGCCTGGGCGCACAGGGCAGTCCTAGCAGTGTTTCTAGTCTGCTATCGAGTGGCTGTTTCTACCTTCAGAGTGTTCTTCTAGAGACAGCATGTTCTTTTAACCATCTCTAGAAATAGCCTCAATAAACACACACACTCTGTAGAGAGACCCCAAGGAAGGAGCTTGTGAGAACACCTGGACGTCGCCTCCCTGGGGCTGCAGGTGCACTGATGCAGTTGGCACTCACAGTGAGTCCAGAGGCTCTCGAGGACGTGGGGCGCCTTCACCTCCTGGAGTCCCGTGGGCTCACATCATGTCACAGGATAGCGGCACGCAGAAGCATGGGGCTCGATGCCCAACCACCTACCATTCACTCCTGGGCTCACCTGTTCTTGCAGCACCTGGACCTTGCAGGGGCCCCACAGGAAGGTCCAGACGAGCCCTCTTGTGGGAAACCAGTGCAGTCGCCCCTGACACCTCAAAGCATCAATGCCTGAGGGGCTCCTAGTGCCCCCACCTGTGAGAGGAGACACCTGAGATGTCGGGGGAGGATAAGGCAGAGGCCTTGTCAGCTGACTCAGGTGAGGCTGTCCTGAGGGAGTGCTCACTCAGGGAATGGGCGGTGAGCATGCTCAGTCACCTCAGTTGTGTCTGATGTTTTGAGACCCCACGGACTGTAGCCCACCAGACTCCTCTGTCCATGGGATTCTCCGGGCAGGAACACTGGAGTGGGTTGTCCCAACAGCACCCTGCAGAGAAGTTGGGCCAGCCGTGTGCGTGGCCCCTGGCAGGACATCTCTTCAGCAGGACGGCCTCGGGGTGCATCCATCCTCAGACTCCATCCTGCTCCTCACCGTCCCTCCTGACCACCTGCACGAGGACCTCAGGACCTGGCGTCAGTGGGGAGACAGACCCACTGCAGAGTCAGCCACGTCTCCTGCAGCAGGACCCTGTGACAAACCTGCATACCCCTGTTCTGAGTCTCTGATGGAAACTTCGTAAATATTCCTGAGCACATCAGATACCCAAGAGCAGGACAGGGATTCTGGCCAAGTCTGTCAGGCAGGAGCGAGCAGGTCTGAGGCCAGCAGTGAGGGGCTCCAAGCCTGGTCTCCAGCCATGGGTACCAGAGCCTCAGCGCCCTGCCTCCTGGATGTTGTCTGGCTGTGGTCTCTGCACACTAGCTCCCCTCCTCAAAGAGGCTGCACACTGAAGCTCTGCCAGGTCCCTGGGGGTTACGTGTGGGTAGGGGCTTCCTGCATTGTTGAGGCTGAACACCCATGACTCAGGGGAGCTGGGTCTGGGCTGTGATCGTCGCCAGGGTCTCCCTCATTGGCACACCCTCCTTCTACTCCCTCCGGGGCTGCAGTGTGCTGGTCCAGTCCCCTCTCTTAGCCGTGAGGTCTGCCCCCTCCGTAGGTCTGCAGTAGACAAGAGTTTCTGTTCACCTCCCAGGAGGAGCTGGGGGAAGAGCTCTTCCATGGAGGGTCTCCCTGATGAAACTTCTGGGTAAGTGTTAACATTTCTCAGCGTTGCCCTCCCCCTCGTCCATCAGGTGTCCTGAAGGGATAAATGTGAACACTCACCTTGAAGACCTGGATGTTTCTGGAGTTATATCCCACCAGCTGTGGAGTGTGGCCCCCAGGATCTCTCATCCTCACTCCTGCTGGTCCTGCAGGAATTGGTTTTAATTACCCTGAAGGTGATTCTCCAGAAGCTTCGCATCCATGGGGTAGTCTCAGCTGGACTGTGGTTGCCCACCTCTCTGGTTTTGTGCTGGGGATTGCCCTGCACTGTTAGGACTCTGTTAGGTCCAGGGAACCTTTTGGCATTTAGAATTTCCTTGCTTTAATGATGGAAATGACAGTTCCCACACACACTACCTTTTGATGCAAAGCCAGCAGGTACCAGCTGAGGTTGTCCTTGACCTGTGTGTTGAAGGAGGAATCGAATGTCACTAAGAGTCAGAGGAGCCTGGCAGACTCGACTAACATAGAGAGACAGGGATGAAGGGCACAGCAGACACTATTTTCGGCTCAGATTCCAAAGCTCTTCCAAGAGGCTGGAATTCAGAAAGCCCCGTGGTGAGATTGTTACATCCTGGTGACCCAGTTCTAGTCAGAAGGCAGGACAAAGCACCTCACGGGGATTCCTGGTTCCAGAGGTAATTTCAGAGGAGCCGTCCCCCTTCTGTCAGCCCCTTTCCATGTCCCCATGTGACCAGGGAATGCAGTCATCAGGTCCGTGCATGAGGTGGGTCACCTGGGGGAGGGGCTGACATGTGGGTGTGCCATGTGGAAGGTTGTTCATTCTCTCCGGTACATGAACTGCTGACTTCCCCAAATCTCGGACCACCCACATCTGGGCTCCTTGTTTCATTAGCTTGTGATTTTTCTCATTGTTTGGGCTTCCCTGATAGTCAGTTCAAGCTTCCCTGATGGCATGCTCCTTGGAAGAAAAGCTATGATCAACCTAGAGAGCGTATTATAAAGCAGAGACTTTATTTGCTGGCCAAATTCCATCTAGTAAAGTGATGGTTTTTCCAGTAGTCATGTATGGATGTGAGAATTGGCCCATGAAGAGTGCTGAGCACTGAAGTATTGATGCTTTTGAACTGTGGTGTTGGAGAAAACTTTTGAGAGTGCCTTAGACTGCAAGAGTTCCAACCAGTCCATCCTAAAGGAAATCAGTCCTGAATATTCATTGGAAGGACTGATGTTGAAGCTGAAGCTCCAATACTTCTGCCATCTCATTTGAAGAACTGGCTCATTGGAAAAGACCCTGATGCTGGGAAAGATGGAAAAAAGAAAGAAAGGGGGATGACAGAGGATGAGATGGTAGTATGACTCATGGTCATAAGCTTGAGCAAGTTCTGGGAGTTGGAGATGGACCGGGAAGTCTGGCATGCTGCAGTCCGTGGGGTTGTGAAGCGTCAGCCATTATCGAGCGACTGAACTCATAGGTCAGTGGTAAAGAATCATCCTGCAATGTAGGAGTCGATTCCTGGGACTGGAAGATCTGCTAGAGAAGGGATAGGCTACCCACTCCAGTACACTTGGGCTTCCGTTGTGGCTCAGCTGGTGAAGAATCTGCCTGCAGTTTGGGAGACCTGGGTTTGATCCCTGGGTTGGGAAGATCCCCTGGAGAAGGGAAATGCTACTCACTCCGGTATTCTTCCTTGGAGAATCCCATGGACTGTATCGTCCACGGGGCCACAAAGAGGTGGATACAACTGAGCAGCTTTCACTTTCTCAGACCAGTGAAGTGACTGGCATGCATACCTTAGGACAAAAGTGATTTAAAATCACTAAGTTCCATGAGCTAAAGGTAGTGTTTGTTCCCTGAGACAGTCAGGAGGCATGGCTGAACACCAAGATGGTGCTCACGATGGCTTCTTTATTCATCAGGGATATTCTGTGTATTCCGTAGATGTATTGTGCTCTCTCTTTGAAAGACTTGTCCTCTTATAACCTCAGGTGGCTCATACCTTGAAAAGAGACCTGAGGATGTCAAGTAGGAATTGCTTATAGAGTAAAAGCCTTCCTTTAGTATGTGTCCTCTATCTGACGTAAAACCACCCAAATGACAGAAGCTACTGCACCTACGAGAGCCTGTGAGTTATGAGGGGAGGAATGCCCCTCGCGGTGCTCAGAGCACTGACTCCACACTCAGCGTTATTCATAGATTTCTCCATGGAAATTCAGTGGGACCCCCGCCCCAGGTTGACGTCGAAGCTGAGTCTGAGGACACCACAGACATAGATGCAGGAACACAGACGACACAAACTTTCCATCTTCCTGCGTCTCTGCGTGGTGTCAGCAGACTCAGCTTCTGTCAGGCTGGCGTGGAGGTCCTGCTGCGTCTCCATGGAGAGGACTATGGCTGATGCTGTGAGACAGGTGTCAGTTCAGTTATTACCACCGAGGAGTTTCTTCCCTGGCTCTGTGTTTATACACCTCTGTGGTCTGAGTCCAGCATGCACTTACGCTGCTGACCGCTGGCTAGCTCGTTCACTGGCCCTGCTGTGCATCTGGGACTGGACACCTGGGAAGGAGGGTCAGTCCCTGTCAGTGACCCGCAGTCACAGCCATCCCCACAGACCCAGGTCTGCACTGAGCCCCTCTCCCTGGGGAGCTGTCCCCAGGCAGAAGAGAAGACCCACAGCCCCATCTTCTGCACCACAATCCTGCCTTCCCTGACACCTCAGCCCTGTGGGAGGAGGGATGTGAGCTCCCTCAACCCAGGGGTGGACTGTACCCTGGAGCAGGAGGAGGAATTTCCATGTGGACTAGCCCTGTCCTTGTAAGTGGGGGATGGAGTGTGGCCACCATCCCTGTGGTCTCTCTGGGCCCCTGTGAAGTCTCTTCCCTTCAGCTCACTCAGTGTTAGAATTTGGTTCGGGGAGCACTTGGTTTATGAGCTCCACTGACATCACTTCATCTAGGGAGAGGACTGAAGACACATTACAGGAAGGCCCTGTCTTTTCATACAGATATTATTTTATCATGTGAATATTTCAGTTCAGTTCTGTCACTCAGTCGTGTCGGACTCTTTGCAACCCCATGGACCACAGCACGCCAGGCCTCCCTGGCGTCACCAACGTCACATCAGCAGCTCCTGGGGTTTACCCAAACTCAACTGCATGGAGTCACTGATGCCATCCAACCATCTCATCCTCGGTCGTCGCTGTCTCCTCTCACCTTCAATCTTTCCCAGCCTCAGGGTCTCTTGAAATGAGTCAGCTCTTAGCATCAGGTGGCCAAAGTATTGGAGTTTCAGCTTCAACTTCAGTCCTTCCAATGGATATTCAGGATTGATTTCCTTTAGGATGGACTAGGTGGATCCCCTTGCAGTTCAAGGGACTCTCAAGAGTCTTCTCCAACACCACAGTTCAAAAGCATCATGTCTTCGGGGCTCGGATTTCTCTGCAGTCCAACGCTCACATCCATACATGGCTACTGGAAACACCGTAGCCTTGACTAGATGGACCGTCGTTTAAAATGCTGTCTTGTTTGGCCATAACTT
The DNA here is from genome assembly GCF_042477335.2 of Ovis canadensis. NCBI lineage: Eukaryota > Metazoa > Chordata > Mammalia > Artiodactyla > Bovidae > Ovis > Ovis canadensis. The sequence continues at coordinate 83,621,851 of NC_091262.1, forward strand.
TTCTTCCAAGGAGTAAGCGTCTTTTTATTTCAGGGATGCAGTCACCATCTGCAGTGGGTTTGGAACCCCCAAGATAACGTCTCTCCCTGCTTCCACTGTTTCCCCGTCTATTTGCCGTGAAGTGATGGGGCCAGATGCCATGACCTTAGTTTTCTGAATGTTGAGTTTGAAGCCAACTTTTTCAATCTCCTCTTTCACTTTCATCAAGAGGCTTTTTAGTTCTTCTTCACTTTCTGCCAAAAGTGTGGTGTCATCTGCATATCTGAAGCTATCAATATTTCTCCCCACAAACTTGATTCCATCTTGTGCTTCATCCAGCCCAGCATTTCTCATGATGTCCTCTGTATATAAGTTAAATAAGCAGGGTGACAATATACAGCCTTGATGCACTCCTTTTCCTATTTGAAACGAGTCTGTTCCATGTGCAGTTCTAACTGTTGCTTTCTGACCTGCATACAGAGTTCTCAAGAGGCAGGTCAGGTGGTCTGGTATTGCCATCTCTTTAAGAATTTTCCACATTTATTGTGATCCACACCGTTAAAGGCTTTGGCATAGTCAATAAAGCAGAAATAGGTGTTTTTCTGGAACTCTCTTGCTTTTTTGATGATCCAGCAGATGTTGGCAATTTGATCTCTGGTTCCTCTGCCTTTTCTAAAATCAGCTTGATGATCTGAAAGTTCTCAGTTCACATATCGTTCAAGCCTTCTTAGAGAATTTGAGCATTACTTTGCTAGTGTTTGAGATGAATGCTATTGTGTGGTGTTCTGAACATTGTTTGGCATTGCCTTTCTTACGGATAGGAATGAAAACTGACTTTTCCAGTCCTGTGGCCCCTGCTGAAGTTTCCAAATTTGCTGTCATCTTGAGTGCAAACTTTCACAGCATCATCTTCTAGGATTTGAATTAGCTCAACTGGAATTCCATCACCTCCACTAGCTTTGTTCATAGTGATGCTTCCTAAGGCCCACTTGAGTTTACATGCCAGGATGTCTGGCTCTAGGTGGGTGACCACATCATCATGATTATCTGGGTCAGGAAGATCTTTTTGGTAGAGCCCTTTGTATTCTTGCCACCTCTTCTGCTTGTGTTAGGTCCATACCATTCTGTCGTTTCTTGAGCTCATCTTGGTATCGCTAATGTTCTTGAACAAATCTCTAGTCTTTCCCATTGTGTTGTTTTCCTCTAATTCTTTGCATTGATCGCTGGGGAAGGCTTTCTTATCTCTCCTTGCTATTCTTTGAAACTCTGCCTTCAAATGGGTATATCTTTCCTTTTCTCCTTTGCTTTTCCCATCTCTGCCTTTCACAGCCATTTGTAAGGTCTGGTCAGACAGCCATTTCGCTTTTTTCATTTATTTTTCTTGGGGATGATGTTGCTCCCTGTCTCTTGTACTTTGTCACAAACCTCCATCCATTGTCCATCAGGCACTCGAGCAGATCTAGCCCCTTAAATCTATTTCTCACTTCCACTGTATAATCCTAAGGGATTTGATTTAGGTCATGCCTGAATGGTCTAGTGGTTTTCCCTAGTTTCTTCAAGTTAAGCCTGAATTTGGCAATAAGGTGTTCATGATCTGAGCCACAGTCAGCTCCTGGTCTTGTTTTTGCTGACTGTAGAGAGCTTCTCCATCTTTGGCTGCAAAGAATACAATCAATGTGATTCTGGTGTTGACCATCTGGTGACGTCCATGTGTAGAGTCTTCTCTTCTGTTGTTGGAAGAGGGCGTTTGCTATGTCCAGTGCGTTCCCTTGGCAGAATCTACTAGCCTTTGCCCTGCTTCATTGTGTCCTCCAAGGCCAAATTTGCCTGTTACTCCGGGCGTTTCTTGACTTCCTACTTTTGCATTCCAGTCCCCTGTAATGAATAGGACATCTTTTTTGGATGTTAATTCCAGAAGGTCCTTAGGTCTTCATTGAACCATTCAACTTTAGCTTCTTCAGCATTACTGGTCGGGGCATACACCTGGATTACCATGATATTGAATGGTTTGCCTCGGAAACGAACAGAGATCATTCTGTCGTTTTGGACACTGCATCCAAGTACTGCATTACCAACTCTTGTTGACTGTGATGGCTACTCCATTTCTTCTGAGGGATTCTTGCCCGCAGTAGTAGATATAAGGTCATCTGCATTAAGCCCACCCACTCCAGTCCATCTTGGTTCGCTGATTCCTAGAATGTCGATGTTCCCTCTCGTCATCTCCTGTTTGACCACTTAGGAAACATGAACTAACAGGAGGAGGAGATACTGTTACACACCTTTCAGTTCAGTTCAGTCAGTCAGTCGTGTCTGACTCTTTGCGACCCCATGAATCGCAGCACGCCAGGCCTCCCTGTTCATCACCAACTAAAGCGATCAAATGCTGGGGATGATGTCAAACAAAGGTCGCTCGTCTACTAGCTGGAAGGAGTGGAAATGGCAGCCACCTGGGAATGTACGTGATGATTTCATAGAGAGAAAACAGAGAATCACCAGATGACTGACGAGTGGGCTACAAACGTATTTACCAATTACTTGAATATTTGTGTTTTTTCAAACATCTTCATATACATTCACGTATCACCTTTACACTTCTGAGCCTTTACTACTCTCTGAGTTATTAGACTAAATTTTTATGGTTATTAAGGTTATGACCAAACTACATAACATATTAAAAAGCAGAGACAGTACTTTGCCAACAAAGGTCCGTCTAGTCAAGGCTATGGTTTTTCCAGTGGTCAGGTATGGATGTGAGATCTGGACTGTGAAGAAAGCTGAGCGCCAAAGAATTGATGCTTTTGAACTGTGGTGTTAGAGAAGTCTTTTGAGAGTCCCTTGGACCATGAGAAGAACCATCCAGTTCATTTTAAAGGAGATCAGTCCTGGGTGTTCATTGGAAGGACTGATGCTAAAGCTGAAACTCCAATACATTGGCGACCTCATGGGAAGAGCTGACTCATTGGAAAAATCTCTGATGCTGGGAGGCTTGGGGACAGGAGGAGCAGGGGACGACAGAGGATGAGATGGCTGGATGGCATCACCGACTCGATGGACATGAGTTTGAGCAGACTCTGGGAGTTGGTGATAGACAGGGAGGCCTGGCCTGCTGTGATACATGGGGTCGTGAAGAGTCGGACACGACTGACCGACGGAACTGAACCATGTTGTTAGGATACAGTTGTTTGTGTTGATTCCTTTTACTTTCATTTCTGTTTCATCCATCATTTATCTGTCTACCAAATGCATAACTAGCCACCTACAATACACCCCTTAGGATACAGCCTAACTGGTATCCAGACAGTTTCAAGTGTCCTCTGGGGGAAAGAATGACTCCAGTGGTCTATGACATCAATTGCCAACTTCAAACACCGCTCACTATTCAGATGAAAGACACAGAATCTAATAGAGCTGGGGAGAGTTTCAGCCTGAGAGGATTTGGAAATCCATCTGACGGGGTGTTAAGCAGAAGAATTAATGCTGAAAAAGCTGACAGCAGGGACAGAAGGCAGTGACCTAAGATGCCCCCTGAGGAAACATTTCTGGGTGGCCTGTCCGAAGAGAGATGGGGAGAGACAGACCAGCCTGACCCCATGAAATCACGTTCCAGGTTCAGAAACAGGAAAGCTCTCTGGGGCGACAGTGGAAGGAGCCTGCAGCGGAGGGAATGTTCCAGCGGAGAGACCCCAGCTTCTGAGAGAAAGCCCCATCATGACGTTCTGTCTCCTGCCTTGAAAAGTGTCCTCCTGTTTCCTGATGAACACAAGCGCCCCCTGGTGCTTGGAGTAGCCCCTGAGGGCAGGGTTATGTGTGTTGGGTCTGACTTCTCCCTGGACCTCCTGGGACAGCATCACAGGGTTGTGTCCTAGGTCCTCATGGAGCTAGACGGACGTGCCTCTGTGGATGGAGAGTGGTTTCTGGAGAGATATGCGCTATGCTGTGCTGTTCCTGGAACCAAAGCACCCCGTCACTGCAGCTCTGACTCTTTAGACTGATTGGATCCAGCCCCAGCAGGCAGCACTCTGTGTGATGCAGAATCCACAGACAGACCAGGTGGGGAGAGGGCCTCCAATAGTCCTGCTCCGACTCCCGCACCAGCACCTGGGACAGGACACCCGGGCAGGAGAAACCATGAGACGCCCTCTTCACAGAGGTCACTACATCACTCCACATTCCTCAGACCCGCGGGGTGCTCGCAGCTCAGAGATGCCAGCAGGAGGGGGAAGGACCAGACAGATTTCATCTTCCTTTGGATTAAAGCTGACTTTCAGAGAACGAGGTCGATGAAGATAGGAACGCTGACTCCCAATGTGACAAGGATGCCTTGACCCATTTCCCTCTGGCCTCCTGATATTTGTTTCTCAACGAGGTCTTGGCCTGTGGGTTTCTCTGTCCATCCTTTCCTAGTTTTATCAAGACACCGAAGTCAGATTACTGAGCACGCTTACCCTTGACCTCTGATCCCTGTCAATGTTGGAGTCATTTCACTAAACCTGCTGTCTCCCAGGTGCTTCTGATCACCCTGATGTTTATGGATCAAGAATCCTTGGGAGACAGTCTAGCCAGGACCCCTGAACTTGTAGCCTCCTCATGGTCATTTTCCATCCAGTCAATCTCCTGTTGTTCATAAATCTCCCTTTTACCATCTGTATTTGGAACTGAACCCAGTTTCCAAGGCTACCTCCAATAACCAAAATTGAGATCTGAAACCCATTTTAAAAAATAATATTTATATTTGAGACATCAACGTCAAGGTCACATGCCCAGAAGTACCATCGTGCCTGAATGAAACTTTCTGAGAAAGATATTTTCTATTTAAAGTTACCTTGCAACAATGGGTGCTTAGAGACACTAGCCTGTGCTTGAGAACTACACACGGGGTCATTTTAGAGAGGAAAATTGTCAACTAAGGAGTACTAAAATGTGAAAATATGTCAGTAAACTGAATGTGAAGGAGACTGATTTACATGATTGGATGAAACATGAGGGGATGGACTTGACTACCCTCAAGTAGAAATATGCGTGTGTTGGATGATTTAAAGACAGTCCACATTGCAAACGTCCATAATGACCGTGAAATGATGGTGTATGTCTCATGATGCTACTAACAGCTAAAAAGTAGGTGAACTTGCAAATGAGGAATCTGAATACCGAGGATGTTTGAATACGCAGTATTGGGTCTCTCTGCACCAGCACCTATAACACTGGACACTGCAGAATTCTACCTGTGTGTGCAGTTTCACTGAAAGAAGGAGAGTAAGTCTCTTCCTTCCACATGTACAAAAACAACAGAAATTATAGCAACTGAAAATCTCCTGTGTCTTCTCAGAACATTCATAAATTTCAAGATTCAGACTCACCAGGAAAATGGGGATGGGCCTCAGGGGTATTCTGAGATCCTTTGAGGAGAAGAAAAGTAAATCCAGAAAGTATCCTTAATTCTGCAGTATTAAATGTGCATGTATAATATCCATCTTACTGCAACAGAAAATTAAAAGTGCAGAAACATGGATATTCCCACAGTATGCCGAGTGTGACATAAAGGCCAGCAGTGAGATGTTAGGACACAGAGGAGGGTCTCTGGTGGGCTCCTGGGCAGGAACAGGAGTGCACAGGTTCTCCCAGGAATTCCCTCCAGCCCAGGGCACCTGCTCCTGGGCTCAGCCCTGTGCTCGTGTGTCCCACAAGCCCCTGGTGGGTTGGGGTCCCCCGGAGGGTGGCTACTGTCTGGGCTCACATGGACACCCATCACTGTGTCTCTTGCACAGTAATACACAGCTGTGTCCACAGAGGTCACAGAGCTCAGCTGCAGGGAGAACTGGATCTTGGACGTGTCCCTGGAGATGGAGGTGTGGCTCTTGATGGAGGGGCGGTCGTGAGTGTCACCATTATAATATATGCTTCCCATCCACTCTAGCCCCTTCCCTGGAGCCTGGTGGATCCAGCTCCCACCATAACCACCTGATGGAGTAACCAGAGGCAGCACATGTAAGGGAGACGGTCTGTGAGGGCTTCAGCAGGCCAGGGCCCGACTCCTGCACCTTCACCTGGGACAGGACACCCGGGGACAGGAAAATTCAAACCCAGTCACCTGCTGCCGGGGTCCATCCCCGGTGGACCCAGGGAATGCGAAGCAGGTACATAGTCGGCGATTAATGAGAGATTAATTAGAAATTTAAAGTGAAATTGGAGAAGAATAATGTAGTAAAAACAGAGGAAAAAAGAGGCTGATATTCCTTGGTTTACATGGAAAGCTAATTACGTCTGAAGACAGGAAACTTGCACCCTCTACGTAGGCCACAGATGCCCACTTGAATAGCCCCGCCTGGGCTCCCTCTCGCGTGGGTCTTAGAAGCCTGGGCAAATAAGTAGACAGGGCAAGCCTCTGTGTTTCAAGGGATCAGCCTGAAAAATAGAGGGAGGGAGAGGGAGAAAGGGAGAGAGAGTTGACATGGGGGTGGCCAAGCTTGTGCAAAAACCCCATAACTTTATTTTCAAAAGGTGCTTATATACCCTAAGTTTTGCATAATGGAAGATGCAGAGTCATGCAGGGGCAGCAGTCCTGACCCTTATTGAGACCAGGCTTTCTTTCTGCATATCTTTCCGGATACAAAAGGTCTCAGGTGATTTACATTATCTTCTGGCCAAGAGGCCTGTTAACACTTTATGGCTCTCTTCCTTAATGAATGTTAATCTCATTTCCCCTGAAGTGTTTTTCTTTAATCTGCATCTCCCTCAAAGCACTAAATAAAGTTGCATCCCTGTAGAACAAAGGTGCAGTGGGTTCTAACAAAGAAAGTACTTAACTCAAAGATCTATGTTGCTACTTGTTTTTTCTATATACCAACTTTATCAGTTAACGCACTCCTGGGTACACAACAAACAAAGGATATTAAAGCTTGACAGAGAGTATTGGCTCCACAATGACACCCTTAATCAGTTCTATTCTGATGATTTTTCCTAGAATTTTTTAAGCATTTTGTGCCTCTCACGGTTGGGAGGCTGTAAACAATCACATGCACAGTTGCAAAAATCCAGACAGACCAGTCAGGCAAGTTAGAAAGCTATCAGAGGGGTTTGAGCTGCGACACTCCTTTTATGCCCAGGAATCTATTTACTAGAGCTCTAAGTTAATGTTCTTTAGAGAAAGGTGGTCGGGTATAGCCCCCCGTTAATGTCAGAAGAGCATAGTTTGGCAAACAGTAAACAGACAGATTTTGGTTTCGGGGTAGATGCTCGGGCAGAGGCCCCTTGAGACCTGACTCACCCTTCCTGTCAAGCCTCTTCCTCATGACCTTTGTCATGGGTGGGATTCCTCGTGCTGGCTCCTGGCAACCTGCTGGCACAATAACTCCCACAGACCCGTGTCTGCACCTGAGACCCTCATATTGGGGAGCTGCCACCAGGCAGAGGAGAAGACCCCAAAGCCTCAGCTTCTACACAGCAGCTCTGCCTTCACTGAGGCCTCCATCCTGTGTGAGCAGAGAGGGCTGAGCTCCCACAGCCCGGGGGTGGGTTTTACCCTGGAGCTTGAAGAGGCATGTGCACTGAGGAGCTCTTTCCCTGTGAGTCCAGAGAGGCTGTGGTCACACTCACCCTGGTCACCCCGGGATCCCCATGGGCGCCTTCTGAATTTTCATGGTTGGCGAGCAAGGGAGGGAAAGCAGTGTGTCTACCAGAGGCTCGGAACCGGATCCCAGGACAGGTCCCCCTTTCTGAGCCCAGGGTCCCCGTCCTGATGGCCCCTCCCCTGCCCCGTGCCCATGTCAGCTCAGCCCCTCGCCCTCTCAGTCCTTGGGTCTTTCCTCAGGGCTGAGCCCAGCACAGCTCCTGCTTCCTGTCCCTGTGCCAGTGACGGTCACTGTGATGGGAGAGAGGACACGTGGTGGTGGGCTCCACGTTGACCCCATCGACAAATCCACCTGAGGACCTCTGTATCTCCCCTTATGAATGATCCAGACATAAGCTCAGAATGGGTGTGGACTTCAGAGAGATTGAGGCGAGATGGCATCACCCTGATTGCCCTCACCGGGAATGTGTGTGTGTTGAGTGACTCAGTAAACCGGCCATACTGTCAATGTCTGTATAAGGACACAAGGTGACAGTGTTTATGTTAAGACGCTAATGAAAGCGAGCGTGTAGGTGAGTTTGCGGTACAGAATCTGTGAATGACGAGAATCATCGCATGTGCAGCACTGGGACCTCTGACGCCAGAGCCTTTCACACTGCTCGCTCCAGATTCTAACTGTGCCTTTTGACAGAAAGAGGGAGGTTGGGACTCTTCCCTCCTCATGTACAAAAACAGAACAAAGATTAAATGTTTAAGTATCTCATGTTTCCTTCAGGATAGTTAACAGTTTTGAAATTAATGAGAGTCAAGTGTTTTACTGAGTTCCTTTGAAAAAGAAAATGAAGGAGTAAAAATTTTAGCTGTGAGTATTGTGTGTGTGTGTGTGTGTGTGTGTATGTGTTTCCATAAAGCTATCTTTGCTTCAAGGAAAATTAAAATATATACACACAGTTGTCTGAGAGTGACTTAAACCACAGCAATGAAACACCAGGACACAGAAGAGGGTCTATGGTGCAGCTCCTGGGCAGGAGGAGGAAAGAGAATCTCTAGGAGAATCCCGCCCGCCCCGCCATGCCTCCCACCGCCCATGGCTGCTTCTGCACCTGCTCCTGGGCGCTGCTCTGTACTGAGTCCTGAGCGCCCCCTGGTGGGCACGGGCCCCTATGCAGGGAGGTTTTTGTCTGGGCTCACACTGACTTCCCCTCACTGTGTCTCTTGCACAGTAGTACACGGCCGTGTCCTCAGTTGTCACGCTGCTCAGTGACAGGGAAACTTGGCTCTTGGAGGTGTCCCTGGTGATGCTGAGCCGGGATTTCAGGGCCGGGTTATAGTATGTACTTTTACCACTATTTATGATACCAAGCCACTCCAGCGCCTTTCCTGGAGCCTGGCGGACCCAGCCTGCACGATAGCTGGTTAATGAGAATCCAGAGACCGTGCAGGTGAGGGAGAGGGTCTGTGAGGGCTTCACCAGGCTGGGTCCCGACTCCTGCAGCTGCACCTGGGACAGGACCCCTGTGGACAGAGAGAAGCACGGTGACCCATGGGCTCAGATGCAGCTTCCCCACGTGCCCATGTCTGATCCAGAGACACTCACCTCTGGGGGCTGAGAGCACAAAGAGGAGGGTCCACAGTGGGTTCATCTTGGAGCAGATGAGAGTCACCACTCCTGGAGATCTCTTCAAGCCTGAGGAGGAACCTGAATTTAAGTGAGCTGGTGCTTTGTTTCTACGCTGTGACCTGAGTGGATATTTGCATACGGGAGGGACCTCTGTATAAAAAGCAGAAAGCAGTGAATGGAGGTCTTGTCTATGGGGCTCCCCTGTGAGGGGGGTGCTGACTGTGCCTTTAGAGAACTCAGGCCCCTCCTGTGGTCCCCCTCCCCAGACCAGGCAGACTGTTTTTTGAGGAATGAAATGATGATGGAGGCTGGTCAGGGAAAAAGATGCTGTCAGGGAACAATGGCAGATTTTGGGAAGAGACTTTAATCCCATGGAGCTGCTTACCTTTACTCTTCAAATGCCCACCACACATTCAGGGACCACGTAGATGTCAGACACAAAGTCTTATTTGTTTTCTTTTCTGATTAGCTTATGTTTATTTACTCCATATTTTAAAATTTGAGGAAAACATAAATGTAAGAATCACTGAATTCTTTTTTTATCTTTTTTTAGTGTGTTATTTATTTTTATTCTTTTACTTTACAATATTGTGTTGGTTTTGCCATCCATCAACATGAGTCTGCCACGGGTGTACACGTGCTCCCAATCTGAACCCCCCTCCCACCTCCCTCCCCATACCATCCCTCTGGGTCATCCCAGTGCCCCAGCCGCAAGCACCCTGTATCCTGCATCAAACCTAGACTGGGGATTCATTACTTATATGATAGTATACATGTTTCAATGCCAGTCTCCCAAATCATCCCACCATCTCCCTCTCCCACAGAGTCCAAAAGACTGCTCTACACATCTGTGTCTCTTTTGCTGTCTCGCATACAGGGTTATCATTACCACCTTTCTAAATTCCATATATATGCGTTAGTATACTGTATTGATGTTTTTCTTTCTGGCTTACTTCACTCTGTATAATCGGCTCCAGTTTCATCCACCTCATTAGAACTGATTCAAATGTATTCTTGTTAATGGCTGAGTAATACTCCATTGTGTATATGTACCACAGCTTTCTTATCCATTCATGTGCTGATGGACATCTAGGTTGCTTCCATGTCCTGGCTATCATAAACAGTGCTGTGATGAACATTGGGGTACACGTGTCTCTTTCAGTTCTGGTTTCCTCGGTGTGTATGCCCAGCAGTGAATCACTGAATTCAAATGGAGTTGGGTACAATAAATGCTCATCAGAATTCCCAAAGCATTTGTATTTCCTTTAGCTTGTGTGACTATTTATTCACCTGAAACAGCTTAAATATCCTCAATCACTCTAGAGATGGTTTGTTCTAATTAAACACAGGATTATAATTAACACAGCATTAATAGTGCTTATTATTTAATTATCCATAATAATAATAATAAAACACATCATTACTTTTGTGGACAAAGCAGACATTTCTGCTGAGATGTCTTCCCAGCGTGGTGACTTTCCCA